>NW_020175079.1:624486-697173 GCF_003031525.2 Neophocaena asiaeorientalis asiaeorientalis
CCTCCTTCCTCCCCGCAGGGCACCTCCCTGGAGAAGGGCCTCCCTGTGCTCTTCCGAGCTGGGCTGGCCCCAGCTGCTCCACTGGGAGGCCCACAGAGGAAGGCACCTTGGCCAGGGTCCACTTTACTGCCTCTCCACCTGGAGCTGAGTCTGGTTTCCGAATGACCAGTTCATTGAACAGCCAGTTTGCTGAGTCAGTTTGATAGAAGTCAGCATGCTTGTCATTCCACCAAATGCCAAGTCATCAATGACCAATTTTTCAGTTTCCCAAATCATCAAAAATGTGCTCCGGTTTTAACTACTTATTAAGTTTAGAGCAATACCTACTGGACCTATGGGTGGTGCTGTGGGGAGCCGGAACTCCTTAGCTAGGTGCCCTCTCATCCTCAGCATAACCACCTTCTCTACCACCAGGAGCCTCTTCCCCCCAGGTCCCTGCCCTTGGATGCTGTGTGTTTGCCCACCCTTACCCTCGGCACCTTGGTCTACCCTGCCCTGCCCTCTGCTGCTCAGGAACCCCGGGTGGGATCTGCAGCCCAGGCTGTGTTCTCAGCTGACCCCTCTCTCCACCTTCCTCCAGCAGAGGGGGGCCCCTCTGATCCACTTCCCTGGGCTCCAACCACCACGGGGCACTTAGGGCCTGACACAGGACGAAGAGTTCCTAAAATCTTGTTCTGAAGGCAGAATGAAAGCTGATCGCCTAAAACTTCCCCCAAATCATCTAAACCTTTTGTTTGAAAAACTCAACCAACAGTTTAAAATAAACACAATTTTAGTAAACTTTGCAAATTCTTTGAATTTGTTATTTGGCAAGTTAGCCATAATGAATTCTCTGTTGGCAGACTGTTTTTTGGAAAACTGACCTAAAATTGGAACTCAGGCTCCAGATTTCCAGTCCTATTTGCTTTCTTCTAAATAATATTTCTCAATGCTCATTTGTAAACACAATCAGTATGTCTTTACTGGTAGGTTAAATTTGGTTTCTTTTTTCTATTTTTGGCAACTTTGTTTTTGCAAAATGCATTTCCTCAATTTTTTTCAAACTCGCTTTCTTTTTTAACATGCAATGTATTTAAGATGTTAATGGCCTCATTTTAATTTGCACATATTCTTTTTAATAATGAAATCTGCTTATTGTGAGTTAAAACTAAAGGTCTGTCAAGGTAATTCACAAACATTTAAAAACTCTGTAGCAATTCTTGGAGGACTCCCATTAATATGTTTAAGGACTTTCAATGGATACACTAAGTGGGCCTTGGTATTAACAGAAATACCAAACAAATTAAAATTGGACTCTTCGTAACAATTGGGAGAAAATGAATATGCACAGCCTTCAGCACGCAACTGAATCTAGTTGTACGAGTGCCTCCTACACTTTAAGAATATCTTTACTGAATAACCGTCGTACTAATAAGTATCACTGAAGACTGGTATTGAGTCACCTGACTTCACTATTTTCTTTCAGGAATGCATACGAGCACGACATCAATCAAATTTAAAATAATGCAGTCCTCATTTGGCATTGATGTTAGCTGCAATCTCTATTTGCAGCGTAGAGCACATTTTCATGTGAGCAATGTAATTTACAAGGAATTAAAATTCCAGCCTAAGAGACATCTTAAAATCCATTCTCAGGCCATGGAGAATATCCCGATGATCCATGAGAAATGTCAAAATGATCCCCCATTTCCACAGTGGATTACAACATCGAGAACAGTGCCCATCGCTGCAAGGATAAATCTCTCTTCAGGTTTAATCTCTTTGAGAATTCGGTTTATACTAAAATAAAAACACTTTGCTGTGTTTTTGTATGTAAAAAACAGGATTTAAAGTGGAGATTTAATACATTATCCTGTTTAATCTTCACAACAATCTTTGGCGGTAGGTATTATCATCATCACTCAAAAGACGAGACACCTGAAGCTCAGAGAGCCTAAATGACATTCCCAAGTTCACACAGCTAATGAGAAGTAGACCCGCATTAAATTTAAGTCTCCTGGCTCTGAGCCAGTAAGTTAAAACAACAAACATAAATCGCTATCATATACATAGACCCTCCTCTTTTTTCTTTTTTCTCCCAGGTTTATTGAGATGAAATTGACATAGAACACAGTGTAAGTTTAAGCTGTACAACACAGTGTTTTTATATATGTATATATTGCAAAATGATCACCACAACAATGTCAGTTACCACCTCCAGCGCCTCACAGTTACAATCTCTGGGTGTGTGGTGAGAGCTTTTAAAACCTACTCTGTTAGCAACTTCCAAGTTTCTAATGCAATACTGGTAGTTATAATCACCATGCACTACATCACCTCTCCAGAACTTACTCATCTTATAACTAGAAATTTGTATCCTCTGACCACATTCACCTGCTTGCATTTTGTCTACGGCAGCTTTGCCTTACAAGGACAGAATTGGGTAGTTGCAACAGAGACTGTATAGCCCGTAAAACAGAAAATATTTATGATCTAACCCTTTGCAGAAAAAGTTTACTGATGCCTGTGCTGAAAGCAAGGGCAGAAATAAAAGTCAACTTCCAGCCCTACAAAATAGAGGGGAAAAAAATAACAAAAAACAACCATATGGGAAACAGGGACTTGAGTTCCCGTCTAAGCTCTGGGACGGGCTTAGTTTTATATATTGGACAAATCAGTTCCCTGTTTGGAGCTCAGTCTCCTTATCTGTAAGATAAGAAAGTTAGATTAGATCAGTGATTTTTAAACCAAAGCTGTTTCCCTCAATGCCATCTATAGCCATGTAAAGCAAATTAAGAGAGACCTAAATGTCCATCTACAGATAAATGGATATAGATTATTTGGCACATATATACAGTGGAACATTCACCATAAAAAGGAGCGAAACTGAGTTATTTGTAGTGAGGTGGATGGACCTAGAGTCTGTCATACAGAGTGAACGTAAGTCAAAAAGAGAAAAAAAATACTGGATGCTAACGCATATATATGGAATCTAAAAAAATGGTACTGATGAATCTAGTGGCAGGGCAGGAATAAAGGCGCAGAGGTAGAGAACAGATTTGAGGCCACGGGGGGAAGGGTAAGCTGGGATGAAGTGAGAGAGTAGCATGGACATATATACACTACCAAATGTAAAATGGACGGCTAGTGGGAAGCTGGTGCATAGCACAGGGGGATCAGCTTGGTGCTTTGTGACCACCTAGAGGGGTGGGATAGGGAGGGTGGGAAGGAGATGCAAGAGGAAGGAGATATGGGGATATATGTATACATAGCGCTGATTCACTTTGTTGTACAGAAAAAACTAACACAACATTGTAAAGCGATTATACTCCAATAAAGATATATATTTAAAAAAAAACAAAACCTATTCGGGTAAGGGCTGGGGCTGGGGGCTGCAGTCATAACTCATCATCTCCCAGTCTTTCCCTGTACTCAGGGGCTCCTGGGGGGTCTCACAGTCCCCCACAGCCCCAAACACAAAGGCCACTGAGCTGACCACTCTCTGAGCCCTTCCAGAGTCAACGTCCATGATTCTGAATCCATGGCACCTTGTAAACCTCCCAGATTTAGAAACCTCCAAATCAAACTTCATCTTTGAGAATTTTCTTCATAACCAAACCAGCTGAGACAGACTGAAAAGGAAATACATACATGTATACATACATACACGCAGACATGCATATATACATACAAATCAGACATTTCCCCTCGTTGGCCGTAGGACAGCCTAATGTGTATCCTTCTGCTTACTGGAATAAACGGGCACTTTCTGTGATCTGTCTTGGGCATTTTAAAACACAAAAGCAGAGTGTTAGCTTTGGGGGGCGGTACAACATGAGGGACTGTCACTCCAGTGACAGAGCACTCCTCGGGACAGTGCTGCTTCAAAAGTCATCAGGCAGGTAACAACATCGTGAGTTATTTGTTGCCTTGAGCAGGGACTGTTCTGAGCAGCTCAGAGGTGCACTGGCACTGCATCAAAGAGTACTTTGTTCCCTTAGTAGGGGGCTTCTGAGAAACAGAGTTGGCCAGAGGTCCTTAACGTCCTGAACTCTGGACCAGAGGTCAGGGCGCTGGCACAGCCGTCCCTCTGGCACTCTCCCTGTACCTGTGACAAGTTCTCTGGGCTCTCTGGGGTCTGGCTTCCTCATCTGTGACCTGAGTAGGCTGCACCGGATAATAACTGTGTGTCAGGCTCTGTGCTAAGGCTTTGCACACATAGCTCAATTAATGCTCAAAAACCCTCTACACACATCACATCTCCCTTTTATGACAAATGTAGGAAACTGAGTCTTACTAAGTTAAGTAACTTACTCAACTTTACACAGCCAGTCAGTAGGACAGCAAGGCTTTAAACTAGCTATAGGAAGCAGTTTATCAAGATGGTTAAAGTATATATGTATAACTGAATCACTGTGCTATACACCTGAAACTAACACAACATTGTAAATCAACTATACTTCAATAAAAAAATTTTTTTAATTAAAAAACATTTTAATGGTTAAGGTATGGCTCTGAAGTCAAACAGCTTCTGTTTGAATCCTGGTTTTGCTTCTGATGGGCTGTAACGCTAGTCAGTTTGTTTAAATACTTTGATTTCTTTTTCTATAAAATGAATATGAGGGCACTACCTGCCTCACAGAGTTTAGAGGATTAGACGATTTTTACAAAACACCCGGTAGATACTGAGTCATAATTATGGGCACTATTACCATCATCTGGCTAATTCCAAAATCCATGTTACTAACCACCCTGTAAAAATGGAGCTTTCCTCCCTATCTCTTCTCTTCTTCTCTTAGCAATGTCACTGATGACCTACATCAGGCCGAGGCCAGGGATTGGTCAATTCTTCATCCTCATCCCACCCCTAATCTCTCAGCAGCATTTGAAATATTTTCTGTCTAGTTTTTGGGACACCACATTCTTCTATTTTTCCTCCTGCCTCAGAGGTCACTCCTCAACCTCCTTTACCAGGTCCTCCTCCTTTTCCGGACTCCTAAAAGTTGGAGATCCCCAAGGTCCTATTCTCATGCCCTTCTCTTCCCCATCAACACTCTTTTCTTAGGTTATAATGTGTGACCCACAGCTTCCAATGAGCTGACAACTCTCAAATTCCTCTGCCCTCCCTGGACCTAGCCTCAGAGCTCCAGATGGCTTCATGTTTCTACTTGGATATCTCAAAGGCATCACAAACTTAATGTCCTAAACAGAAATGCTGGTTTCCTCTCTATTTAAATTTCTGTCCTCCTTCCAGCCCATGTCAATAAATAACACCACCATTTACCCAGTTGCTCAGACCACAAACCTACTCTTAGTTCCTCTCCTTCTCTTACATCCATACCAAGTTCCTCAGTAAGTTCTTTTTTCTGTACTTCTAAAAATATACACTGAATCTGATATTTTTCACCATGCTCACTGCTACAAGTCTAGTCCAAACCACCATCATCTGCTTTCTGGGTATCTCTGACAGCCTCCACTAAAGCTTGACACGCTTCTTTTTGAGCATTTAAATACAATTTAATTTGTTTCCCGAAAGAAGTTACTGAATTTTAACCCTGTTTCTTTAAGGACCACAGGCTTGAAAGCTCTCAACTGGATAGAGTTAAGCCATGTCACTTTGTTTTCCTGTTTTAAGAATGGAACAACTCATGAATGAAGTCAACTTGGTCATTTTTGCAAACTGGAGGAGCATTTGAGCCCAGTTGCTCCTCCATCCACCTCCTCCTCACTCTGCTTCCACCACCTGACCCTAATCCACGAAGGTACAGGCTGAACTTTGCTGGACTGGCTAGCAATCATCTGCTCATAAATGATGTGGTCATGAGAGTCCATGCTGGAATCTCTGGCCTGGGGATAAAATGAGTGACCTGGAATCAATTAAAGACTATGCCAGGACAGAGAAATCGACCCCATGTGACAAGCCAGGTTAACAACACATGTCCAGGAAGGTATGGTAAACTCAATTCCAGATGAGCTGAATGGAAAGCCCACGGGCTCCAATTAGAAAGGCTCGGGAGAACAATGAACAAGAAGGCAGTGATTCTCTGTGTTGACACTCATTCAGCAGGTATTTTTAGGATCCACTACTATGGAACCATTTCAAATCTATGTCAAACACAGTTTAGTTATCACAGAATCAAACCACATCAGGCCACAGAAGACTAAACTTCAGACCCAATCTAGGGTCAGAGGTATCTCATTTTGAGGCTCAAAACCTCTAGGTGGTTGATGAAGGTAGTCTACACATGATTTTTTAATACATGTTTCCAGAAAACTTAGCCAAACTCATACAATGACTGCTGCAAAAGCCAATTGCTTTAAATATCTTGGCTTTTTTCTGAAATTACATCAACTCAGTTACACACCACTCACATCGGGATCCCTTCCTCTACTTCTGAGATTAACAAAAAGGAAAAGACAAATTTTTACTTATGTTAAAGTACAATTCTCAGGATTTTAAAAACATAACTCATGCAAATATAAAATGAACACTTGTCAAAGATTTTATTCTACTTGTTAATTACTGAGGGAACCAGTGAGATGTTAAGACTGGTTCAAACAGCATTTAAGGAAACAGGTCTTTATAGGCAATTAAGTAAAGGGCTATTAGGATAAAATTTCTGAACTAGACACAAATCCTTTAATGTCTACTAGGGCAGGAGGCTTTAAACTTTGGATTTCCATTGAACAGAAATCATCTGCATATATACTGGACAAAAGTCTACAAAAGTTAACATGTAACTTCACTAAATTTGAAAATTTTACCAATATTAATCAATAAGAAACCCCTCTAAATTTGGGTGGGCCTGTGCTCCACTGAAAGGACATGTCACCCCATTTTTTGGCCTCGTTTCCAAATTTTGGACAACTCAGAAGTCTCTCTACCACCCTCCTCATATCATAAATAACTTCCAGAGAGGCTGGTGTCAGTATGTTTGGGTGGCTTACTCATATATGTGCGAAAAAAGGGTCTTCAGTAACCATACATGCCTCCTTGAATACGCTCTATAGCTCTTCAGAATATAGAAACTTCTGTGCAGACATTTTTATATGGAATCTTGGACTGGACTTTTGAAAACCTCTATTATTTGTTCTTCTATCCTAAGGCTAGGAAATAAGTGCAACACACTCTCTCTACCAGATTTTACCTGGTGGTATGTACCTGTATTTGGGGATGAATTCCTCTCTTCTTGAGGTCCCCAAATTAGTGAAGGTCCCTGGCCTAGCAGGAGGTAGGCTTCCTTACTAACTGACACTGGGATTCTGTAAACCAGATACGAAGCTGGTTTTCTTGGAAGTGATTTGTAGGCAATGGCTCCACATAGTAGGTCAGTAATTGTATTAGTCAGGGTTCTCTAGAGACACAGAACCAATAGGATATACATATATAGGAAAAGATTTATCATAGGAATTGGCTTACACAATTACGGAGACTGTGAAGTCCCACAGTCTGCTGTCTGCAAACTGAAGATCCATGAAAGTGGGTGGAATAATTCTAGTCTGAGTCTGAAGCCCTGAGAACCAGGGGAGTCGATGGTATAAACCCCAGTCCAAGGGCAGGAGAAGACTGATGTCCCAGCTCAACAGGCAGGTTGGAAGCAAAAGGGGGTAGATTCTTCTTTCCTCTGCCGTTTTGTTCTATTCAGGCCCTCAACACGTGGGATGATGCCCACCAACACTGGGGAGGACAATCTAGTTTACTGAGTCTACTGATTCAAATACTAATCTCATACAGAAACACCCTCACAGACATACCCAGAAATAATGTTTAATCAAGGCACCGCATGGGGTAACCACAAAATAACCATCAGAGTAATTTTCCTTAAGATTGGGTCTGTCATACCTAATTAAATGAGAATCCTCCTCAAATGTGACATCCAGTCATGACCTTGGCTGCACAATTGATTTGTCCAATTATATTCCAGTAAAAAAGAGGACAGATTCTAATGAGCCCATGCCAAAACTGTATTGCCATTAAAAAAAATAAGGAGATATTCAGTAAAAACATTTATTTTTGAACTCTAAGGAATTAGTTAAGAATCAGATACCATTAAAAGTTTTACTTAGTTTAAAAGCAAAGTCTACTAAATTGAGGGTTAGTGAAGAAGGAGAAAAGGCTTTCTCATATTTTCTTACATGTCCATAAGATATAGAACATTAAAACACCATCAACAATATTGCAAACAAACAACTCAAGTTAAATTTCCCTCATCAGTCTCTTCAGTCCCATATAATTGATTCTCATTCTGCTGGGTGTGGGTAAGCAGTCTGCTTTCACGTGGTAGGCTAAAAAGAGTCCTTGAAACCTTGACTGTCTACTGATGCAATCTGAAACTTGGTTCAGCTATGTCAGCTCAGAAGCATGTGCCTTAGAGCCTATTCTTAGACATATCAATAGTTTAGAGTATTTGGTATAATCCCTTTCCAGGAGGTTCTGAAGCTGCCCTTTTGTTGAAGAGACAAATTCTAGCCTGTAGAATTTGGGGCAAGCCTCAGAAGAAAGCAGAGACCTCTTTGATTATGAAACTGAATGACCCTGGTTAATTTATTTACAGTCATCAATAATGTCGGAATGGAGAAGAAAATTCTATAGTGGGGTCGAGTGCATATCCATTTCATCAGAGTTTGATTGCTGTTTCCCCTGAGGGTGAGAACATGTTGTGGAGAGCAAGAGTACTGACCAATCTCCACGGCGTTCCTATAACATGTACAACTTCTGAGATAACTGAATTAATATCATTTCAACTATGGAAACTTAACCTAGGGAGAGCTGAACATCCCTTTTGATTTGACAATTTTTCCCATGCAGCTCTTATGCTAATATAGAATTGATTTAGAGGTATGGAAAAACCTAATTATGTCTAGCATCTGTTTTTATAAGGCAGAATAACAAATCTTTATGATTCCCAGGGGACCTCTTGAAAATCTAAAATATTGTGTTAGATGTAAAAAATATCCTGGGAATGTCACTTTATCTTTCTCAGTTTAGATCCAAACTTGGGCAAAATCAAGAGTTATCAAAGGAGATTTAGTCACTTGATTAAGAGGGGATCATGGATGCCTGAGGGAAACAATTTGGTTACCTATTTAATCAAAGTGACAATATAATGTTTTAAAGGCAACATGATTATAAGGAACCTGAGCTTGTGTACAGTGAAGAATCTTTGCTCTTTGTTGTTGTCGTTTTTAAATAATCAAAGACATGATAAAGTCAACAAAAAGACTAGAAAATTATCCTAGTGAGACACACAAGCTCTACTACTAGGCGGATAAGAGCTGTAAAATCAATTTATCATTTTAACAAAGAGAAAGCCAAATTCAAGTAATGAATTAATATAGTTGTAGCATAAGTTTTCTTTTTTTTAACATAATCTTATGAATAGGCCCATCAAAATTGAGCAAACTTTGCCAAAATTTTAATACACTTTGTATCCTCCTTTCAGACTCTGGTATTATAAACCCAGACAAATAAAAGCTGTTTATTTGTTCACTAAGCTCTTGTATTCTGGAACAAGCTGACATTGTAGGACAAATCAACACTCTTATTTTTCTTGAAAAACAAAATGTAATCCCATTGCCTCACATACATAGTTGTATTTCTCGATCACTATTGCTCCTGGCATAGCTTTAAGCACCAATATTATTTTATTGAGGTATAATTTACATCATCAAATTCACCCTTTCATAGTGTACCATCCTGGAGTTACGACATGTGACATGCATTCCATCACATAACACCACCACCATCAAGGCATAAAACAGGTCTTCACAAATACCCTCAAATCCCCTCACGCCTCTTTTAATCAACCCCTCACACCTCACTCCCAGCCCCTGACAACCACCGATCTGTTTTCTGTCCTATACTTTCACCTATTCCAGAATGTCCTATAAATGGAATCCTACAGTATGTAGCCTTTTGAGTCTGGCTTCCTTCACTTATCATAATGCATTGAGCTTCATCCACGTAGTTGCAGGTCTCAGGAGTTTGCTGAGTACTGTTCCATTACATAGACGTACAATAGCTTGTTTATCCATTCATAAGTTGAAGGACACTTGGATTGCTTCCATTTTTGAGCAATTATGAATAAAGACTCTATAAATATCCGTGTACAAGTTTATGCATAAACATAAGTTTTCATTTCACTTGGGCATATCTAGAAAGGGAGGTTGCTGGATTTTATGGAAAGTGAATGTTGAACTGCCAAATTTTCCAATGTGACTATACTATTTTGCATTCTCACAGAAACATATGAGGGTTCCAGTTGCTTTGCATCATGGATGGAGAGTCATTCTTTGGCATGTGGGTGTCCAATTGCTACAGTATTTGTCGAAAAGACTATAATATCTCTAGTGTTCCCTTTGTACCTTTGTCAAAACTGATTGGCCATATATGGAAGGGTCTAAATCTGGACTCCGTTCTCTGTTTCACTGACCTATGTGTCTATCCTTTTGCCAATACCACACTGTTTTCTTAGTGTATCATTATAATAAGTGTTGAAATCAGGTAGTGTGAGTCTTCCAACTTTGTTCTTTTTTAAAAATGTTCTGGCTCCAGACTTCCCTAGCAATCCAGTGGCTAAGACTCTGCACTTTCAATGCAGGGGGCACGGGTTCAATCCCTGGTCAGGGAACTAAGATCCCATATGCCACGTGGTGTGGCCAAAAAACAAAAAGTTTTTTTAATTAAAAAAACATTTTTTTAATGTTCTGGCTCTTCTATATTCCTTGCCTTTAATATTAGAATCACCTTGACGATTTATACAGAAGTCTTTCTGGGTTTGACTGCGGTTGGCTTGAATTTATAGATCAATTTGGAAAGAACAGACATCTTAACAATACTGAGTCTTCCTATTCACAAACACGAATTCATTTTAGACCTTCTTTTATTTTATTGATAAGTGTACTATAAATTTCTGCATATAGAAGTCTTACATAATTTGTTAGATTTATGCCTAAATATTTCATGGTTTTTTGGTACCATTGTAGATGGTATTTTTTAAAATTTACAAATGGTCATTGCTAATAGACATAAAAATACACTGATTACTATATATTGACCTTATATCCTGCATCCTTACTAAACTCATTTATTAGTTCTAGGAGCCTCTGTGGATTCTTTGGGATTTTCTATATAGACAACCATGCCATTTAAGAGTAGAGACATTTGTTTTTTCCTTCTAATCTATATGCCTTTTATTTCTTTTTGTTGCTTTTTTATTTTTATTTTTTTGCCCACCAACACTAATCATAACTTTTAAACAAAATACTTCACTTTAACCAAAATTATTTCACAGAGAAAACTGGGAGAAGGGAAATTGAAAAGTCACTCTTGTACACAAACATTTTACTAAATTATCAAAGTTCATGAATACATAGAACAGAACCATCTATAGCTGCACACTTCTGTGCTCCTTCTTAATGTGATAAAAATGAAGAAGTTTGGGCTTCCCTGGTGGCGCAGTGGTTGAGAGTCCGCCTGCCGATGCAGGGGACACGGGTTCGTGCCCTGGTCCGGGAAGATCCCACATGCCGCGGAGCGGCTAGGCCCGTGAGCCATGGCCGCTGAGCCTGCGCGTCCGGGGCCTGTGCTCCGCAATGGGAGAGGCCACAACAGTGAGAAGCCCGTGTACCGCAAAAAAAAAAAAAAATGAAGAAGTTTCCTTAATATGATCCCCCAAATATAGCCACTCTTTAGCATATAAAAATAATTAGTAAAATATATAAATTTAAAAGTACACTTAGTCATCAATGTTTAATTATCCATTCTTAGAAAGTATCTAAGTAAACAACAATTATCAATTAACTCAATTTAATATTAATTCAAGTTACCTAAAGATGTTGGAAATTATGTCCAAGCTGACAGACTACACAGCATAAACACTGCTATGAAAACATTTTTCAAAATTATCATTCAATTTAGTTAAACAAAATTTACATTTTTTTATAATCTTAAATGCTATGTAGGAGTAATGTTAGTTTACTTGATCAGTAAACCAGGAAGTTAGGAAGTTCATGAGAAAAAGCACCAAGATCTTCATATTTGTAAATTCAAGGGAAACATATATAGTTATTGCTTATTTTTAAACCAAAATAATTGAACCAGTCTGATTTTTCTAAAGATTTATCTTAATTATGTGAACTTGGATTCTTATACTAATGTGGTTATGAGCTAACATTTTCATTAAGAATCATTTTTAAAATTTAGTACTTTAAACTGTAGTTTACTTATTTTCTGTATATTGGGGGAATATGAGATTTATATAAGATTTATCAATTTCTGACAACTAGTCAGATCAGAGCTCCTTTATTTTAAGACATAATAATCTAACCTGGAGGTAAGAAAACATTTCATACTTGTACAATGTGATATCAAGGCCTTTTGTGAATCACAGACACACAGCCCTCCTGATACACAGACAGCTCACAGCTTCAGTTCTATAGCTTCAGCCTCAAGTCAAAAATAACCACAGAAACACAAAAATTCACCAGTTCAGATCTCAAAGAACTATTCTTTCCAGTGAGCATGAAATTCTTAATTGATTTGTGCTCACAAATAGACAAACATACAATTTTTTTTTTTAAGTTTCTCAAACCAGAATATCTGTCTCACCTGTCAGAGAATAGATCTCCATCATCCATTCACAAGAGACCATAAAACCAAAATCCCAACTCTTGCTAACACCAAGGGGAATAACGAACCAGAAACTAAAAAAACACATAAAATCTATAGACATGAAAAACAGAAGAAATCTAGAGAAATAGAAAGCCAGCAAAGTTAGAGTTCTGTTGCCATCTGAGATTCACTCTGGAAGCAAGAAAAGACGTGTCTGGGCTTACACAGCCCTTGAGATGCGTTTCTCAAGTAACACAGTTTAATCGGCTCTGTCAGGTTAGTCCACTTGGGCATCTCTGTAGAGCAACCTACAAAAAGCATAATTTTCAAAAAGATAAAATCTTGACTCTTGTGTAAATATAAAATGAACACATGTCAAAGATTTTATTCAATTCATTAATTAATGAGGGAACCAGTAATGTACTAAGACTTGTTCAAAGAATATTTGAAGAGCTAGGTATTTAAAGATAATTTACTACAGAAATGTTAGGATATGATTTCTGGGTTAGATACAAAACCACTGAAAGTTCAACAGGCTAATAAACTGTAATATTTGGGGTTATCAGTTCAATCAGACAGAAAGTACTTGTATCTCTACTGGACAAAATTCTCCAAATTAACGTATAATGTCATATAGTCTGAATCTTTAACCAACAGTAAGCAGAGTTGAACAAAATATACTCCCCCACTTGGGTGGGTCTGGGGCCATTCATGATGTTCAAGGGACATGCCACTCGCTTTATTTCAAAGCTCTGAATAATTTTTCTGAACACTAAATAAAAGCTGTATTACTTGGGAGATAAAAGCTTCATGCCATTGTGTTCTTGGACAGCAAAAATAGTCAAAGATTGATTGCTCTTGATTGATGAAACGATATCCTGTTCCCTTTACCCAAGACCACAAAGCTACTGCAGATCAAGGCTGAGGCTAGAACCGAGGATTTCAACGCCCATCATTCTACATACATTGTTTGAAATACTACTCTCTAAAGAAGGTTGATTGGTTCAGACAGTTTCAAGACAGATCAATAAAATGAGGGAAATAGACCCTCAATGCTAATGTACCCATTAGAAGAAGCTGATTGAGGTAGAGAAGATTAAAGACAGAGGACCTCTTTCTGAAAGGGTGGAAAGAAGTTCCAAGTTTGAAGTTCGTAACAGTAAAATGCCCAGCATAATCCACCCCCACCCCTTGAATGCCTCCTTCCAACGATATTGCAGATCCCAACCTGAGGGAATCCCATTTGGCTAAGTTCCTGGCCTGTTCATTGACTCCGGAAAGCCAGTGGGGGGATAGATTTCGATCCCCAAACGTGACTTGTGGATTTAGTTCTCAAGCCCACTCCACCCACCCCCTGCAGCATGGCCAGAGGAGTGGTTTTGCTGCTCTGCTCTGTTTCCTAGGGTCCCTTAAATCACCCTTGGGTTTTTCAGTTTAACCTTCTCTCTCTGCTTTAAAAACAAAATGAAGATGAGCCGGAAAGTTTCTACACCCCTAGGACTATGTTTTCCAAACTGCTGGAACATATACTTTTAACCTTTATGTAGCAAAATAAAACACAGGTACAGATAACCATATGAAACGATGCTAGTGAATAGTTACAACATGAGCCATCTCTATAACCACCACCCAGGTCAAGAAACCAGAACTTGGCCAGCCTCCCCAGATACCTCCTTCCTGCCTCCAAAAGTTACCTTGTTGGACCATGTTTTAAGTGGAGTGGAACAGAAAATATTGGTAGGTATGAAAAAGAGCTAAGCCTTGTATTCTAAAACTTCTGTTCCATATAACTTTTATGTCAGTACTGGGACACAATTTCTTATTGCGGGTCACAATCAAAAACAGTTTGATAGCCACTGCCATCAGTAACACCCCGCCTACCAGATCACCAGTGGGGAAAAGAAAATGCCACGCTTTTGTTAGATCTCCTGAAGCAAGGGCAGGTACAGGCTTCACATTTTACAACGACTGTAGCATTTTCTTTTCCCACCTATCAGAACATTTTAGAAAACATAAAATATTTTTAAATAAGATGAAATATCTGTCCAAGTTATGCAAAAAAAATGAATATGTAATATTATAAAGAAAGCAATTAATCCACACTTAAAACTAATTGCCTAACCCAGTGGGTCTTTAAATTATTCATTAGTGCTATTTAAAAATAATTGCAGTTTATGAGGAAAACCCATTATGGATTTCTTTTAAGGACTAAAAAAAAAGGGTTTCCTTTTTTATTTTCCAACTGCTTACAGCTCTTGAAACCAACCCATTTTTAAACCAGTTTAATAGTCTCACGATCCCCTCCCCAATCTAATCAACTTTAACGTTTATCATACCAACACTTCGTGAGGGTCCCTGTAATAGATTCTGAACTCATGGAGAGGACAATGATATTGTTCTAAAAGAATATGAGAGGTGTACCCAGAAAGGAAGAGAAGAAGACTTTCAGAGAACAAAGCAAGAAATCAAGATGTAAGCGTTTCTGCAGATGAAGTTTATACTGGTTCCTCCATCTCCAACCAAGTGGCCTGGGGTTTCCCACCGTGTTTGCTCCTGTCAGCCAGGGCTTGTGAGTCCTCCCTCTTCTCTCCTCATTTACTTCATGCCTCAAGTTCCTTAATCTCTGTTTCTCTGGTTCCTTCAGAGGACACTCAGAACCATGGCCATGAAATGGTAGGACTGGAAATGACTTTTGTCAAGTTTAGTGCCTTTTACACTGTGTTCACCAGCACCCCAGGAGCTCCCAGTGGGAAAGGGCTGCTGAACCAGCAGGGCTCTGTGATTCCCCAATCCCACCCCGATTCCCCATTCCCCAGACTCCATCAGAAGAGGCTGGTTTTTGGGCTTCCCTGGTGGCACCGTGGTTGAGAGTCCACCTGCCGATGCAGGGGACACGGGTTCGTGCCCTGGTCCGGGAGGATCCCACATGCCGCGGAGCGGCTGGGCCCGTGAGCCATGGCCGCTGAGCCTGCGATTTTGGAGCCTGTGCTCCGCAATGGGAGAGGCCACAGCGGTGAGAGGCCCGTGTACCGCAAAAAAAAAAAGAAAGAAAGAAAAAAAAAAGAGCCTGCTTTGAGTCATTTAAGATTCCATTTGAAGGAAGTGCTTTTCTGCTAAAAACAAAAGTTAAAAGTGACTCTCATGGTGTACCTAAGAACACCACATCCCAGAAAGGGGAAGCAACTTGCCAAAAGTAGGACAGTCAGTTACAGAACTGGGAACAGACCTGGCCTCCTGACTCTGGGTCTAATGATCTACCCCCTCCATCAAGTGAGGTATGCCGAAAAGAACATGAGCCTTGGGTCCAGAATGATGTGGATCTAAATCTGATCTCAGCCACTTTCTAGTTATTTGTCCTTAGAGTTACTCTTTTTTGGTAAGATATCTGAGCCTCAGTCTTTTCCTCTGTTAAAAGAGGAAGCAGCCTCATAGCACAGGGAGATCAGCTCAGTGGTTTGTGACCCCCTAGAGGGGTGGGATAGGGAGGGTGGGAGGGAGGGAGACGCAAGAGGGAAGAGATATGGGGACATATGTATATGTATAACTGAGTCACTTTGTTATAAAGCAGAAACTAACACACCATTGTAATGCAATTATACTCCAATAAAGATGTTAAAAAAAAAAACAAAGAGGAAGTAAAAATACCAGCCTTGCATAACTGGCTAAGCTACTATAAATGAAAACACCTTATATATAATACACACATACTAAGTGCTCAGGTGTGAACAGCATCTTTATCATCAGAGATGTTCCATAAGTACCCCACTGAGAATGTGCTTATGACAGTCATCACTGTGCCAAAGATGAGAGCGTGCGTGCACGCACGTACACACACACACACACACACACACACACACAGAGCTATGAGGACTGTAGACACACAAAGAAGACCTTGTGGGCTACAATTTCACCGATCCCCCTCTACCTTAACAGTGTAGGTCCATGGACACCCCATCCTCTTGGAGTCCTCTGACCCACACCAACACCTCTTCCTTCTTAACCTTGCTAAAAGCAAACAAACTGGGGGTGGGGGAGGCAAAATAAGCAGAACGTGGACTTCTGACCATCATGATAAACATCAAGTTGTAATGGTAAGCAAATAAACATAGCTTTGGGGCTGGATGAAAAGATGGAATCTGGTTAATTAAATTAATGACTAGAGTGAAACATAGCTTACTGACACCTGAGATTCATGCCGCCTTCCTAGGGTAACAATACTGTGATTTTTATGGTCTTTCTTTCTGGAGCCAGCTCTCCCATTCATTGTTCTTTGGCTTGATTACGACTGACCCCACGCCACTTCAGAAGTGGACCCTGATTAGCTGAAGCCAGTGGGCGTGTCCCATGCCTCTGGCCACAGCAATTGGTTCTGGGATGGGACACAACTCAGGGCCCAGAAGAGAAAAAAGATGTTTGATGGAACTATTGGGAGAAAGCATCTCTCTTCAGCTGATTCTGATTCTCCTTTTATTTAAGTCTTTGATATTCTGTTCATCATGGATTTTTGTGTTATTTTTTTTTACACGTAGCATGAAAATATTATGTACCTTGATTACTGAGTTTTTTTGATGCCCACTTAAATTTTGCATCTGAGGCAAATGCCTCAATCCTCTCAGTCTTGTCCTGTCCCTGGGGGGATGTGGGGCTCACAGCTGCCACAGATATTTCTTTTTTTACCTGAGGAGAGACTTGGGAAATGAGATGGGGCCACCACATGGAGCTTTGGGAGGCAGCCATGGGAAGTACATTGGACCAAGAGAAGCCAAGTCCCGGTTATCTGAGCTACTGGATCAAGCTTTGCCTAAAGCTTAGTCCTGCTGCTTGACAATTTACAAGAACAGTAAATTCTCTTTCCTCTGACCTATAACGAAAATAATGCAAACTGACATGATAGCTAATTACAAGGATTTCACCTCTGAATGTCTTGCGGAGAGTGTTTCTAAATATCTCAGTAACACTTCCGCTCTAGAGACACACGGTCCATCAAAGAGAGCCAAGTGTCTTTGCTGGCTGTGGTCAATTTTCTGAACAGCAGCTTTCACTGTAGAGTAATATTTTATTCTATAATTTATTAAGCCCCTTTTACACACCAGGTACTGTGTAAACACTCTGTATACCTTATTTCCTGTAATTCTCACCCCCTCAAGATGATATCAGGTCACACTATTATTATCCATATTTTACAGGAAAGGAAGCCAAAACTGAAAGAAAAAAAAAAAAGCATCATGTACAATGTCACGGGAAAAGTGGCAGAGGAGGGGTTCACAGCCAAATCTGCTAGTACCAAAGCTGGTGTTCTTAATCACCACCCGATACAGTCTCAAGATTTGGAAGGAAATACCGTTACAGATGCTCAATATGTATTTAAGGGATGTATGAATAAATTTGTTACTTAATTAGTTGCAAGGTGAAATGTTAGCCATTTTGATATCTACTCATTTCATTTCAATTTACCTCCCTCTGCAAATAGAGTGTGAAATAGCCTCTTTAGGTTAAGTTTGGGTTAATAGAAGTTTTTCTATTAAGGACATGATTCTCAGGAGTTGCACATCATCAACATTTTTGAACATAAATTGATGGAAAAGCACACACAGATGGAATAATGGCTCTATATCTAAAGAAGTTCCACGGCAAAGTTGGTCTCCTCACTTCAAAGTTTCGGGGGGAAATCCAACCAGATCAAGGACTTCAAAATGTTTTGTAAACTCTGAGGCAAATATACAGTTAATTATTACTATGTTTTTATGTTTATTTTCTTGAGGCAGGGACTCAGTATCCAAAAAGCCTAACTGAATGCTGAATTTCTCTCCCTCTATGACCTAGAGCGATCATTTGATAAACGTTCATAAGACAAAATCAGTACAATCTTAAGCAATAAACTTATCTGACAAAGGTAAACATCACAGTACAGAGTTCCAGGTTTTTAGCATTCTTAACCAAAGCAATAAATAAACAGACTCCTCCCAAAGCAAAGACGGAAATATAATTATTCAGTCTCTCCGTGTCAGACTTGCCCAGAAATTGAAATATTGTTAGCAAACACGGATTTAAATTTTGTGCTCCAATGAATTGGTAGATCTCTTAGTTTATTGTTTTGAATCCTCTGCATTCTACCACAGGGAAATTATGCAAACTCTCACACTACACAAAAAGAATACTGAAAATTACAGAATTTGCCACTTAGCTGGAAGATAATTTCATGAATCTTTTTTGATCTATTGGCATGGTAGACTGTGTACATTTGTGTCGCCGCTATTCTTAAGACCCATGATCTGATACATGCACTAACTGTGCATGAGACTGCAATGCCCAGCCAACTGTTCAATTCAGCAAATAAAATTCAGGTGGTTTTCTGTGAGAGACTGGTTGCTGAACAGACTTAAGTCATCCTAGAGTCCAAGGTTGGAAATTCACTGTCTGCTTCCAACTCTACCAGACGATCAGAAGCCCTTGGAAAGCTTTATGAAATGGAAACCCTAGGTCCCATCCCAGGCCCGTTGGATGGGCATCAGAGCCCAGGGAATCTGCCTTTAAATACACCCATCAGGTGATTCCTCTGCACTGCCAGATGGAGAACACTTCACGTCCATGACCCACAGAAGAGGCAGAAATAATGCAATCCTTTACTTTGTCTGCATGACACTTAACCTAAATACTTTCATTTTGTTGTATTTATTTACTTACTTATTTTGTATAAAACTTGTTGGACCCACTCCCCCCAACCCCAGCCCTGCACCCTGGCTGCTATAATGTCATGGAGGTACAAGCTCACAGGCTTTGCTTCCGTCTGGAAAGTCTACACTGCTTAGAAGCTGAGAGAATTGTATTTATCAAGGAGTCTTAGAAGGTGTCTGTTTCAAATGTTCCATCTGCATTCTCCACAGTAGTTCTCTCCCGTTGAGGTTCAAAGTTTTCTCTCCATTATAAATAATAACGCTTCAACTCCATGAAGGCAGCAAGTCTTTCAGTTAAAACACCTCTTTTCACCTGACCATCCAAAATCGAAAAAAGTAACGGAGTGTAGCAGAAAGTACACGGGCTTTAAATCCTGCACTTATTACCTGGCAGATTATTGAGTCCCATCGAGCCTCAGTTCCCTCATCTGCAAAATGGGATTTAGTGGCATTATTATAATATATTATATATACCTCACGGAATTATAAGAATTAAATGAGATAACTCGTGTAAAATGTATGCACTAAATAAATGGTAGCTATTATGAGCATCTTTATGACTAAAATGATGGTTTCCAGACCTCTGAACACTGGAGTTCTGTATTAGATGTTGTTTAAGCTACCATTTTCTTACTGAAGGTGGGAATTTAATTCCAGCTATCGTTTGCCCCAGGCAGTGTTAAATAAACAGATTATTTTATTTAGGATTGGGGAGGTCATACTCCCAAAATGCTTTTCTCTGGTCAGATAACACCTGGAATGATACAATTATTTCTGGACACCCCTCTTTAAAAAAGATACTGACAATCCAAAGTGTTGGGGAAAAGTGTCCAGAGAAGTGTTGGAAACTAAGACTGTGTCCTGTAGGAAATCATTTTAGAATTTGGCATTCTCAGCTAGGAAAAGAAAAGCCATAGGGAAAAGTATGACAGTTGTCTTCAAATATCTAAATAGCTGTTCCAAAGAGCTAGAAAAGACTTACTAAGATGGTCCCAAGAAGTAGAATTAAAATGCAGGCATCAGAGATGAGCTGTAAGACCTCCCCAGCACTCAGAATCTAAGGATCTTCCTTGAACTGAGCACTCTGCTTCTCTTCAAGCTAACAAGAAATGTGTGTTAATTTGTAAACAGTCATATTACAATGCTGCCCTTTCTGAATATTCAAAAATGGCTCGGTTCTTGCTAGGAATCGTAGCCTGCAAATTAGAAAGGAACCACTGTAATCCACAGGAGAAAAACAACCCCAAAGACATAGATATGTAAGTCACAAAGGTCAGCTGCCTCAGTGAATGATTTAAGGGCCCATTTACAGGCGTTGGGCTCTCCAGACTGTTTAGAGCTCTTGAATATCACGATTACTGGTAAAGTAGAGAGGAGGTCCCCACACAAACAACCCTGGCTGCTCTACAAAGCCCTGGCCACAGAAAACCCATCCAGAGGAAAGTGGAGACTTTCCTTAACCTGGAAGGCAGACCATTGTTTAACAGGACCTGAATCCCCTAAATTCAGAAAAGGATAGGAAAGCTACTTTTTACTAAACTTGATTTTTGTGATCCAAGGCATGATGCAGTAGATCAGGAACTCTGAAATCTCTTAAGTTTATTCCATAAAAATATAACAACGTTTGCTTTGTTTGGTAATAATGCCACTGTATTAAAACACATGTTTTCTGGGAAAATCAAAGTCTAATGAAATTTTTTATGCCTACTACAAAAATAAAGGAATTAGCTAATCTAAATGATATATAA
The DNA here is from genome assembly GCF_003031525.2 of Neophocaena asiaeorientalis asiaeorientalis. Classification (NCBI taxonomy): domain Eukaryota; kingdom Metazoa; phylum Chordata; class Mammalia; order Artiodactyla; family Phocoenidae; genus Neophocaena; species Neophocaena asiaeorientalis. The sequence goes on from NW_020175079.1 coordinate 645,501, forward strand.
GTACCCTTCCTGCAAATAAACTTCATGCCTCTGTGACTATCAGTTTATTCTCCAACAAACTATTTATGGGTGCAGTGGTCTGAATGTGTCCTCCCAAAATTCGTATGTTGAAACCTAACCCCCAAGGTGATGCTATTAGGAGGTAGGACTTGAAGGTGATGAGGTCATAAGGATGGAGTCCTCATGAATAAGATTTAGTGCCCTTATAAAAGAGGCTCCAGAGAGCTCCCCATCCACTTCCGCCATGTAAGGATACAACAAGAAATCTTTGACAAGGAAGAGAGCCCTCACTTGACCGTGCTGGCACCCTGATCTCGAACTTCCAGCCTCCAGAACTGTGAGAAACAGATTTCTGTTGTTTATAAGCTACTCAGTCTATGGCATCTTGTTTTAGTGGCCCAATGGACAAAATCAATGAAAGAAGCCATTTAAGGAGGAAGACAAAGGGGCATAAAGGGTTTACACCCCTTGCTCTGGGTCATGCAGTGGAAGTGGCAGAATTGGCACCAAAACGCAAACCTGCTTCTCCTGCTGGTATGTTATCGACTGAAGCAGCCAAAGGCCCTGGAGACAGCTATTGGGCAGTGGTGGACAAAATGCCAGCCAAACCTGGGCTAACCCAAGGCAACAGAATAAACTGGAGGGGGTGCCATATTAAGACCCAAGGTTAGAAAGAGTGGAGCCAACACCAGAAATGCCAAAATTAAAGTGGAAGATGGGAAAGAGGCTTCTTGGAAAATCAGTGATGTTCCAGATATTCTAAGAGGCACTCTCATACCAAGCAGAGCCTTGGCATTTGCTAAGTTAACATGAGCTTCCAAATCTTAGTTTTGAAATCTCGTGAGTAACCTGGAAGTCTTACAACGAGATCACAAATTAGACCTCCATGTGGAAAGGCAACACCACTATTCTGCACAACTCCAAGGGACACGATTTACAATATGGAAGACGTCTTCTAGAGTTGTACAACATGGCAGACCTGCAGTGTGGTTGATACATCAGAAGAGATCTGAACTAGTGAGCAAGCCTAGCTTACTGCCCAGCATCTGTATCTTGATGTGGCCTTGTTGCTTTCTCTATTCAATGTCAATGTAAAATATTTTGTGTCTTTATGGAAAAAAGAAAGAAGATCCCACTTATAAGCCAGTTGCAAATATGAACAGTGGAAATAGAGAGAAAGTGAAGTGTTGGATAAATTCAAGGGTAAGATATCGAAGCTGGTAGTTGCTTGGAGGCACCCAATACTCTGTCAGGAATCAAGAGAAAGTAATTTCTGAAACTGTTCAGCAAGTGTTCCAGCAAGAATTTATTTTAATTGCTTTATAAATTGCTTTAATCCTATATTTAGTGAATCATTAGGGGCCTGAAAGGGTCACTTAAAATTTTCACTTATGCTTAACTAAGTTTTATAGAGAAAATTACATGTTTTAATAGTATTCATAGAATTGGGGACTTGCAAAGGTCTCGAGATGTGTTCTTTTAAAATAGCAAAGGTCTGTGACTCAATATCACTTAATTCTCACAATAGCCTTGTGAGATAAGGATAATTATTCTCTTTTTACAGATGAGGCAACTGACCTCGGAGAGTTTGAATTATTTGCAAAGTAAGCAATCTGAAGGAAGAATTCTACCTTATTCATCTTTCCATCTCAAGGGTCTGGCACACAGCAGACACTCGGCATTATTATCTCAAGAGCTCTCAGAGCGTGGTCCCCAGAGCGGCAGCAGCAGCATCACATGGGAACTTGTTAGAAATGCAAGCTTCCATGCTCCACCCCAGACCTCCTGACTCAGACACACCAAGTACAGGGCCCAGCAACCTATGTTCTAACAAGCGCTCCAGGAGATGCTGGTGCACAAGAAAGTGGGTAAGAAGACTTGTGTTCAATGAACAGTGAATGGAGTGTATCCAGGTGGGAAGGGGTGTATCCAAGTTCCTCAAAGCCCTAAGAGAAGCAGGGGAACAAGTTTCAAAGAGCTAGGACAGTCACATCCCAGTTCTGGAATGCCCTCTGCTAGAGTCTCCCTTGTCCTCATTCTCAGAAGAGCCAGGTGCTCTCAAACCACAGTCTGCCAGGATTTGCTCACAGCCGCAGTGCCCACACCTCACCTCGCCACCAGCAATGTGCAGAGGATCCGGGTCCATTCCCTGACGTGAATACAGTTAGTCAAGTTTCCATCTTCCTTCCTTCCTCCCAAATCTCCCACAGTGAGGGCCACCTGAGGAAAGAGGATTTCATCTTGCACAAAACCGGATTTATCTTCGTTCTTTGCACAACAATACAGTGAAAGCCCAAATGATTTTTCCCTATTTGGTAGCACTTAGAAGTTTTTCATCAGCGCAAGAATACCTCATTTCTGTTTACGGCAGCAGTACAGCTGAAAGGAAACAACTTAAACCCATCAACCACCGAGATATTTTTGACTTAAGACAAGCACCAAAATTTCAGGTGTTAATCTAGAATCACAGCTTGTCTGAGAGGAAAAGGGCCTAGAAGATCATCTATCTAGTCAGTGCAAGATGCTGTGCAGTGGTACCCAGATACAGTTTCTGTTAAAGAATTATGTATATATTATAATATGTATCAGGAAAAACTATATAACTTTCATATCAAACCCATGATTTCGTGGATATTATTGCTTAGGGTAAAGCTAAAGTAATTAGTGAGTAAAAACAAAAGTGAAATGATTTCAGAAAACACCAGTAAATAAGCAATAGCCCAGGTGTCATGCAGATATGGCAGAAATCATGAAAGTGATACACGAAGTTTGGTGATTAGTCAATCACCCCTAATAGGGTCCTGGCAGGAAAGAGAATTCACCCCACCTGGATGGTTCAAATGGAGAGACTCCAATGAAGGAAATTTCTTAGGGAGTTATAGGCAGGGTTAAGGGAACCAAAGGTGGTGGTGAGACATCCAGAGACCAGCAAGAAGAGGAAGTCATCACTGCCCTAAGGCTGAAGGGACAAGGGAAGGCAATAGGGTGGCTAGAGCTATGGAGGAGAAATGGCCTGGCAAGAGCCAAGACAGAGCCCTGCAGAAAAGGAGCAGGAAAAAAAACAGCTCAATCTTTCCTCCTGCCCTCTCATCTCCTGTCTCTATTTCCCATTGGCCAAATCCAACCGGAAGCCAGAGGGCAAAGCAACCAGGAGATCCCAATGGTAGAGGCCAGCCTCCAGGATACAGGTGGCACAAAAGATGAGTACAGTGGTGGGAAAGGCAATGGCTAGTGACAGGGAGACACAAGTCTATTGCACCTCCTCCTTTAAAAATTTTTTTTTTTGGAGTATAATTGCTTTACAATGTTGTGTTAGTTTCTGCTGTACAATGAAGTGAATCATATATAATGATTTTATATATATATATATCCCTTCCCTCTTGGACCTCCCCACCAATCCCACCCATCTAGGTCATCACAGAGCACTGAGCTGAACTCCCTGTGCTGTACAGCAAGTTCCCACTAGCTATCTCGCACCTGCTCCTTTTAGACATGCAGAGCTATCCACCAAGCAGGAAAGGCAGGCCAAGGGGGCTTCAGGGAGAGTCACCGGGCTGGTTAGAAATATGACTAGAGAGATTGGTAGATCTCAGAAAAGTTCCTTAAGCACTCTGCACCTCAGTTTCTTTATCTGAAAAGTGGGAAGATTATTTCTATGTTGCAGGTTTCTTGGGAAGATTATAAACTACACGTCACATTGCTGGGACACAGAAGATGCTCAATAAAAAGTAGCAACTTTCACGCCAAGTGAAAGAAGCCAGACACAAAGTGTCACATATTGTATGATTCCCTTTATATGAAATATCCGGAATAGCTAAATCTATAGAGACAGAAAGCAGAGTGGTGGTTGCCACAGGCTAGCGGGAGGGGAGAATGCGGAGTGACTGCTTAAGGGGTTGGATTTCACTTGGAGAGTGCTTGGAGGAGGATAATGAAAATGTTTTGGAACTAGATAGATGTGGTAGTTAGACAACACTGTGAATATACTCAATGCCATTGAACTGTTCACTTTGAAATGGTTGTATTGATTTGCTAGGGCGGCCATAAAAAAGTACCAGGAACCTGAGTGGCTTAAACAACAGAAATGTATTGATTCACAGTTCTGGAGGCTGGAAGTCCAAGATTAAGTTGTCTCACGGTTAGTTCCAGATCTCTCTCCTTGCCTTGTAGATGGACAACTTGTGTGTGTCTCTGTGTCCAAAGCTCCCCCTTTTATAAGGATAACAGCCATATTGAAGCCAAGGACCCAGCTACTACACCAGGATCTCATCCTAACTAAGCTGCAGCAATCCTCTTTCCAAATGAGGTCAATTCTGAGACACTGGGGGACTTCAACATATGAATTTGCTGGGGAGGAGACACGATTAAACCTGTAACAGTGGTTAATTTTATACTATATGAATTTCACCTCAATAAAAAATGGGGAGAAAAGTGAACTAATTATTATGATCATTCTTATGAAATCAGTGGCCCATTATCTCAAGGTTGGGTGTAGCATAAAAACATCTATCAAAAATTAATTCTAAAAAAAAAAAAAAAAAAATTAATTCTTCATGGGCCCTAATTTAGCCTCTTCCAAATACCACTACTTTGACTGTCATGGATAATGCCCACCCATCCCACGTACCTTCAAAAGCACCTGGAGGTACAGATAATGAAGTTTTCATGGGGATATTAAGAAGGTAATTAGAATGTTTGCTGGAGATACCAAACGTTTACCCTGGAATGAAAACTGTATACAGCGTAGCATGTTTTAGTAAGCAAAAGCATGCCATCGCAACCTATTCAGCAACCTTAATGTCTGTTAATTCCTTACTAAAGACATTCTGACAATCCTTACCTAATTAACTGGGAGTTTCCTGCTCTGATCTACACTGGCCTCATCTTCACCCCATGCTGGCTGAATTTTGCTGAGCCTACTCACTCCCTGGGGGTCTCATAACACTCCTGCACCTTGTCACTCTGTGATATGACCATTGCTTACGTGTTGCCTTTATCGTTGTCTACAGCCGGACACTGGGTCACCGTAAATGCTCAGAGTTCTCTTTAAGCATGGATCTTTGTTTCCCTCCAACATGTTTTGTCAAATGGGAGCAATCCGATTCATCTGTGAACCCTGGAGATGGCATCTGTTTGGCCCTGGAGTCCCCTGTCTAAACCTGGAGCTCAGTCTTAAGTCAGCATGGTCTGTGCCTGCTCCAGTGTCCCTCCTACAAAATCACATAGCTCTACAGTCCCCACCCTCCATCGTGCCTCCCTGTGTATCATTATATCACCAAACCCATCCCTGAGAGCAGTGCTTCTAGAGATTCATGTCCCCCACCATGTACTCTACACGGCAGATGGCAATATGAACCCCAACAGTGTAATTTTACCAGGAAGACAGCAGACCGCTCCAAAAACCAGTTAGAAGGGGGTATTCAAGACCAAAGGAGGATGTCAGGGCAGGGACCAGGCAGGACAAGAATGACAGGAAGTGAGCAATGGTCCAAGGAACTCACTGGGAGGTTCTTATTCAGGGTTGGCCACCAGCACATGGCATAGAAAGTTCCAGTCTCAGAAAAAGGCAGCAGAGAGAGGGGTGATTTGGGCTTTTCATGGTTCTCCCAACCAAGATCAAAATCACACCGGAGCTGGGGTAGACCTTGGTTATCAGCCAAGGTTAAGGCTGAAGTAAGAGAGAAGAGGGGCAAAGTACCATGATACCATTTCCCCCCATTCCCCATGGGGTGGTCCCACCTCTCCAAAGATATCCCAAAGACCCTGAACATCTTTCTTCCAAGTCTCTCTTCCCTACCACCTTGCTCTTAACTCATTTTTTATTCCACTTTCTACATCTCTACCTTTGTGAGTTACCTATTGCTGTTTAACAAAGCACCAAAATCTAGTGGCTACAAACAACAATCATTTTCTGTGCACAGTTCTGCAGTTTGGGCTGAGCTCTGATGGGAAGCTTTGCGCTGGCCTCACTGGGGGTCACTCATGCAGCTGTAGTCTGATAAAATTGAGGCTCCAAAAAGTTGAGACAGAACTTGAACTAAGGTCTCCTGGCTTGTAACCTTCTATACAACATGCTGTCTACCAACTGACTCGTTTCGGGATAATATACTCACAATAATTCAGCTAATTTGGCAAATGCTGTTTTGTTATCTATGTTGTAAAAGGCAGCATGCCACTTTCCCTCCATCTAGCTAGAACCAATTTCTAATAAGAGCGTGCTCCAATAGAAGTGTTTCTGTGTTAACTATCATTATTTCCAATGTTGAATCGAAACATTCAAACAACTGGATTTATGTACAACATGTATGCAATGAAGGTGGGAAAATGACCCCTGATCCTCCTTGGAATCAACACTCTTCATTTAATTGGGGGTTGGGATGGCCATGGGGTGAGTATTTGGACTGGGTCCCTGTCTCCAGAAACTGCACAGTGAAGGCAGGGGAGCTGCTCTCCTCCTTGCTAGAATTACAGGAAGGAAGGAGATTTCACATCTCTTATAGGCGTCCCATCCCAAAGACTATATTTCCCTCTGTGTTTTCACAGCCAGGAAATCCCTCATCAAATCCAAATAAATCTTTCTCTTCTCTAAGCCCTCATCTTGTTCTGTTTTCTAGGAGGAGCAGGAACAGCTGGTTGTTCCTAAGAAGCAGCAACCCCTGAAATCTGCCCACCCCAGCACGCTGTGGGATTCCAAATATTTAGTGTCAGACATCTGAGTGTTAATTACCTTACCGTGGCTCCCACAGGCATGCTGATGGGTGCAAAGCCAAGCTGGCTGAGCTAAGCATTGCAGGAAGAGAAAGCAGAAAGCAGGTTCTGGCATCCCCAGAGGGTCCTAACGTCACCCAGCTTCTCACACTTTGCTTGTTTGTTACCATTCCTCACTCTACCCCAATGCTCTGCATCCACTACCCTCACCCAGACACCCACATCTGCAAAGACACACGCACGCAAAGAAAAACTCTGGGATGGAGCTTTCACCCACTTTCTCAGCTCCCCTCCCACCCTGATCCATTTATTTCCTCTTGGGCGTTGGAATGTTCCCTCCTCCCTTAGTCCAAAACTAAAGCCTCTTCTCTACAGCCGCGTGTCTTATCCAGTCCCTTGCCCACAGCTAGGGTTTTCTGGGAACAGCTTTGCACAATAAGTGCTTTCTCACATAGCCCATGGTATTTTCCCATGCTGTAGAATGACTGGGAGAATCAGAGTCTGCATCACACATTATTGACAGGAAGACTTAAGGAGTAATCACTGCAGAACAAATACCCCATAAACATTTGGTACACCCTGACCAAGGATGCAAAATAAAACCTTAAAAGTTTGTCACTGGGCCTCTTTTCACAAAATCCACTGTGGGCGGGAGGGCATTTAGCTGGAACTAGAGCATAAATATGGTTATTATATAAATATAATAAAAATATCTAATTTTATAATGTATGTAGTGATCTAATCAATAAAAATCATAACAGGAAAAAACTAGATCATTAAAAAAAAACAGTCCCATTAACCAGAGATAGTTCTGGACCCCACCTGCTATTACTATTGGGGGACTGGGGTCCTTGAGGACTTGAATCTACATAATCCTGGTCTCCATGCTCCTCTTGGGTCCTTTGCGGACCTTACAAAATCTCTACTCTGCTCCTCCTGCAAATGAAATGTCATCAGGAACACACAGATCCCGGGCTCCAGGCCCTCGTCACCTGGTTCCCCCCCCCACTCCCGGTGAGAGGCCTAGATCAAGGACTGGCCAATGGGACTTCTAATAAGGTTTTGACCATTCCACAGAATAGAGGGGATGTAACCTTATAATCACATACACAACAGCCCTTAACAGGGGGAAAACTCCCCAGAGAGCCACCAAAACATTTACGTATTCACCAACTTAGGCAATTACTTACTGTTTTGCAATTAACTTCACTCAGGAAAACGGACTCATTACTGTGAGGAGTAGCTAACCAGCAAAGGGTGAAAGTGTGCTTTCAGCCACATGGCAGGCAATTCCCAATAACGTCGACAGAGAATTGAGCGTGAGTAACTGTGAGGCAAGACCCATCCCAGGGAGAAGCTCTGAAGTTTCACTATCACAAAGGGAAGCGGTAAAGTGTAGGGACTGAGCGTGGCTGTATAAAGCCATCGTTTTCATGCAAACAGACAGACCTTCTAGGTCAAGTTGACCAATGCCACCCAGTTCGTTATATTCTTCCATCCTGTCCAAGCTTTAGGGGGACAAAAGAGAGAGTATCTTTTGCAAAAGTTTCATTTTTAACTTTCTTTTTAGCATATTGAGATTCTGCTCATAGCAAAGAAACACTCAAGAGTAGTATCCATTTTGAGTTAGTGAATAAAGACCCTTAATATGCTGAGAATCATGCGGAAGGAATGCACAAGGTCTCAAATACAAAATGGACCATCGTAGGATCCGCGTTTGGGGTTGCTGGTAATCTTCTCCAGAAGGGACACACTGAAAGCAACAAATACAGAGCACCCATCCTATTAGTTGTTGTCACTTTCTCAACAAGGAGACAAAAGGACGTCTTAGAACAATCTTTGTCATCAGCCTCTGCACAGACAGGTATGAACGTATCAAACTGGCATCAAGTCACTGGATAGTGCCAGTCCTGGCACAAATATGCTCAGCCTGGGTCAAACCCCATACAGCATGTTGTTCAGTAAAAATCATCATCCCTATATCAAGACAATCCAGATTTTCACTCATTTGCATGAAATAAAGCCCCTGCCCTAAGGGTTAGTTTTATAAAGGCTGGGTGTGGATTATAAATTCAGAGAGGAAAGACATTGCTTCTTGCTTTTATTTTACTCCTGTAGGCTCTTAGTATGTGATTGCTCCATCCACCCCATAAGAAGGAGGGATGCCGATGAGAAAGCAAGTGGAAGAAAACATAAGAGTTAATCGGGAAAAGGCAGGAGATTCAGGAGAATCTTTCACTGGGCTCCCCGTAGCATTGCTTGCCTGGAAGACAGTGAGCCAACCGGGGGTGACGACTACAAACAGAATAATCCCAATAATAATAATAATAGCTAACACCCACTGAGCGCTCTCTGTGACCCAGGCACTGAGCTAGGTGCCTACACACATTACCTGACTACATCCTCTCAATACCCCAAGTGAATTTCAACCTCCCAACTTCCCTGCATGGTAGGTACTACTGTTATTCCCATTTTACAGATGAGGAAATTGAGGTTAAACAATGTAGGAAAGGAGATATAAAGTGAATGGATCGGTTAGGAAAGGATGGAATTGGGCAGGGTAAGGGATGGTCATTGAGTGGGGGAGTCTGGCCAAAATATGCAGGGGAGGAGATAAGTCCGCAGTGTCAACAAAGGCAGATGACAGTAGGTGGGTACCATGGATCCCAGCAGGCAGGCTGGGTCCAGGGCCTGGATCATTAGCGGATGAGTCAACCAGCCCAGTGGTCCACAGTAGCAAGCTCTAATCAGAGGCACAGAAAACACACGTATTGAGCAGCGGCTCTTTCATAGTTGCTGCCACATGAGATTCTTATAACCACCCTGAGGTACAAACACTGGGACAGAGGCTCAGAAAACGCCTTACCTAAGCTCTCCTTTGGGAATTAGTAGAGCCATCACTCAAGGATCATTCAAGCTCAGGCCACCTGTTAAACGCAGCTGTCTCCCAGGGCTGCTTAACCAGCTCCTGATTCATATATTCCTGAAACATTCACCTGCCAACCATTTGGAGTATAAACCAAAGTCCCAGAGCCTGAGTGACCCCCTGGATAACACGAGAAGACCATTTCTACAATGGGATGGACTGTTAGTTCAGCAAGTGACCTATGGTGGCAGGGGCAGGACACCCAGGATTAAAGGGCAAGGCAGAGGTCAAATCATCAAACTGAGAGGACTGAGAACAGCAGGCATGCCCGGGGATGCCCAGGTCATGGAAGAAGAGAGGTCGTAAATTAATGGATCCGATTGAAGCAAGAGGCCCGGGCTTCAGTGTCCCCTGCAGCAGTGAGAAGCTCACCAGCGAGAAACTGCACTGTTGAGAGAAGGGAAGGGGATCTGTGTCTTTCAGAAATTCTCTACCTGGATGCTCTAGATGCTGGGATGGTAGATGACAAATGTGAGCCTCCTTTGAGTTCTTACCCCTTGGGATGACCATGTTCCAGCCCAGTATCTTTTTTTCTCCAACACTAACATCCTTCCCACTTAGTCTGATGTGGTGTCATCCCCAAGACCTTAATCAGATGCTCCTTTTTAATTCACTTCCAGGTGCAACCCTGGCAGTCAGGCACTTTGAGGCAGGATGCTCCACAAAGAGCTGGAGCATCCTCTTGTGTTATTAACTGTGTTATTAAAAGCTTCCTCCCAGTGATGCATCCCCAAACCCTCAGAGGCTTCTAGCCTCTGTCTCACCTGAGATACAGACAGGTAGATGCCCCTTGTTAAGCTGTCAAGGCTAATTACCAGTTCACACTCTAACCTCTTTTCTAATTTAGAAAGTCTCTTCATTTCAGTTCCTTTTGACTTCCTTGCTTCCAATTCTTTCTTTTCAGCAAAATGAGAGATTAAGGTCTAACAACCGTAATGAGAAAACCACTGGTTAATTTTTTTCTAAAGATAAGAATGTAACATTCTTTTCAAATAAGGGAACAGAAAGGTTTTCCAAAGGAAGCAGCCGGAAAGGTGATAACTAAATGGGAAAATAGTATAGCAACAGCAACTACACCAGTCTGCAACTTCCTTCCCAGGTCCCTTTGAAGCAGACTCTCCTGAAAGCATTTGTTTCTTTACAAGAACAGAATGTTTGAAAACCAAAATTAAACCAGGCTTTTGACCCTATGATTAAACAAAGTTTGTGATAATCAAGTACAGAACTGGGTTTAAAATAAGGGGAGAGGAATGCAGCCCCTGTAAACTTGGTTGGGGAATCAGAAATGGCCGTTAATGAACCGGTTTTGGTTTTCAAGAGTGGATGTATGCAACACATTGATGGTCAATTTTCAAGTAATTTGCCTCTTTTTAAAACGTACTTACTACACACACCCTACTTTACCTCATTTAATAATGTGTTGGTATTTCAAAAGGCACTTCAGAATCTAGTGTGGCTCAAGGTTCTCACTCTGAATTAGAATGCTAACTCCATCACAGACTTGTCACCCTGTAGTCTTGCTTCAAGCCAGCAGCCAGAGTGAGCCTTTTAAAACGGGACTGCTCACATGGCTCTGTGCTTAAAATCCTCCAAGGATGTCCCTTTATCAGTCAAAGCAAAATCCAAAGTCCTGGCTAAGACCACCCAGTCTTAGCCCCACCTTTCTCTCCCTTTCTCTCTCTCCCTTTCTCTCTCTCTCTCTTCCTTTCTCTCTCTCTCTTCCTTTCTCTCTCTCTCTTCCTTTCTCTCTCTCTCTCTCCCCCAAGCCTGCACCTTGCAATTCCTAAAACAGCCTCACCACCCACTCTGTTTCCCCTCTGCAGAGAATGCTCTTCCCCCAGGGTTTCAACGTAATTTATTCCTTCACCTCTTTTAGATCTGGACACAAATCCCCTTAATAGTGAGGGCTTTTCTACCTTCTCTAACCACCCTACTCAAAACAGCAAACCCCTCCCTGCAACACACACACACACACACACACACACACACACACACACATTCCTTATTTCCTTTATCCTGCCTACTTTCCTAACACTGCATTCTTCTATTGTTTATTCATTCCTTGAATTCCACCCCCCCACTGCGCCCCCCCATCCCAAGAGGGCAAGGCTTTGTCTATTTTGTTCATTGCTGAATCCCCAGCACCTAAGACAGTGCTTGGAATATGGTTGTCACTACTGAATATTTGTTGAATAATTTATGCATATGCCTGGCACATAAAAGTTGTCTGAAAAATTCAAATTCTTCTTACGGTTACCAACGGGAAGGGTGAAGGGGAAGGATAGATTGGAAGTTTGGGATTGACATTTACACACTGCTCTATTTAGAAAAGATAACCAACAAGGACCTACTGTATAGCACAGGGAACCCTGCTCAATATTCTGTAATAACCTAAATGGGAAAAGAATTTGAAAAAGAATAGATACATGTGTATGTATAACTGAATCATTTTGTTATACACCTGAAACTAACACAACATTGTTACTCAACTGTGCTCCAATATAAATTAAAAATTTTTTTAATGGTAATAATAAAGAAAAATTCAAGTTCTGGCTTACTCGTCCAAACTGACTGATCCAAGGCCTGGGAATTGTCTGCCTAGCTCAGGAGACAAAATAGAGGATTCTAGTCACCTGTCAGCCACTAGCTACCTCCGTAAACTTCAGAGCTCACTCTTGCTCCTGCTGTAAGCACTGGTCACTTTATATTTTAATTGTATATTTACCAATCAACCCTCCTTAGACAATGAGTTCCTTGGCAGCAAGGAGTTGGATTTTTTCATAGTCAACATACATTGCGTAAATGGTTACCATGTGTCAAGCACTAAGCCAGACATTCAGGATATAGAAATAAAATGCAGCATTGATCTAAGGCTGCTGCACATCTCTGGGCAGGCTGGGCTACTCACATAAAGTTGTGCAGTGCACAACTTGCACAATGGTACCTAACGGCCTTGTAATGATGATCAATCAATGGCCAATTCCAATTGATCATACCTTCCAATGTCTCTCATGTCCTTTTGCTGCACTGCTGGTGACCTGGTATATGTCTAATTAATCTAATTAAATAATCTTCCTGGATTATTGGTTTACACTTCTGTGACAGCCATGAGAATGTGCTTTGCAGGGACTGTAATTGGCCAAAGGCTTCCACTGCTTGAATGTTCTGAAATCCATTGCCCGATCTGGGGCTCCCTGCCCATGACTGAGCATGACAGTCCCACCAGGAAATTCATTGTCTAAGGAGGGGTGACAGGTAAATACACAGACCCGTTCCTGGGAGACACATGGCCCTGTGATGGCAGATTGCGGCTTAAGGACTCTCTGACAGCCTTTCCAAACCTTCCTAAGAATACACAGCCATCTAGGACACTGTCACCACCCCCCTCCCCTATCCTTCCCTTTCTCCTTTGCTCATGGTCAGGCTTGCATCCCGGTCTGCTGGCTCTCCCAGCCTTTTCCAACTCCCTCCGCAGAAACTCACAGGTGTTTCCCCTAATAAAACCTTTGCACGTTTAATCCTGTCTCTGTTTCTGCTTCTTGGAGGACCTAGACCAACACCCCTTCTTAACTCCCCGGACTCTGGTTTCGATTCCCTGCAACAAGTCCCCTAAATAGAGTGAGCTTCCCAACAAGAAAAATCAGACTGTGTTTCTCCCTGACTTTGAATTCTTTGCGGGCTCTCCACCACTCATAGGATAAAATCAAACTTGCTGAGTGAGACATAGGAACATACGAGGCCCTTCTTGCACGAGTCTTCCCCGACTTTTCCAGCCCCTCCCAGCCTTTGCTGCCTCCTATATCTTATGCTACCACTGCTCCAAAATACTGTAATTTCCAAAAGGGCCATGCTTCCGTAGCCTGCTTTATCTTATGTTTATGTTTCCCCTGTCTGGAAAGCCACCCATCCCGAGCTTCCATGGCCGCTACACACACACACACGCACACACACACCTTTTTGTGTTCAAGATTCAGCTTCAGTTAGGTGTGTTCCATGGAGCCCTCTGTACCGCTGTCAAACCGACTTGGGTCTGGAGCTCTCAAATCTAGAAAAGCCTCCTCTCCAGAACTCTTCACAGCACAGCGTTTAGAGGTTTCCTTTCAGGTAAGCTCCTCAAAGGCAGCAATTATGAAGGGGCCCCCAATGGACTACCTGCTCATCGCCCCTCTTCCAGGGGCCTCCCCCTTCCCAGGGCCCCAGACAACCACATTCTTCACCTGGCCGCCCTCCCCACCACGTGAGCCGGATGCAGGTATGGAGCACTTGAGACAGCTCCCTCTCCAGGAGGGAGAGAAATCCAGGCTACCTTTGGGCGGCTTGATCTGCAATATCATCTCCCACCCTTTTGTGAGTAACAGAGAAGAACTAAACTAGTGTCCAGAAAGGAGCAGAGAGGAGAGGTAGTTCTAAGGCCTGCCGCTTGCATCGTTCCCCTTGTTATGCCATGGTGAGACACCCCAATATCCTTACAAGAAGCTTCTCTTTTCTGTTAAGCTAGTTTGAAAAAGACAGGCTATCTTTTTCATCTCTGCCTCCAAAGTGCCTGGCATGAAGCAGATACTCACTAAATGCTTGGAACAGAATAAACAAACAAATGAATGAATGAATGGAGTGGCTGAGTAGAAAATTCATGGTGGAGGGCAATGACACCTGTCACTGATAGAGGAGAGCACTTTGAGAGACACTGGAAGACAGCTCTCTGTGACAAGGCAGTGACACTGGTCTTAAGAGACCCAGAGAGAGAGAGATTCACAGTAAATGTCATAATGAGGGCATTCCATGCACTTGCCGGAAGACCTGATCAGGAAACAACTTCCAGCCCCTCCGGATGTCTTGAAGTCAGCCACGCTGCTGGTTATTAGTGCTCCAACTGCTGCCCTAAGTCAGCAAACACCGGCTGACAGTGCAGGGCCCTACAAAGAAGTCTGTCCTGAATTTCTTCAAGTGATATGTCACACCGTCCCAGTGCCCATGCCTTTGAATTCAGTGACATGGTCCTTTTGAGGACAGGTGTCTTAGTAGCAGAGAGTGGACTGAAGTTGGAGGTCTCCTTCTAGCCCTCAGGTGTGCCTGGTAAGATAGCATCCTCCTCCCAGCAGTGCATGGTACCCAGTACATGAGGTTCTCCCTGCAAAGTGCTTTGCAGTGGCCGGCTCCTAGTAAGTGCTCGATAAAGATGGCTTAGCCAGTCTCAGCCTTGGTTTCCTGTCAGTAGACTGAATTAAATTGGACCGGATGCTTTCTAAGGTTTTTCCAATTCTAAATGTCTATGATTTTTATCAGTCATAGCACAGTTTGGGGCCATAGCTTTGGGGCATTCTCAGTGTCACCCAATCAAGCCTCTGCCCAAATCAAAACCTGCCAAGGAAACAAGCCTCCCATGAGGACTAAAGGAGCAATATCGGGGATGGTGACAGTGATGGCAATGTTCTTTTGTGGAGTTAATGGTCGTTAGCTGGTCTCCAAGGGTCCCCCGAGGACCTCTGCTGCTAATTAGGAGAGATGCAGCAAGAGGCATTCTGGTCCCCAGGGCCCCCTCTTCATAATTTCTCATGACTCCTACTTCTTTGTGGTTGATGCTCCATCCCATTAGTGCAGGCTGCTCCCCTTATCTCTGATTGATGGGAATAAAGTAGGACAAAGGGGGCGAACGGAGCCAGCAAGCCTGGGTCCCCAGGCAATGCCTGAAGTGCCATCCCACATATGTGAGCCCTCATCACTGGAAATCTCCCAGCAGAATCTAGGTGCTCACTGGAAACCCTGAACTTGACCTATCTTCATTCCCTCAGTATTTGTTTAGGGCCTCTACATGTGTCACTAGGCACCAAACTTATAAACAAGCAACACAGCATAGTAAGTGCTTTCCTAAATGTGCGAAAGTGTGTTGAAAGCTCCTCGCTCTGCTGGAGAAGGTCATAGAGGTGGAAATTTTTGATCAGGGCTGAACAGGCTATCTGAGGACTCGATGAAGGCCAGCCATGTCTACCTCAGTTGCCCCAGTCCACACCACAGCTCCCTCCTTTCTCCCTGCAGCCCTTATAAACTGAGGTCCCTGCACACCTAGGACCTGAACCCAAGTGGGTAATGACAGTGTAATGGTTATCCGCCATTCCCCCCCTAGATCTGCTCTTCATCTTTTTCCCCACCCCACCTCCTGTTCCCAGGAGACTGGCCACTGTGGACTCCATCAGTGGGGTCCCCTGGCTCCCTGGAGTTGAACCAGGAGCCTGCAGGGCAGGAGGAGAGAGAGGTCAGAGTGTGTATCTCCCCAGCTCCCTCCCTGCTGGGCAGTGGTTGGCAGTGCTGGCTCCTCCACCTAGGACCACACTCCTATTGCATCAGCTCATGCAGACTTCTAGGACCACCCCCTTCCCCTGAGTCTTCTTCCTGCCATCGCCAGCCCAGGTTACCCGACTACGTCCCATCAGTCCCCTTATAACCTGGCCCACATCTGTGTAAATAGCCCTGTCACTCCAGTCTTCCCAGCTTCTCCTTTGGAGTGTGCCATCTGTTTCCTGCCGGGACCTTGCCTGAGACAGATGTTGACATAAATACTTTGAGACTAAAGGATTTACATCAATTGATTTACATCAATCCCAGAGTTATTTCCCTGGTGAATACAATATTTTATAGAGGGTCTCATGTGTAAACTTAAGAAAGAATTTTACAAATGAATATCTTTCGGTATCTTTTTCCCCCTAGAAGGCTTTCAGGAAGCTTAAAAATCCCCTGGAATTTGATCCTCCTGGATTTCTGGTATGGAATCACTGCTCAGAGTTTTTTAGTAACTGCAAAGACTCCCCTACAAAGAATTAGGTAGGGATGTCTCACTCAGATATTCAGAACCTGTTATAATCAGGCACTGACTGACCCTCCTCACTGGCTTAATCCTCTCCTCCCACTCTGCCCCTCTATGATCACAGCCCCTGGAGTACCGCCTCTCCCCTTGGTTCCTTCTGGTTGTTTCAGCTGGCACATCCCGTCCCCTCCAAACACCATCCACCTTCCGTTTCTCCTGTTATTGAAGTCCTAGCCATTCCTTGAAGCCCAGTTCAAATCCCCCTCCCAGTCTTGCCTGATACTCTGCTATTTCTGGCCTTTAATCCATCCATTTCCTGTTTGCTCCCTACTTTGGGTTCCCAAAGCATCTTTATTTTTTAAATTAACACCCAATAAAACTGGCTTCCTGGGGACTATCCATTTCTGTGAATTTTAACACATGAATAGATTCATGTAACCACCACCACACACAGGATACAAACCATTCCATCACCAACAAAATCCCCTCACGCTATCCCTTTAGAGCTATGCTTACACGTATATATGGTTGTGCATATACATATGTACACATATAGAGAAAGATTTATTATGAGGAATTGGCTCACGTGATTATGGAGGCCAGCAAGACCCAAAGTCTGTAGGGACTGTCAGCCAGCTGGAGTCCCGGGAGAGTTGGTAGTGTTCATCCCTACCAAAGACCAGCAGGTTCGAGACCCAGGAAGAGCTGATATTTCAGTTCAAGTCCAAAGCAGGAAAGGCCTATGTCCTAGCTTGAAAGCAGTCAGGCAGGAGGAGTTCTCCTGTACTCAGAAGAGGATCGGCCTGTTTGTTCTATTCGGGCCTTCAACTGATTGGATGAGGCCCACCCACATTAGGGAGGACAATCTGCTTTACTCAGTCTACCAACTTAAATGTGAATCTCATCCAACAAAACCCTCACAGAAACACCCAGAATAATGTTTGGCCAAATATCTGGACACCCTATGGCTTGGTCAAGCTGACACATAAAATTAACTATCATGATCATATAAATGGAATCAGACAGTATGTAAACTTTTGAGACTGATTTCTTTCACTCAGCATAATGTATCTGAGATCCATTCAAGTTGCTCTGTGTATCAGTAGTTCATTCCTTTTCATTATATAGTAGTATTTATTGTGTAGACATACCACAAAATGAATAGTTTTTCTATTTATTTACTCATGGAAGGATATTTGTGTTGTTTCCAGTTTGTGGCAATTATGAACATAAACATTCTTGTATAGGTTTTTATATGAACATAAGTTTTAATTTCTCTAGGATAACCTGAGGGTGGGATTGTTGAGTCATGTGATGAGTATATTTAATTTTATAAGGAACTGCCAAAGTGTTTTCCAGAATGCCTGGGCCATTTTGCATTCCTACCAGCAATGCATGAGAGTTTCGATTATTTCCCATCTGAAGTACTGGTATTGTCAGTAATTTCCTTTTTTTTTTCTCAGTCATTCTAATAGGTATATAGTGATATCTCATCATGGTTTTAATTTGCATTTCCCTAGTAGCTAATGATCTTAGATATCTTTTCATATGCTTATTTGACTTCCATATATTCTCTTTGGTGAAGTTTCTGTTCAAGTCTTTTACACATTTTCTAATTGAACTTGTTTTTTGTCATTTTTTTTAAAGAGTTTTAAGTTTTAACTCTTAAAACTTAAACTAAGTTTTAACTCTTAAAACTCTGAGTTTTAAGAGTTCGTTATATATTCTGGATACAAATCATTTGTCAGATATGTGATTTACAAATATCTTCTGCCAGTCTGTAGCCTGTCTTTTCCAATTTTATTTTTCACAGAGTAAAAGTTCTAATTTTAATGAAACCACATTAACCAACTTTTTTCTTCTATGAATCATGCTTTGGTTTCATGGCTAAGAACTCTTATCCAACCCAGGTAGCAAGGATATTCTCCTATATTTTCTTCTAAACATTTTATAGTTTTACATTTTACTTTAAATAGATTATCTCTCCTCTCTGAGTTAACTTTTGTATAAGGTGTAAAGTTTAGGTCAAGGTTCATTTATTTGTATACAGATGTCCAATTGTCCCAAATTCATTTATTGAAAAAACTATCTTTTCTCACTGAATTCCTTCAAAGAGTTATCAAAAATCAATTGGCCAAATTTACGAAGGCTTATTTCTGGACTCTATTCTCTTTCATTGATCTATGTATCTAGCCATTCACCAATACCACACTGTTTTGATTATTGTAGCTTTATGGCAAGTCTTTAACTGGGTAATGTGATTCCTTTCACTTTATTCTTCTCTTTCAAAATTGTTTCAGTTATTCTGAATCCTTTGCCTTTTCATATAATCTAAAATAAGCCTGTCTATATCTATATATAGACATTGCTTAGATTTTCCTGGAATTTTATTAAAGCTGTAGATCACACCTTGCCTTCTATGACTGTGTTAAATGTATTTATTAGTTTCAGGAGGTTTTTGTACACGTCTTGGGATTTTCTGTGTAGAAAATCATGCCATCTGTGGATAGAGAGTTTTATTTATTTCCAATCTGTATGCCTTTAATTTCTTTTCCTTGCCTTATTGCACTGGCTGGAACTTCCAGTGAAATGATGAATGAGACTGATGAAACTGGACATCCTTGCCTTATTCTCAACTTTGCAGGGAAAGCATTTAGTCTTTCACCATTAAGTATGATATTAGCTATAGTTTTTTATAGATGTCCTTTATTCGATTGAGGAAGTTCCCTTCTATTTTTAGTTTGCTGAGAATTTTTATCATGAAGAGATGTTTTATTTTGTCACATGCTCTTTCTGCATTAATTGATATGATCATGTGGTTTTTCTTCACTGGACTATTAACATGGTGAGTAATTCACCATCTAATCAATGTAATATTGATGGATTTTGAATATTGAACCAGCTTTGCATTCCTGGGGGAAAATGCCACTTAGTTATGGTATTCTTTTCTTTTTACATATTGCTGAAAGTGATTTGCTAATATTTTAAAAGAGTTTTTAGATCTATATTTATGAAGGATATTGATTTGCAGTTTTCATTTTTTTATACCTGCTTTGTCTGGTTTTATATCAAGGTAATCCTGGCCTCATAAAATGAGTTGGCAAATGTTCCTTCCTCTCTGTTTTCTAGAAGACATTGTATAGAATGGGTTCTATTCCTTTACATTTTTGGTAGTATTATCCAGTGAAAGCAGCTGGTCTTAGAGATAACTTTTACAGGATATTTTAAACTATAAATTTAATTTCCTGAATAATTAAAGGTTCAAGTTATCTCATATCTTCAGTGAGTTTTGGTAGTTTGTGAGTTTTTAAGGAATTGGTTCATTTTACCTAAGTTGTAGTATTTATAGGTGTAGAGTTGTTCATAGCATGCTTTTAACATCCTTTTAATAATGATACCCCCTCTCTCATTCCTGATTTTGGTCATTTGTGTCTTTTCTATTTTCTTCTTTGTCAATCTTGCTAGACCCATGGCATTTGGTATCTCCTTTCACTTTTTGATGTTTCTTTCTCACTTCTGTACATTGTAACAGTGTTGTCCCCAAGCATATTTTATGCATTCCCCCTGCCCCAAAATTCTTCCTAGGATCTAAAATAGAGCCCCACATATTGCTTACTGGACGATAAAACTTTCTTTTAAATAAGAGAAGCACCCACAGGTCTGAGTATAGCTCCTCTGAGAATGCAGTTCTCACTCCCTAAGCTAGATTTTGATGGCACTTTTGTCTGCTGCTGCCACATTTACCTTATTAGAAGCAGCAGTGCCTGCTCCTGGTGGGGCAGGTAGGGGAGGGGTGGTCATCACTTCTCTCTACCTGCCCACACCCTCTCCTCTAAATGCCAGCAGTTCTCCAGTGCACTGGTCAAGTAGAGGGACATTCACTGACTGATTAGGCTAGGGGTTTAGGTTTTCTTCCTCTTTTTCTCTTGGTTGTGTTTATTTCTCCCTTACTTCTGTAAGTCTGGGGTGGAAATAGTGGGGGCTGGCTATAGTCAGTTCCCGTTTGGGAATCACTTAGCCCTGAGATGGAAGATTCCTGGGTTTCTACGTTTTCTGAGCTTCGGAAGGACTTGAAGAAGAAGGAGGAAGGGGAGGAGACGAGGAAGCAGAAGAAGGCTCAATGGTGCTTCACTCCAGGAAGGATGAGTGGTCCACTCTGTTCTGGGCGTGAGGATGAACAGTCCATTCGTTTCTTCAATGGTTTGCTAGTGTTTCCTTCAACTGGCCTGTCTTCACTTGTTAGAGAGAGAGAATACAGAGGGCCAAACGAGACTGGTATGGGCTTAGAAGAAAAGGAGTGGAAGAGCCTTAGCCGTATGTCTGGAGTCTGCCCCTAGGCTAAAAAGAAAGGCTCTGTGAAACCCAGTCTAGTTCACCAGGAGAATGCACTATGGTTTGGAGCAAAAGCTTCTTGGTGTCAAAGAGTGTGCTTTTGCCTGGCCCTCCACTCTGGATATATGTCATTTAGGCATCTCATAAGGTGGGGCTGGGGGAAGCTGTGGCAGGAAAGGCTTTGAGGATTCGGGTGTTGAGCCCCCAGCCGTCATTCTAGACTTACACAGGGCTGTGTTGCAGCTGATGATCAAGAGGCCACCATGGAGACTTTATGGCCTCCCAAGAGGGGCCATAATCTGGGTCACCCCACACATCAAAGCATCCAGGTAACAGGCCCCGGGGCTTTATTAAAAACCAAGCCTGCGCAGCTAGAGAACAATTCAGCTGAAAATGTTTTAGGAGCTCCCAGCAGTTTACTCCATCCACAAAGCAGGCTTTCTTGTCACTGAGCCTATAAATATTGATTTCATGATAATGTCAGTCTTCTGAAAACACTAGCACAGCCTGGATCTAGGCCCTGGGTCTCTGACTCTGCCCCCTCTCCTCTTTCTCACCAGCTTGGGCCAAACTCTAAACCAAATCATACAAGCAAACCACAAACAGCTCAGTAAACCCCAAATCATTTTTATCCCAATAGCTGTCATAAAATTATCAACAAAATTCTAAAGCATAATTTTAAATAAATTATATTAAATTCCACTCAGCTTTTCTGAAGTACAGGAAGAAATTAAGTTAAAAAGTGAAGAAGCATTCTTAGAAAGCATCCCTACAGTGTCCTTTTTAAAGGCTTGATCAAGATTTATTAACTTTTAATTATCTGTGAAGCACATTACTGGTTACTCTGATGGATACAAAATAAGCAGAGAGCATGGTCAACCTTGAGAGCATTCACTCTGGTATGAAGACAATTACAATTGGGACCAGCGCTTAAAATCCAGATCTCGTGCTTATGTATTGTGTGGTTCAGGTTCTAGATTTGTGGACAAATTATTCAGAAATCTAAGGCTCAAAGAAAAATCTGTGAAACTGGGGTGGTAACTCCCTCAGGGTGTTTTGTGAAGAATAAAATAAAATTACTTGTGGGAAAGCAATTTAACACGGTGTCTGCACATGGACACTGGTCAACATTGGCTGGTAAAATGGTTAAATGGATGAAGGCTTGCATCGATCAGCTTACTTACTATCCAGTTGGAAAACCAAGAAGAAAACAAATTAAACAGTGAAGAAATAACCTTACATTATGCCCTGGCTGTAATATAAACTGCATACTTATGAGTGGAGTAAAGTAAAAAAAAAAAAAAAAGTAGCACTTGTAGAGCGAATTTGACCAAGAAACACTTTTGGAAACGAGGAAGACATCGGTTGGGTCTGGAAAATGGGCACAGTTTCGATCTGCGGAGATAGAGCAGCCAGCAGTGGAACAACCAAGAATAAAGACAGAAACAAAACAAGACGGGGGTATGCAGCAGCCAACATCCATACGCAAACCATCAGATGCCACCACGAGTGGAACCAAACAAAATTATAACAGTGTGTGACACCCAAGTACACTACTTGGCCTCTAGCTATACCCTTAACTAAGCCCCACGGCTCATCACACCAGAAATGACACATACTCATAACTCCCAGCTTCAGCCTCTCTGCCAGAACCTCTCCAGGACGTCTGGCAGAGGAATAAGCCTCAAGACACAGTCAGCAGGCATCCACGTGCAAAGCATCTTCCTTGACTGCGAGTCTTCTCACACCTCAATCTCTAGTATTCTCCAAAGGAAAGATTGCTTTTTCCTCTTTGAAAGGGGTAAGATCAATATATACAACTCTCCAAGGTAGGCGATGGAGCGGGTGTGCAGGCAAGCTGCCCTGGAGCCCCCGGAAAACACTTCCATTAGCAGGTTGAGTGTAATGGTTTGTGTACATGCCCAAGCGCCCAAGCAAGCTCGCTGCAGTGGGAAGCGGGGAGGCGTCAACCAAACTCTTGATAAATTCTAGTCATCAAGCTAGAGAATCTATTTCTCGCGGAAGGGAAAAATGCTCTGTGTTAGAAAACGAAGCAGAAAAGATTTCACATTTTCAAGAGCACAGACTCAGCATTCTGTATCAGACAGCATGCTGGGGACCTGTGTGTGTTACCTCCTGGGTTATCACAATGGCTTTAGGAGGTTGGTAAAGGTATCCATAATTTACAGCTAGTGAAACAGATGCCACTTAGAGAGATGACATCACAAAGCTGGACAATGGAAAAATCAGAATTTGAGTGGGTTTGTCTGACTTCAAAGCTTGTTGGTTGCCAAGGGGGAGGGGGTGGGGGAGGGGTGGACTGAGTGTTTGGGGTTGGTAGATGCAAACTATTACATATAGAACGGATGGACAACAAGGTCCTACTGTAGAGCACAGGAAACGATATTCAGTGTCCTGGGATAAACCATAAGGGAAAAGAATATAAAAAAGAATATGTATATATGTATAACTGAGTCACTTTGCTGTGCAGCAGAAATTAACACAACATTGTAAATCAACTGTACTTCAATAAATGAATAAATAAATAAGCCTGTTCTGAATATGCTAATATTCTATGCCAATAGAGATAGGGCCCAAGAAGGAGTAAGTTACACTGTAGAGTCCCCGTCCATACATGTCAATGAAATTTGGGGCAGTGATCTGTGAGACAGGAAGGGCAAATAAATAAATGAAAATGATGCGCAAATGTAAGCACAGAGAGGTGTGGAAGACGAGCATTTATACACACAAGAGGTTTGGTGACAGGGTTGTGAGATATCATTCCTTAACATCATTACACTTCATTACTGATGCTTCACAGTCCTAAATTTTGTATTTATTTGTGGCTTTTTTTAAACACAGTCCCTTTTTGATATGAAAGTCATGCTGACAAAACAAGATTGATTAAAGTTTCTAATTATCTGTCATCACAGCATGACCAGTGGCAAATGGAATGCATTTTCTCATTTCTTCCAGCAAAAAAGAGAGAGAGAGAGAGCTCCCTAATGCAAGACATAAAGCTCTTCTGGTTCACTCAAGTGCTCAGTAAAAACCTGCATGGCAGGACAATAAAGGGGGTAGATGACAACTCACAGCCTCTCAACAAAGCTGAAAGCAATCAGCCTGAGCCAAAAGTAAGGACTCCAGAACGAGTGTCCAACGCAGGCACCTTTAGAATATTCTCCTCCTGTCTTTAATTTTGGTACCAGATATAACTGGGTTATATCTGCCCTTCCTATGGTAGCCATGAAACAAGCCTATTGAAATTCTCTGTGAGTGTCTACTTACAGCAACACTAGCGGCTAGAACAAATAAATTATCAGTATCTTAACACAAAAGAAATGCATTTCTTATCCAAGCGACGGCCCAATGCAGGTGTTCCTGGCTGGTCAGCAGCCTTCCACAAGGTGATTCAGGGATCCAGCCTTTTTCTATCTGTGGTTGCCCATCCTTTCCAGCCTTAGAGTCCCCTCAATCCAGCCAGTGGATGGGGGGAAAGGCACAACCACATTTAACCTCTTCAGAATGTAAATGGCACTTTAGACACAGTTCATGGCAAGAACCAGTCATCATACCTGTGCGGAATAGGCAGCCACTTCCCAGTAAAACTCTCATCCCTGGAAGAGCAGACTTTGGTGGGCAGTGAGTCATCTTTCCACTGCCATATCCTTTGCCCATCAATATCCACCTGCCCCCTTTTCTTCACACATGCATGTACTCACCCGCTCCTTGGGTCTCACTCATTAATACATCCAGTGCAAAGCACAGAACTCGGAATGTCATCTCCATCCGGTTTTTACAAAGCTCCTCATGGAATGGTAAATAATCTGCCCCCCCAGAAAAAAAATTTATCTACCCTACATACACTCAACATACACTGTGGTGATTAAAGCAGGGACCAGAGAACCACCAAAAAAAGGAAAAAACCTCCCATTCTCTCTGCTGAAGGGCAAGCCAGCACTCACCAGTAACATTCTGTTTTCTAATTTTTTTTTCCACCAGTGCTGTAGCCTTAGAGGCCCTGAGCTTGCCTTGCTGAGTTACTACAGACACTTTCTAGCTTGCCCATTGCATAATGTGAGTCTGGACCTGTTCAGCCTCTGATATCCGTATACTCACCTCACCACCCACACACCAAGCCCACAGTATGTATTTTAGGCTTTTTCTAATGTCAGGACCCCTTACCAGGGAGGACCTGAAACTGGGAACACATCCTTTTCCTCTTAGCAGAATTCTGAACATGCTCTAAACTGGTATTAGAAGGAAGTCATTCTAGAAATGTTCTGTGTATTTGGCAAAGGCTAAGTTTAGCGCTTTATAGAGTGGTCTTTATTAACTTCTTAGAAACAAAGAAGCTATGAAACTGTATTCTTCCTTCCAATCTACGGTTTGACCATTTCATATGCATTCAAGGACTGATTAAAACCAAAGGCAATCATTTGGTAACATATCTCCTAGGCTACATATGTCTATATTGTCCCTTGAGAGTGGTCTCATTAAGAGTTTATGTTTGCATCCCAACTCTGTTCCTCTTTACAAACCATCGTACTGTCTTTTGACTTTCTGCATTGTGGCAAACCTTTGGTATTAGGCCATTTCCAAAAATCAAATCTACTTTCAAAGGTATCCATTACCAAGTCTGGTGAGTAAAGTGGATGATCGGAGCACTATCGAGCTGGGTCCAAACTACGGGGTATATTTCAGGAGGGGCACGCAAGTAATCTGTGTATAAGAATCCCAGGTGCACCTTTGTAAAAATCAGCACCCCAGGCGGGAATGTGGGGAGATGTACATTTATCGTCCTTCACATTGTGGAAAATGTTTGAAGAATGCTATAATATATACTTGTGAACCCACCACCCAGTTTAAGAAACAAAGCCTTACACATACATTTGAACAACCCCCGGAACCACTCTGTGGTGGCAGGGTCACCCTAGCCCTCCACCCTTGCTTGCCCAGCGTCACCAATATTCATGACCTGGGGTCTCTGTTTCCCCTAGGTGTGTTTATCCTTCTTTATACTTTTACTAGATAGGTATTGAAATGATACATAGTGTTGTTTCATAGATTCTTGAGCCTTAAACAAATGATATGCTATACTCATCCCTGCACAACTTCCTTTTTTCAATCTTTGTAAGATTTCTCCATGTTGATAGATACAGCTCCAGTTCATTCATTTTCCACTTTCGTTTGGTATATGAATATAACACATTTAATTTCTTCTCCTGCTCTTGGACATTTAGTTTATTTCTAATTGGTCACGACTACATATATATCTGCTATGACATTTTAGTATGTGTTTCCTTATCCCATCTATATATTTTAAGAGTTTCACAGGTACTCTGCTTGTCCATCCAGATCAAGAACTGATGCTCCAGGGAAGGAGTTCTCAAAATGTGGTCCCCGGTCCAGCAGCATTCACATCACCTGGGAACTTGTCAGAAATGCAAATTACCAGGCCTCACCCCAGATTTACTGAATCAGAAACTGGAGGGGCAGAGGGTAGTGTGACCTGTATTTTAACAAACTCTCCGGTTTATAACAAGATTCTGATGCTTGCTAACATGTAAGCACTACTGTTCTAGTCTGATGTAATGATGTCCCTGGTTTGCATGTCTTGGAACCCAAATTAAAATTTCTGAAATGTTTCTGCAGTGGCTGAACATTGAAACAAATACAGAAATGCCCACTGATGGCTTCAAAGCACTAGATGCATTTTAACGCAGTATACTAAGGTCCAAGGAAGAGCTTTGAAAAGCATAAAGCATAAGACAAATTAGTAATAGTCAATGTGGGAAATTTGTTTTAAGATACTGTTGTGCTGCATTATAAGTCATGAGTCACGTAACTACAGACAACAGCCAGGGAACACAGAAATACAAAGGCATAAAGTCATTTCAGTCAAGTATAAGCGTTTAAAAAAACACTCAAGAGCATCAGAGTCATTAAATATATTTCTGAATGAGTTTCAGTATCATCACCCATATGGCATGGAATTGTTTTCCTCTGTATTTCAATGCGTGCTTTTGCTTGTGTTTTGGCTGTCTGGACTACTTAAAATTCCATGCTCTTGAAACAAAAAGTCCTATCTCTGGTTTTGCTGGGAAAGCATGGCAGCTTTCTAGACTAAGATAGGGTAGTGAGGAGAACAGGGTGAGAACTGTCTGTCTGCCAGTTGCGGAGGGGTGGGGGGATGAGTCAGATCCACAGTGAACATCAGCAAAGCAGGCATGGCCCAGTGCCCGAAGGGTTTGGCATTTTCTCATCGCCATTCAGGGAAACGTTTGATACCATGGGTCTTTGATGTAATTGGAGGTTCCCAATAGGTGAATAAGCATGGCTTCAAGTCATAAAAACAGAACATGGATAGAGAAATCCAAGAATCACCAGTAGTCTTCATCTAGGGTAGGGTCTGGCCAAGAGTAAGGAACGTCCCCATTCTCACTGAGAAGCTGGGGTTAACTCAAAGGACCGAAGATGAGAAGCCAGTGGAAGCTCAAGCTCTAGGATAGGGGATAGGGGAAATCAAGCACAGGGACTCCATTAGCCAATGGTTGGTGGTGTGACTCTGGGTCCAGAGGGCAGCCCATCATCTAAGGATCAGAGCTGCCCAAAGAGTAAGTCAAAGAAAAGTCCCTGGATGGAGAGATGGAGCATCTGGTCTCAATCAGGTTAGGCTCAAGAACATGGGCAGGTGAGGGGTGGGCTGAGTCTCTATGGGAGCATCAATGGGCCCAGGTATGAGAAGCTAGGGAAGGCAGACCATGGGAAAATGAAGAGGGGGTCAACAGAAAGGAGAAGAAAAGAACAAGTCAAATGTTTAATCTACTGACCTATGCCTCTCTTTCCCCAAGGGACTTCTGAATAAGACGTCCAATCCCCTCCCTTGAGGGAACAAGGTGAGTGGAAGAGGAGACTCCTGAACTCAGGTGGGTGCTGTGCGGAGCCGTGCGGAGCCAGAGAACAGGTACGGCGAGTCCTGCCATGCTAGAGACAGGAAGGTCAGGGCCAGGAGCATAGCTTACTCCATTCTGAATCAGCAGACAAGGTGGCTTGGGGGAAAAGGTGGAGCCAACATAAGAATGGAGAAGGAATAGGTTAAGGATCCAGGAGAGCCAAGAATGAGGGAAAAGTCAAAAGGACAAACTGGAGATGTTCTGGATCAACTCTGGCCACCAACACCAGAGCCTACAATGGTACTCAACGGAGCCAGACAGGATGGACAGTATCCTCCTGGGTCACACTCAACCAGTGGGAAGAAATGGGCTTACGACAAAACTCCTGGTCTCAGAGAAGGGAAGAGAATAGAGTCCTTATAAGAGGCATTCTTCCCTTCACTCTCCCCACCCCACACACCCTGTCTCTAGGCAGGCGTCATCTCTCAAGTAATCCATGCAGGTATTAGACCCAGAACATTGGATGCTGCTAAGAAGTTTGACAGGACTAGAAAGACCAGGGTTTCTTTCACTGAGCCCTAAATAAACAATGATCTAACTCACAAAGCAGACTCTCACTCATTTGCAAATCTAATTTATGTAAAACCACCAGTGACCATAGATAGATTGTATCACCCACCCCTAAACCACTTTCTACTGTGACAACACCAGGATCTTTGGTCTGCTTTGTGTTTATTGAACTGAAATGAACCCACATTCGGAGCCAAATGGTTGTTGAGAACTTTCTGGGTGCCAGGCCATGTGCCCTGAGGACAGAAAGGGTGAAGTGGACCCAGTTTCCTTGTCTGGACAAGGCAAGCATTGAATAGGAAAGACAATAATGTCAGTATATCACTCCAAACTCATCTGGTTAACCAGGTCAATATTTATGTCAAGTTCGGGGTCTTCCTCCCTCCCTAAAAAGAGTTTCTGATTCTGTAGTGATTTCACCAAAGTGTTAGACATTTAAAAACAGGGCAATTGCAAAAGGAATATTTATTACTACATTGGAGCCTTAATGTACCACTATTTGCTTAAGGACACAATTGATCATTAAGTTGGGTACATTGTGGACTGGATTTAGTTAATGAACTACTAAGTGAACCCTTCCAACGGCATTATATCCTGAGCCCTGGATGAACTACTATTATTTTTCTCTAATTTTTTCCATCACTCACACACAGGTATTGCCAGCATGGGCCCTAAAAGGGAAACACTTTCTTCATTAAAAAAAAAAAAAGATTCAGTTCTGTTGATTCACAACATTCTCTTTAGTGTAATTCTCTAAAAGCACTTAAATTCAACAACAGCTTTGCTGTTTATTAAGCCAAGTGGGTGTCCACTAACTGGCATCAGTGTATTTCCCACTGACATTTTGTGGGTCCCCTGTCGATAAGACATTGGCAAGAATCAGATTCACTATGTGTCTAAGGACATTGGATGGGAAGTGGTCCCATGACTTCTGCTATCATTTTACTTGTTAGTAAACAGCACATTTCAAACCAGAGAGAGGTTTATGTAGAAAGGACACACACCTCAGATCGTGTGTCTATGCTTCCAAAGGCAGAATTACAGTTTGGCTTCTTCTCTGTCCCTGAAGACTAATGTATCATATATGCACAGGCCCTGCCCCAGGCAAGTCTGACCATGTTGCAGACAAGGGAAGCAGAACCAAGTAGGAATACCAGATCCATTTCCTGAAGCTGCTTAGCAAATTATCACAAACTGGGTGACTCAAAACAACAGAGATTTATTCTCTCACAGTTCTTCTCTAAGTGGGAAACACAAGAGAAGAAAAGGACCTACAAAATCAGTACCACTGAGCCAAAATCAAGATGATTGGCTGCCTGAGGAAGCTCTAGAGGAGAATCCGTTCCTCGCCTCTTCCAGCTTCTGGTGGCTGCCACCATTCTGTGGCCTGTGGCCCCATCACTCCAAACTCTCCCACCTCTTCCTCTATGTTGGTTGAATCTCCCTCTGCCTCTCTCGTAAGGACAATTGTGATGGCATTTAGGACACACCCAGATAATCTCAAAATCCTTAAATTAATCTAACACGTGCAAAGACCCTTTTTCCAAATAAGTAACATTTACAGGTTCCAGGGATTAGGACCTGATACCTGTGGGAGCCATTTTTCTGCCTCCCTCGGCTCCCCTGGAGGTTAGGCTGACATCGGAATTTCACCAGGAATTAACCCATGCTTGGCTTCTTCCCCTCCCCTACCTGCTTCCACCCTTCCCTGATCAGTTTTCCCTGGGAGCACATCCTCCATCAATCACTTTCTTGTCTCTGAGTCTATTCTCAGGCAACCTGACATGAGCCAGTAAATAGCAGAGCGAGAGGAGCATAATATATTAGGTTGTATTGTTTGAAGCCACCAAATTCATGGTCATTTTTTACAGCAGCCATAGGGAACTAATACACCTGGAGTATAATTCACTCCACAGAGCCTGTTCCTCCTCGATGCATTGACAAACGGCTGCTGTGGGGAAATTAAACTCCCAGACACTTTCTGGTCTGGTTCACGTGGGTGAAGCTCCAGTAGCCCGAGGACAATCAGCTGATAAAGGTTGCAGGTGTGAACAGTTAGGAGGAAAGCATGCAAAACCTAGAGAAAGGCACACAGAGGAAAAAAAAAAGCGGGGGGGGCGGGGGACCGGGCAAAGCGGCGACCTCGCCGGCAACAGGGGCAATTAATTCCTTCCCAGAGACTCCACTCTCCTTCAGCCCCTGACTGTAGGAATCTCAGCTCCCCTGGAATCAGCATGCATGTCCCTCAGCATCAGAACCCTCATTTCTGAGTCTGAGTTCCTTGTGACATAGTACTTCTCTCTCTAGAGCCAGCCTCTTACCATCGCTCCAGACTGCCCTGTTTCAGGCTGGGCTGGTGCGTCTGTTGGTTTGCTAGAGTCACCATAACAAAGTTCCATAAACTGGGTGGCTGAAACAACAGAAATTTATTGACCCACAGTTCTGGAGGCTAGAAATGCAAGATCAAGTTGTCAGCCAGTTTGGCTCCTTCCAAGGGCTATGAGAAAGCAACTGTTCCAGGCTTCTACCCTAGCTTCTGAGGGTATGCTGGAAATCTTCGGCATCCCTTGTCTTGGAGATCTCTGCTTTCATCTTCACATTGCTGGTGTTCCTGTGTGCCACCAAAATTTCCCTTTTTGTAAGAATACCAGTTATATTGGATTAAGGGC
The DNA here is from genome assembly GCF_003031525.2 of Neophocaena asiaeorientalis asiaeorientalis. Taxonomy (NCBI): domain Eukaryota; kingdom Metazoa; phylum Chordata; class Mammalia; order Artiodactyla; family Phocoenidae; genus Neophocaena; species Neophocaena asiaeorientalis. The sequence goes on from NW_020175079.1 coordinate 676,401, forward strand.
TCACCCTACTGTAGTATGACTTCATCTTAAGGGCATTTGCTACAACCCTGTTCCTAAATAAGTGCTGAGGTACTGGGGGCTGGGACTTCAACATACGAATTTGAGAGAGACACAATTCAACCTGTAACAGTGCTCAAGGACCTACTACCTTCTTACAGACTTTTCTGCTGTTTACTGTCTGCCTCAGTTTCTGTCCATCCCTAGCCTCTGGACAAGCTCTTTCTATCTTCCTGCCTAGGGCAGCCCTGGCACAGATACAGACCAGTCCCTGGCCTGCCACCAACTGACTGTCATCTTACCCTTACCTTGTTCTGACTGTTGACCTGGAAGTCTTTCCAGCTCTTGCAGCTCTCATGCTGGTACAGTGTAGGCATTCAATAAATAGTCATTGGATTAGTTCATTGATCGGTTACCATCCAACAGGTGGATTGTACTTCCAGATTCTGACCTACTTGGGCTGTCACAAGCATATATATGCACTTAAGCCCCACTCAGCCACATCTTCAGTCATGACATTTTCCAGCAGTAAGATATCGGAGAAATGACTGAGAATCCATAATTCTGTAACTCCTGCACAGCAGGCCCAAGTCATACATGGCAGCCAAGGAAGAGAAGCAAGCACACAGCTTTCTGATAAGTCAATAAAGAAGATAAGATCACTTGCAGTCCCTAACTGCCATCAAAAACTGCTATTGAGAAAATCAGACCGTGTCTCTTTGTGGCTTCAAAGTCTTAGAAAGTCAGCGTGACAGAACTTGAGCCAGGAACGCTAACAAGGAATCCTGTTAGGTATAGTTTTCCTAAGGCTTTCAGATTAAGTTCAGCTGAATAATCACCTAGATCTACCTGTCCATCTACTCCCCTCCCACCCTGTCCTTCCCTCCTTCCTTCTTAGGTGTCCATGCCCTTCACCTTCCTCATCCATCTTATTTCAACACTATCAAAAATTCCAGAAATCCTAACTTCAACACAGATAAATTTGGGGGTGAGGACACAGAATCACCATCCATTTATGAGGTGTCAATATACACAAAAGGCCATGAGCCAAAGATAGGATAGTAGGAAGTCATTTCATTTCCTACTCCTTTAAGAGGTCATTTCTCTTCTTACATTGTTTTTATTAAATATTAAATACATAGATAAGGATGTTTCTAGTTTGTGCCAAGTTTATAAAGAAAGCCTCTAACAAATGTGAAGGCCCCAAAACCCAGATCAAAACAATTTCAACGAGTTAAAACTAGTATTGCATTGGATTCCATGGATTTTTTTTTTTTCCACGCATCACTTAACTCAGAGGGAAATAAGTAAAAGAGAAGATATGCTACATCTGCACACTTGATCTGGTAGCTTTAAGTCAGTTCAATTTTCCATCCCATGAGTTGTGGTGGGATAAACTCTGTTCTTACCAACGATCTCAGATCCATCTTGCTTTGTTTGTGTTTTGTACCCATTTGTACTCAGCCCCTACCCCTTGAATCCTGTCTTCTCTATTCAGCTTCAAGTTCATCCTTTATATCTACTGACAGCTCATGGGAGTTTTAACCACAGCAAGATTTTGACTCGAACCCACTTATCTAGAATTGTTCTGAAATTCTATCTTTTTATCAGTTCCAAATATCTGAAATCTTTGCAGGTCCCATTCTTCTGTCTGTTGTGTCTGTAGGATCTGAGCCTTCAGCCTTGTTATGTATCAGCTCACATAACAGCCAAGCCCAGCCTCATACAAGGGGAGGATTTGGTAAATGCCCATCATTTTCTGAAACTGTCCTATTCTGTTCACCCATGAGTGGTTATTTACAAAAAGGGTTAAATAGCAAAACCCAATTGAAGGATACTTTAATCTTATCTGCCATAGGACTGGGGCAAGGGGTAGGGACACACAAATACAAGTAAATATTGAGTATACCATTTCTGAGTAATGAGGAAGACTTACTTATATGCTCAACATGGAACCAGTTCTTTTGATTCAGAACTCCTAAAAAACCTGCATGGTGAATGCCTCACTGTTAATAGGGGTGCCAGATACATAAATATATCATTGCAACACAGCCTGAAAGGCAACAACCACAGGTACCCAACAAGGTACAGAGAAGAGGTCCTCACCTGTCCTTGGGGAGATGGGAAGCCCAAGGTCCAGAGATGTCTTTCCATAGGAAGTGTCATCGAATATGAGTGATAAAAGAAGAATAGATATCTTTCCCCTTGCTCTACTTTTTAAAAGTTTTCACCCAATATGGCCCTTCCCTTCTGTATGGTTGATTTTATGTGTCAGCTTGACTAGGCTTCTAGCGACCACGTGTTTGGTCAAACAGCAGTCTAGATGTTGCTGTGAAGGCATTTTTAGGCGTTACTTTAGGTAACTAATATTTACATCACTAGACTTTGAGCAAAGCAGATTATCTTCCATAATGTGAGTGGGCTGCATCCAGTCAGTTGAAGGCCTTAACAGCAAAGAAGGAGGTTCCCCAAGGTAGAAGGGATTCTACCTCAAGACTGCAACAAAGAAACCATGCCTGAGTTTCCAGACCTGCTGCCCTGAGGAATTCAGACTCAAGACTGTAACATCAACTCCTCCCAAGTCTCCAGGCAGCTGACCTGCCCTCCAGATTTTGGACCTGCCAATCCCCACAATCACATGAGCTAATTCTTTAAGACACATAGATGATAGATAGATAACATGGATAAAGAGAGAGGTGGGATAGATAGATAACATGGATAGAGAGGTGAGATAGACAGATAGATAGATAACATGGATAAAGAGAGAGGTGAGATAGATAGATAACATGGATAGAGAGGTGAGATAGACAGATAACATGGATAAAGAGAGAGGTGAGATAGATAGATAAAAGATAGATGGTTAGATAGATAAAAGATAGGTGGGTAGATAGAAGATAGATAATATGGATAAATAGAGAGATGAGATAGATAAAAGATAGATGGATAGATAGAAGATAGATAATATGGATAAATAGATGAGATATATAGAGAACATGGATAAATAGAGAGATGAGATAAATAGATAGATAGATAAAAGATAGATGGGTAGATAGATAGAAGATAGATACATATCATGGATAAATAGAGAGATGAGATAGGTAGGCAGGTAGGTAGGTAGGTAGGTAGATAGATAGATATCCACTTGGTTCTGGTTCTCTGAAAAACACTGACTCATACACCTTCTAAATCAAAAATGTCTAGGGTGAGTGGGTTTTGACAGAGCTAATTCAAGACCAGCAGCAGCAACCACGTTATGAAGGAGGGTTGGGGGCAGGTAAAGAACCCACAACGTCAGGCCTTCTGCGGGTTGGCTGCACAACCACCAAGGGAGTTACTTCTCTGGCAACTTGAATAGGCCTCCTCTTAAAGAGCAAGAAATCCCCTGAGGCAGGTCTCTGGGGGACTCAAAGATGTGTTGCTAAGTGCCATCACCCCTGGGAAGGTACTCAGAGGCAGATCCCAGAGATCTTCCCTTGTTCAATGGGCTGAGGGGGCCCCAGAGACTTGGAACTCCAGTGAGTGAGAGCACTCAGGAGCTAGGGAAAGGGTGGTGGCGAAGGGGAAGAGAAGTCACACAGTTTACACACAGAGCAAGGGAAAAACTCCCACTGCAGGGAGGTGCTCTGACTTTTCATGCATTCCCACGGCTACCCTCTGGTCCAAGATGAAATCTGAAACACACACAGTTCTGAAGCCTCTAGGCGAGTCCCCCATGCCTCTTGCCATGCTCTCATCATCCCTCCAAACCTGAATGCTTGCTTGATTAGGGTCATTGGATGGTCCTGGTTTCAGAATCTTGATTCTCTAAAAGAGGCTCAAATGGTTCCAGAACCTCAGAAGGATCTCCCAGGACACTTGGGAGTTGACTCAACTTCCATGAAATGCTGTATGAAGTCAAGAGCTATTCACAAGATGGAGAAATGAGGGCCGGCTGAGAAGTCAAGAAAGTCTTCCTAAGTCACACTTGGAAGAAAGGATTCAATTTGAGTAGATGAAGAATGGGATCAAGGATGCATCTTAAGGAAACAAATGGCAGCCTGCAGGGGAAGACAGGGCAGAGAGAAGACCCACCTGCTAGATCACAGAATACAAGTCAGGACGTTGTCAGAAAAAAATGTGGAGGCAAGTAAGGGCTCTATCTCAGCTTTTCACTTATCCACGAGCCACATCTTCATTCTGAACCTCCCTCCGTGACCCTCGCTTATACCTGAATTCTTGTCACTCTCAGAGTGACCTAGCTGACCATGCCCAGGCTGCAGCCTCTCCGTGACGCTTGGTAATGTTGTTCCCGCACTAACCTCGGATGCTTTTAATAAAAATCCTGATTCTTCACACTGCTAGTTGGCCTCAATCTGCCTTCAGAATGCCCCTCCTAGTTTGACTTGACCCCATGACCAGAACCCCTCAGTCTACCCACAAGCGAGGAGCAGACCTCTGGGACGTGTTGCCTGACTTCTCTACTGGACAGTTTACCCTGAGCCTCCACCATCAATGGTTGATCATTTGCAGTTTTAATAGAGATGCAAATCCAGATTATAAAAAGCACTTTTAAAAATAGAATGTCTTTGCCCATAGAAGAAAGCAGCACATGCACAAACACAGAGCGTGTGAAATGCCTGTTTGTAAAATAAAGCCACATCCTCCAAGTTGGGAATCCTACCGTCCCCAGAAAGTGGTGCTACTTTTCTGTGATGGCGTGACAGGGTCATTGAATTGGGCTGCTACGAGTCTGTTGAGAGACTGCAGCCTTGTGGGATGAATTAAATGGTCACTTCCACCTGTCACTAATTTCCCTTGCTGGGTGAGCCACAGCTCTATTAATCAGGACAGACCTTGATTGGTGCAGCTTCTCTATCTTTAGATTCAGGTGTGCCTGATGTGGTCTGTGGAGTGCAGAAGGGGCTCTGGGCGGCCAGCCTGCAGGCAGCTGCCACAGTGGGTCAGTGAATCTGATTGCACTGCTGCTCCGTCCGGAGAGCCTAGCTCTATTTTTTTTTTTTTTTTTTTCCCTCTCCCTAAAGAGTGGTGTGATTACTTTATGCCAAACCACTCAAGGATAATTCATACTGTCAGGCAACCCTTGTGTTTGCCCATTATCCGACAGTTTTGGGCTCACTTCATATTCCAGAGTGGCATGATATAATATAACGCGATTTGAAATACTGTAAAGCAATAACCAAAGTAACACAGTTTGACATCTTGAATCTCAGAGGAGGTATGCACACACTGGCTACACTGTATTTCTACTTCTTCTGTATCTGCTACTTGATATTATTTGACTTTTTAAAGCATTATCTGTTTTTAAATGCAATTAGAAGGTTGAGGCGTTGGCAAAGGAAATTCCTCATGCTTGAAAAGAACAGTGACATATCAGTCCTAGACAGGATCTCTCCAGTGAGGACACCATGCACCTGCACATATGACATGAATGGTTAGCGCTCACCCCATGTTCTGTGATGAGACCATGCTTGCTCCTTTATGGCAGCCGCAAAGGTCTTTGTACATCACACCCATCCAACCAAACCACAACTATTTATCGTGCACCCACTATGCATAAGACTTTCAGATGAAGGAGCTGGCATGAGGAGTGGAAATCAGACGGGGTATGATGAAAACTACCAGCCAGCTTAGAGCAAATGTGGTTTAAAGCTTGGAAAATAAGCTGGATCAGAGCACCAGGCTTACTGGCCCAGCTGATTTGTTTGTTCTTCATATGAGCCAAAAGCAAGGGTTTGGGGCCAAATGGGGAGTGACTGTCTTAGCCTCAGCAGCCCGAAGTTCCAAAAAGTCAAGAAAACTTGCTGCCTCAGCACTAAGGCCCAGATTTGGTCCTGAGCCCATTCTAAGGAAAGAAAGAAATTCTTAAAAACAAAGAATGTTCCTAAATCCTTTCTCCTTCTCAAACAATTACCCAGTGAACTTTTAAACAACAATTCTTGCTCGCTGAGTCCATTTCCTTACCTCCTGTGCTCACGCCAGGCTCCGGCAATGCCACTTTCATCCAGTCATTCCAGGGCAATTCTAACTATTGCTTCATCTCCCCCACTCCCTTGCACTTGACCTCTGAGCTGCTCCTGAGATGCGGACTACGTTGTCCTTCATAACATGAAGCCTGCCTCTGTTTCTTCCTTCTCACCTCTAAGACTGCTTATCCTAGGTCCCCTCTGGGGTTTGTTCATTCTCTCCCAAAGTTCTGTGCTTGGTTCTCTTTCTGCTCCATGCTCTCTACCAGGGCAAGCCTGTCTGTTTCCCCATTGATTTCAGGGCCACATTTGCATTGACAACTCCCAAATCCTTAACTCTGGCACAAACCTGATTCCCAGTTTCCAGGCTTGGAGTTCCAGTTGTCTGCTGAGCATCAGCTAACTGTCTGGTCAACCTCTCCTTCTAACTGATGTAAATGTTGGAGGCAGCCAATGTTCAGCTTGGGGCTGTTCACTCTCCTTCATCTCTCCTGATCCAGCGGCAAGGACGTCTTGGAGTTCCTTGAGCATGTCAAGTCTTTCCCCAGCTCCTGGCTTTCCAACTTTGAGTTCCCTCCTCCTAAAATCCTGTCCTCAAACATCACCTCCTCGGAAAGTCTTTCCTTGCTTAAAGGGGCTACGCAGGTTCCCATGCTTATTCTAGTCCTTCACTTATCACATTCAGGAATTATCTTGTTTATGTACTTATTTGTTGTCTATCTCCATTGCTGGAATGTAAACTGCATGAGGGTAGGTGCCCTGTCTTTCATATAAACCAATTTATTCCCAGCACTTATTAGGGAATAGTAAGTGCTCTATAAATGTTATTAAATGAGTGACTGCTGTGACTCCAACAATTTTATATTCAGCACAGGTGTCTTCTCTGAGCTCCAAATGATATGCCCAGTGGCTTACTTGGCATTGCTTTTGATGTCTCATAAATCATGTCTAAACCTATATTCTTGATCTTCTCTTGTTGCTTTTTTACCTTCTTCACAGTAAATGAATGGGCCCAGTTACAAGCTGCCCAGCCAGAAATCCAGGAGTTGTTTTTGATTTCTCCCTCTTCCTCATTCCTGCCCATGTCCACCTCATGACAAAGACTTGTGAGGACCGCCTCCAAAATATACCTCAACCCTTCTCTCCAGCTTCACTCCATGCCATCTCCCTTATTAGCCACCATTACATCTAGAAAGGAGTAGCCTAACCAGTGTCCCTGACTGCACATTTCCTCTACATAGCACACAACATTTTCTTTTAGAAATATAGTGATGTCATATCCATGCTTAAATATTTTTCTTTGCATCCCACTCCCATGACGTCCTACAAATTCCAGCATGCTATGTCCCTAGTCTTCTATCCCAGCTTCATCCCATGATCTTCACCAACTATTCACCTGCCACACTGGACTCCTTCCACTTCCTGGGACACTCAGAGCCTTTGTATATGCTAGTCCCTCTACCTGGAAGGCTCTGTTCCCTCCTTTCCAAGAGACTAGCTTCCTCTGTCCTTGAGGCCCTGGCTTAAAGCTTACCTTCTCAGTTCACTAAGTTGGTTCTTCCCCTACCACCATTATTCTGTTCTCCTGTTCTCAGTCTGTTTCCTCATGGTACCACATAGCTCTCTCCTCCACTAAATAATAAATGCCCCAATCACAGTTTCCAAGTCTGTTTTATTCTACAATGTATACCAAACTCCAGGGATAACTTACAGGATATGTTTAAAGAGTTTTTGAACCACATGAAAGAAGGAAGGAAGGAAGGAAGGAAGGAAGAAAGGAAGGAAGGAAGGAAGGAAGGAAGGAAGGAAGGAAGGAAGGAAGGAAGGAAGGAAGGAAGGAAGGAAGGAAAGAAGGAAGGGAGGAAGGGAGGAAGGGGAGGAAGGGGAGGAAAGGAGGAAGGGGAGGAAGGGGAGGAAGGGGAGGAAAGGAGGGAGGAAGAAAGGAAAGAAGGGAAGGAGGAAGGAAGGAAAGGATGGAGGGAGGGAAGGAGGGAGGGAGGAAATGAGTTTCACAAGTACTTTTAGACCAAATAAAAACTTTATCTTTCCCCATCATAATACATCCCACCAAACATCCCAAATTCTATCTCCATTGATGGCATCACCAATCACCATGCTGCCCATGTTAAACATCTCAAAATCATTTCATTTATTCTTTCATCTCTTCCACCCAGTAGACCACCAAAAGTTATCATCTCTACCGCTAAAACATGTCTCAGATTCCCCCCTCATTCTCCATCCTTGTTTCTTAGTAACTTGGATACAGCTTTCGTGATGTCTCATCTCATCTCCAAGCTTTAAACTGCATGAGCTTCCTGGCTGGTCCCTGCTTCAGACTAGCCCTCCTGCCAAGATCCAAACTCTAAAATAGAAGTGTGATGTCATTTCTCTTGAAATCCTTCAATGGCTCTCCATTGACTGAAGAATTCTTTGCCATGGCATTTGGAGCTCTTGAGATTCTGACTATATCCTACACTTCCTGTCTTATCTCCAAGGGATGCCAGAGATTCTCTTTCTCTCTCCATTCTCACAGGCACCTTAATCATCCCCCAATCTTATGCATGCTGCCAACCTTTATCTTAACCACGTCGTCAGTCTAGAATCCAATTTCAACCCCTTTCCTCTCTGCAAGATCCCAATTCATATCCAAGTCCTACCGTTTTCCAGTAAATTAAGTAAATGTCATCTTCCCATAAATTAAGTAAAAGCTAAGTATTTTTACATAAACTTTAAATCAATTATTGGACTTTTATATGTATTATAACACATGAGCAACTAAGCTCTCTCTACACTGAGCATCTACTGTGTGCTAGCCTTTATATATTGTCTTTACACACACCTCTAAAATAAATACTACTATCATCCCTACTTTTATAAGAGTAAGAAACTAAGCTTTAAAAAATGGAACTACTTTACCCAGGTCACCCAGTTAGCAAATAGGAGAGGCAGGAATCTAACCCAGGTAAGTCTGTTTTATTTAAAGCACTATTTGGTACATCCTCAAAAGACCAAGGTCCCATTTGATTTATCTCTAGCGCTCAGTATCTAGCCTACAGATATTGCAGACAATCAATAAACGTTTGTTGATGGAAGGAGAGAGAGTGGAAAATCATCAGGCTTCCCAAGGTTCACAGGGGAAACCAGGAGACAACTTTGTAATTTGGCTGAAGTAACTATTCAGTCAACATTGAATCAAATGTGAGTTGAATTTAATTAGCCCAAGTAATAGAGCTAGATATGTCTCCCAAATTGAAGACAGAAAACTCCCTTCTATATGACTTTGCAACTTATCACTGTCAGAAGGGCTAAGCAGGGAGCAGTGGGGCTGAGCCGGCATACACCAAAGAGTCTGGAAAATAATCAATTGAACTCAAACTACCATACATCATGGATATTTAGAGCCAGAAAGGCCCTGGGAGATCATCAGCTTCTCCTCCTTCATTTCATAGAAGAAGAAAACAAAGCCCAGCAGCAGATGTAGCATCTCCTAAGCCACCCAGGCTAGTGGAACACTAGGACGAGGAGCATACTGGAACCAGTCGTTATCGCTCCCATGGACTCACCCACTGCTTGCCAGAATGAGCCCTCGGTTGTCAAAATGACTCCATTATTCTCTTTCTTTCTAAATAATTTTAAGATAAATATCCAAACTTTTTCTTGCCTTACATGCCTATTTAGAACTTTTATGTATTCTTTAATTAATGGTTATACTGTTTTCCTCAAGAGGATCATCTGCTTAAACGTTTTGCTTAAATTTGGGACAGGGACGGGGAGGAGGGAATAAGATAATTTATAGCAGCAAAAAAGCCGTATATTTAGAGAACTTCCATTTTCAGATATGGAATGTGACCTTTCTAGCCACCAGCCCACCAAACCATAATAATCCTAAACCTCTCGCTCTTAAGGTAAGGGAGACCAAATCAAACTCAGGTTAGAAGGGGTGGGGTTCAGATGGCAGTAGGATGGTACTGAAATACCACATCAGCTAGGATGCTCCCAGTTGCAATTCACACAAAACATTGTTCAAACATAAAGAAAATGTTTGTCAATTCATGCAGCTAGAAAGTCCACTGGGAGTGGTGGCATCAGGTGAGGTTTGCTCTAGTAGTACAAATGGTACATCCATGACTCGATTTCACTTAACTCACAACTGAGGTTACAAAGGTTAAAAAAAAAAAAGCATAGGTAGCTATCCTCAAAGAGCTCACTGCCCATTGAGGGAGACAGATATAACATCTGGGCATGCTGAATCTCCTTCCTCACCACCTATTCACCATTCAGCTCATTACGAGTGCGTAATGAGAGGTATGCATAGAAAACTTGAGAACATAGGAAGAGGAACTTCCCCAGACTGGGCATAGCACTCAGGTTTCCTCCTTAGAGACGTCAGGAGGTAGGTCTGAATCCTTAAAGAACTAGTTAAAATTAGTCTGGGAGTTGACGTGGAAGAACGAGGAAGCACGAGGGCAAAGAGATTATATTCGTGGATCATGGCAGAGAATTACTGACTGTTCAGTGCTGACAGAGAACAATCCAGACAGGGAAAGGAAAGACCCAGAAGTATAACAGGAGGAGATGCACACAGGATGGAGAGTAAGATTCTGGTCACCAATTCCAATGTGTGGGTGTTTTCCCCATACATCCAAGCAAGTCTCTGACACCAGCTGAGTGTCTTACAGTTCAACTCAGTTCGACACTATCTACCCAGAGAGAGCCTCAGATTCCACAGCTTAAGGTCTCAGTCCTGTAAGACTGTCCCCCAACCCCCTCCCACCTCAGATGCCAGTCGCAAGCTCAGGGCATCACCTGTGCTTCTGACCAACCAGCTATAAAGGTTCCCACGACCTCCTCCTTAAGTTTGATTAATTTGCTAGAGCAGCTCACAGAATTCAGAGAAATATTTAAATTATTAGATACAGGTTTATTATGAAAGGATATAACTCAGCAACGGACAGTTGGAAGAGATGCACAGGGCAAGGTCTGCGGGAAGGGAGACAGGGCTTCCATCCTTTTTGACCACACTACTATTCTCCTGGAAACTTCAGGTGTTCACCAACCAGGAAGTTCTCTGAACCCCATCTTTCTGGGTTTTTATGGAGGCTTCATTACATAGGCAACATTGATTAAATCATTGGCCACTGATGATCAATTCAACCTCCGGCTCCCCTCCCCCTCCTCTCCCTGTTTAGGTGTTCCAACCTCCTAAACACCTGCTTGGTTCCCCTGGCAACCGGCCCCCATCATCAGGTGTGGTCTAAAAGTCACCTCCTTAACATAACAAAAGATACCTTTATCTCTCTCATCACAGGAAATTCCAAGAATTTTAGGAGCTCTGTGCCAGAAACTATGAATGAAGACCAATTATATATTTCTCAGTATAAATCACAGTATCACAAAGAGACACCAAGGAGATGAAGGACCACCCTTTAAGGAATTAAAACAAATGTATATTGGGGGAGTTTCAGCATATAGGACCTGAGAGTGGAGGAGGGAGTCACACAGGTAGAATGAGAAAAGATGGAAATGGTCTGATCCCTGAAAAATGCCATATTGAGGACCTATGCATGGAAGAGGGCCCATGAAGGAGATATAGAATAAATACAGGCAGTTGTTACTTGTCACAGAAGATCAAAAAGACTCTTAATCATGAATATTTCCACTGGAAGAAAAGGTTTAAATTTTTGTGTGTCAATAGGAACCTTTTTATGGAGAAAGGATGGATAGATCTCATCAGAAATTCAAAGATACCTGTGACCCCAAATTGACAAAGAATCACTGGCAAAAAATAAAAATAAAAAAGGAAGTCATGACAAACAGTTTTAAATCCCCCAGAGGACTAGTCATCTGAAAGGCAAGAACACTGGGAAATACAGAGGTCATTGGTGGGGGGAAAGGGAAGATTGAGGTTTTACCATAATGGGCTGAAAAGTGTATAGTCGGGGAGGAAGTAGAGGCAGCAGGTCCAAACTACTGTTTTCTAGAAGTCTGACCCTAAAAAAGAGTAGGGAGACTGGGATAGTAACTAGCAGTGAACACTGGAGTCTAGAGGGTCATTTTTAGAATGTGGGCAAGTCTATCATGTTTATGGCTTAAAGGGAAGGAATGAGTGAAGTAGATAATGGAAGAATCAATCAGAGGCTTTTTGTAGGCCCAGAACTCTGACCAAACCTTCCTCAGCCTAAAAGGTATAGGTTTCTGGGTCCAGCATTTGGTGGCAAGCATTCCATAGCCACATTTATCAACATTATCCTCATGCAGTTAAAGAGAGAACAACAGAACAGACTTCCCACAAATCAACTTTTTTTTCCTTTGTGCCCCAAAATCCCTTGCTATGTAAAGGCCCACCTGGGAAGGCTGTCTGCAATTCCCTAACATCCCCTCTCCTCTTATACCAAAGAAACATGTTATAGAATATCAAAAATACAGTGTTGTTTTATGACCATAAGAGAGGCACATTTCCTTTGCCCTTAAGATATACAGACAAAATGTTAGTCTACATTGAAAATCCAAAATTTTTCTTCTTTATATCCCTAAATAAAGCATTTGGCAAACACCAAATGTGGTACCATGTTTGCATGAGTCAGCTATTGCTGCAATAAAGCTGCATAATAAGTCAACCCCAAACTCAGTACCTTACAACAATAAACATTTATTCTCACACTAAGGGTTCTGTGGGTTGACAATGAATTTTCTGACTTAAGCTAGGCTCAACCAGATGGCTCTGTCGCAAGCTACAGGTTGGGCTGACATCTACTCGATGTGTGTTCTTTCTGAGATCCAAGCTGAAAGGGCAGCAGCTACTTATGGGAAATGCTTCCAATGCATGTCACCAGAGCACAGAGAATGGATAGAAACAAGCAAGGTTCTTAAGGCCTTGGCCTGGAACTGGCCCACTGTCCATTTCATTAGCCTAGGCAAGTCACTTGGCCAAACCTAACATTAATAGTGCAGGGAGAAATATTCCACCCTCTCTCTAGTGGAGCTGCTGCAAAGGCAAATGGCAAAGATCATGAATGTATAATTCTACTACAAGGAGAGGTGAATAATGGTGAACAATGATTCAGTCTACCACAGTGTGGACCAGGACTGGGGAGGAAAGAATAGTCAGGATTTGCATGCATGTTAAAGATTACCTTTTTCCTTTTTCTACATTCAGCATTCAGTGGAATCCACCACTATGACTACACACTCATACACACACACACACAGAGGCACACACACCTTTAAGATTGTTCATGTCCACCATCCTACTTCTTGGTATGAATGTATCATCATGGAAGCATCTTCTGAAGAGGTGGTGTGATATAGTGGAAAGAGCCCTGTATGAAAAGTCAGAAAAGCTGGTTCTAGTCCTGGTTCTGCCAGCAACTGGTGTGTGACATTGCTCCCAATGCATGTGCATAGAGAAAATATTGGCAGTAGATTTTACACCCAGGACCGCACTCTCTGGGGAAAGCAGCAACTAATCCTGTGAGGCCCCAGGTGGCAGACACGTCTTCTAACCTATTCTGTTAGAGCAGAACAAGGTCCAAGTAGACAATATTCAGCAGGGTCTTTGGGGGACATTTTACCTGTAGTAGGAGCAAATCAAAGTGCCCCAAAGCAGACTTCCCTGGTGGTCCAGTGGTTAAGGCTCTGCCCTCCCAATGCAGGGGCCCAGGTTTGATCCCTGGTCGGGAACTAAGATCCCACGTGCTGCAACTAAGAGTTCAGCCAAATAAATAAATAAATATTATTTTAAAAGTACCCCAAAACAGAGCCCTGTAAAGAGATCACAGCATATCCATGGCTCAAATATAAATTTCCTGACCATTCCACCCATGTTTTCCAGGAAAACCTAGACTTTCTCTTTCAGTGTGTGCTGCACCCACTTTCAGTCTATAACAGAGCTTCCTTGCCTATGTGCCTAAGCACCTGGCATGCTGCATAAGGGTTGATGCACCAAAATATTGATCCCTTAGGGCCCCTGGGCAGCCAGGCACAGTCTGGGATCCACGTTGCTCCTAGACCCACAGCCTCTGGCCACAGGCAATGTACTCTATTTCCCACAGTGTGCCATACAAAATCATCCCTTGCTATGTGTGCCCTGACTATAAAAAAGTTTGAGAAGCCCTCGTCTATATACTCAAAAAAGGTTAAGAACTTCGAAAGTATATTCTAACAGTGTCTGAAGAACTAGTAGAATTCTCAGCCGGTGCTCCAAGAGAGACTTAATCCCTAATGCCCTAAGCCATCAACTGCATGTAACAAATTAAACTCTCTGGTCATCTAGAAAGGTACTAGTCATATTCTGCTCTTGGAAGAATTGAGAAAAAGTAGTCACACAAATCAGCTTCTGTGTTCTGTGGTTCCAATGAGGAGCCCAGTTGAGAATAACTACATGACTGCTTGCTGTTTACGTCAATGGATTCTAACATTTTTTTAGAAAAAAAAAAACAAACAAAAAAACTAGCTGTATGTCAAATAGACATCACTTAGTTCAAATATCTAATTTAACAAAATAAACATCGCACCAGTATAGATGTATGGGGGATCACATGAATGCTATTACTCTCTTCAATGGCTTGACGTTTCTTGCAGATGTTTTCTTTTATCTTTCATTTTTACAGAAAAAGAAACAGGGACTGGAAGGGTTCCAGAAGGGGCAGTGGCTCACTCCATCATGCTGGTTACTCACAGAGATGGGATAGAACCAGGGACTCTTGATCCCTTCCCTTCTTCTCTCCTTTCCTTTGCTCTTTTACTGTCAAAAGCATGTTTTCTGATTATTTTCCATTAAATGCATCATTCACATTCACTCTCCAGAGAGCACTTTTGAAGCATCCTTATTCTTTTACTCAATCACTTAGCATGGTTGCTCTGTGAAATCTGTGGTTTGGAAACCTTCTTCTTGCCCCTAATTATTTCACTTCTTGTATTCCTAGGATGTGTGCACCTGATAATCAAGAGTTATTCATTGGAAGTCTTCATTACATTTGATACAGATAATACAAATTTTACTCGTGAAATGCTACTCAGGGTCTCCTTTTTGAATGAAGACATTGATTTACTTACATTTTCAGAACACACACAATAGGCAGAGAATTAAAATAATGGACAACAACTAATAGAAAACAGGTGTGACTCTGAAACTTAAATGGTGCATTCTCCAGGCTTAGAGCAATGCTGGGAGAAGAATGTTTACCATACAATAATAGAGACAGCAAAAAAAATAAATAAAATGAAATAAACAATAAGTTCTCATTGAATGAGTGCAGCTTCCCAGCTGGAGCCTATTTCAGCATTGAGCAGTGCAACCAAAAATGAACACACAAAGACTGCTAAACTAGGTTGGTTTTATTTCCCCTAGAGACTGGGAAGAAGATGGCAAGAGTGTAATTTAATTTCTGTGAAATATTTTCTAAACAAGTTCAGGGGCTGTATCATTTGGGTTGACAAATTGAATACCAGGTCTGAAGTCCTTGTAATAAGGTATATGTCCTGACTTCATAAGAGAAACTCATCACTCAAATCCATAGCTGAGAAGGCAACAAAATTTAAGGGAGATACACTAAGCCACTAAAGGCCAAACCTGCAGGCAACTCCCGATGCCTGACAGGTCAAGGGCAGAGGATTTAATCTGCTGACCTCAGTGTCCAGAAGAAGCTGCAAGTGGTCAGGACTAACGTAAGTGGTTATTTTTGGCAGCCTGTGCGTATGGGTAACACTGAATTAGTGCCACCAGCCAGTTTTGGTGGAGTGGCCATCATGTTTGAAGAACCTCTTTTCCTCCTGCTCTAAGGTCTGAATTACACTCTGTCAGATTAGGCTAATTCCATTCTTTTTTTTTTTTTTTTTTTTGCGGTACGCGGGCCTCTCACTGCCGTGGCCTCTCCTGTTGCGGAGCACAGGCTCCGGACGCACAGGCTCAGTGGCCATGGCTCACGGACCCAGCCACTCCGTGGCATGTGGGATCCTCCCAGACCGGGGCACGAACCCATGTCCCCTGCATCGGCAGGCAGACTCTCAACCACTGCGCCACCAGGGAAGCCCAGACTAATTCCATTCTTGGTGCACTTCTATAGATCTCATTGCATAGATGGACTGAAATAGTTTAGGGGAACTGAGATGAACAAAGATCAGTCTTTTTTTGTTCTTTTTGAAGACTGGCCACCTAAAAAATCCAGGCCTGATTAAGGGGAGTGCTATAGAGTGAGTGTTTGTGCCCCCTGAATGTTGAAACCTAATCCCAAATGCTGTGATGGTATTTGTAGGTGGGGCCTTTGGGAGGTGATTAGATCATGAGGGCAAAGCCCTTCAAGTTCACACAGTAGCTGGTCCAGAAACACAGAATCTGAACCCCTGTAGTGGACACTGTTACTACCTGGATTCCACTTGCTATCCTGCAGCAGGGAGAATGGTCAGCACACAGCTTCCAACTGTCAGCACTTCAGGTTAGCTGCAGAAAGCCATGTGCCCCTGGTCACACCACAGAGGCAGCCCACATTCTGATCCTGAACGCAGTGAGAGACATTTCCATCTGACCTAGGACGCTGGCGGACAGCAGATTTCAGAGTAGCGGCCACTTTGGCCAAAGATTTATGGGGGCTGCTCCATAGTTCCACTTCTTTCCCAGTCCCTTCCTTTCATAAGGGATCCCTAATAAATGTCTTACACCCCAAACTTTGTCCCAGCATCTCCTCCCAGAGAACCCAACCTGCGACACCCCAGTCTCTTGACTACAAATCTGCTGTTTACTTCCCTAAGAGTCACAGATAAGCTTCTTTAAAGCCTGACCAACAGCCCCTCCACACAGCAACGCCTGAGGCAAACAGGGCAGCAGATCACTAGGTTTGTGTTAAGCCAAACTCTCTCCAAGGTGAGCACTGTGTGCAGACATCTAAGCCCTTGGAGTTACTGCGATTTATATTTAATGTGCAAATGCTCCAAGGAGGGCTGCGCGCAGAAGCCAGATCAAAACCTTTATCCTCACTGTGTCTTAGAAAAACTTATTAGCTGGCTGTCTAGCATATTCAGGAGGAGCAGAAAAAAGGGGGGAAAGAAAAAGAAAGAAAAAAATCTGTAGCTACCAGATAAATGGAGAGAGCCCCTCGGCGTGCAGGACGGCGGTGGCGACTGTAATATATTGTGATGCATCGCCAGCGAGCACTTGTAGAGCAACCACAGACCATGTCTGACATTGCCTCCGCTGACCTTTTCAATATTGCCAAGCACTGTGGAGCCCGTGTTTCTAGAGGAATTCAAATCGAATGTACTCAGGCAGAAAGGATTTGGCTGTGGGCAAACCCTATCAGTCTCTTCACGTTTCTCCTTGTCATTTTCATGTAAATTGTAATTCTTTATTAGCATGGCCAGTCTTCCGCCCAGGTGCACGAGGCACGGGCTAAATGGCAGCGGGACCACATCTGTCTGCACAGAAAGCGACACCGGTAGCGAGGACACCAGCGCAGATCACTCCCCAGGACAGGGAGAGGTGCTGAGCCCACCACGGGCCCACTTGAAAGCACAAAAGGGGGAATGTGAAGTTCAAAGAGAAAAAAGGATCTACCCTCTTAACAAATTTCTAAGTGTACATACAATACCATACTGTTAACTACAGGCACCATGAACAGAACATCTCTAGACCGTATTCATCTTGCATAACTGAAACTCTACACCCATCGAATGGCAACTCCCCATGAGTTTTCTTTTCTATAAGAAAACTTTTCTATAAGTTTAACTTTGTGTTCTTACAATACACACACACACACACACACACACACACACACGTGAGGAGATAAATGACGGGTATGTTTATTACCTTGACTGTGGTGAAGGTTTCACGATTATATGCACCTGTCCTAACTTAGCAAATTGTGTACCACTTTTTGTATATCAATTATATCTCAATAAAGACATTAAGATAAACAGACACATGTAGAAAAGATGATGCTAAGAATACTAGGTGTACATGTGAATAAGGACGGTGTTAAGTGAAAGAATGTGTTCATCACACTGGGGTGCATGGAATACATTGTAAATGCACCTGCATAAAAGATACCTCTAAGAGTGCTTGAAAAATACAACAAACTAAAAAAAGAAGCGAGGGGGCTTCCCTGGTGGTGCAGTGGTTAAGAATCCGCCTGCCAATGCTGCGGACACGGGTTCGATCCCCGGTCTGGGAAGATCCCACATGCCACGGAGCAACTAAGTCCCTGCACCACAACTACTGAGCTTGTGCGCTCTAGAGCCTGTGAGCCACAACTACTGAAGCCCACACACCTAGAGCCCGTGTGCCACAACAAGAGAAGCCACCACAATGAGAAGCCCATGCACCACAATGAAGAGTAGACCCTGCTCGCCGCAACTAGAGAAAGCCCACGGACAGCAACGAAAATTCAACACGGCCAAAAATAATTAATTTTTTTAAAGACCCAGTTCAAATGTCCCCTCTTTAAAAAAAAAAAAAAAAGGTAGGGAGAGAGGAAGGGAGGAAAGAAGGAAGGAAGGGAGGAAGGGAGGGAAGGTGGGAGGGAGGGGGGAGAGAGCAAGGGAGGAAAGAAAGAAGAGACTAAATCTTGCCATTTGGTCAGCTCTTGGTTTTCTTTTTATAATTTCCCCCAAGTAGATCATCATCCCCATGGCTCAGCTCCATACATTCCTTGGCCGCCTCAGGAGGCAGGGGAGCCCCAGAGAAGGGCTGGGAGGGATGACTGGTGGTGGGAGGTGGCAACAGCGTAGATCACATAATCTTTCTCTGCCTGCACTTCAACTAAGAGCAAAGTCAGAAGGGTGAGGGAAGCCAGCTTGGCAGGACCTGTTTAAGGCCCAGTACCTGTCCATGGAAGTGCTCCAAGGGCCTCTCATGGGCAGGCTCAGCAATCACGGCTTCAGTCTTTCCAAAGCCTTTCCCTTATTCCTGCTCTTCACGTACCTTGCTTAAATATGGTGGTATTCTCAAAATGTGGTCCCCAGAACACAAGCATCAGCATCACCTGGCAACTTGCTAAAAATATAAATTCCCAGGCCTCATCCCAGACCTACTAAATCAGACACTCTGGGATGGGACCCAGCAATCTGAGTTTTGACAAGTTTTCCAGAGGATTCTGGTACAAAGTGTGAGAACCATTTCTCTAATAGCAGCTTTTGCCTGTCTCTCTAGCCTTATCTGCATCCAACCCAGGGACATTTAACCAGAGGAGGGAGGGAAGAGGAGATTCATCTCACCACTGTCACCCCCTGAGGGGCATATCTAGCTGGGAGGAGCTTGTGGATTTTGGAAAACAGAATCAACAATTTAAAGTTCCCAGAAATGTGGAACAGAAGAATCAGAAGGATTTAATGGATTGACTCCTTCCCAGAATGTGTCAGAGCTTCCAAAAGAATAGTAGCTGGATGTTGTAATGTGGGAGAAACTAGAATCACCTCTTACCTGGCATCCCTAGAAACAGGTGAGCCTCCTGGGGAAGCAGCCATGCGAGAGAATCTAAGATCCTTGCAGTTAAGAGCCCAGGTCTGATGCTGCATGCAACATTCTTAGCTGGATAATCAGAAGTCTAGCTGTCCACTGGAGGTGGATGCACCCAGGCACTTACAGGAGAGACTGTGCAGCACCCCTGCCAGGTGCCTGGGGCAGGGCTCCAAGCGTCAGAAATGCCAGGCAGGGTAACGGAGGCAGCAGCCCAGCCTCGGGACAGGACGTGGAGGAATATGGAACTCATCTACCCAGAAAACAACTCTGTGGTAGCACCACACCCGGCTTGTGCATCCTGCCCCAGTTAGGGCTGGATCAGGAGCTGGTGAGCCTCACTTTGATAGAAAAAGTGTCACACACTCCTGTTAGGAAACACTGGGAAGACAAGATCTGATGGATCCAATCCAACCTTGCAGGTTTAGAAGTTTAAATGAACTCAAGGACTTTTTTTCCCCCAGGTGTGGGATCTCTGGCTTTTACTGGGGCAAATACAAATGTGCGCTAAAGAAGAAAGAGCTTATAAAGGCAGAAAATGTTTACAAGGCATCAGAAATCTTTGAGAAAACGATATTTTGTCAAGTTAAGTGTAAATTAATTTTTAAAAACACATGGATTGTATTTCTCTAAACATACGCACAGCTCTGAAAGCCAAGGGGGTGTCGGAAGCTGGTAAAATCTGTTTTGGGTTTGGCAGAGCAGACTCCAGCATATTTGGGAGTGAGGTACAGTGAGTGCTTCAGGACACAGGTTTCTCCTGTTATCTTTCTTTTTCTCCACCCATAATCATTGGGATACAAAGATTTTTAGAGGGAAAAAACCTTAAAAGTCATCCACTGGACTACCTTGGTGGACACATGAGAAATCTGCGGCTTAAGGAGATTAAGTAACGGTGTATGGTTTCACAACTAAATGATGGCAAACTTTAGAGTACTTGAGGACCAGATCATAGAAAGACAGGGTCAAGGTCCAGCAGTGAGGATCATTAACAAGTCCCTCAGAAGGCTGGCAATAAGATACTAACGCCCCATTATCCATTGAGAGATACATACATAATCACATAATGATAAAAGGACCAATCAACAAGGAAGTCACAACAATCCTAAATGTGGACACACCAAACAACAGAGCCTCAAGATATATGAATCAAAATGGATAGAGCTGGGCTTCCCTGGTGGCACAGTGGTTGAGAGTCCGCCTGCCGATCGATGCAGGAGACGCGGTTTGTGCCCCAGTCCGGG
The DNA here is from genome assembly GCF_003031525.2 of Neophocaena asiaeorientalis asiaeorientalis. Lineage (NCBI taxonomy): Eukaryota > Metazoa > Chordata > Mammalia > Artiodactyla > Phocoenidae > Neophocaena > Neophocaena asiaeorientalis. The sequence goes on from NW_020175079.1 coordinate 697,052, forward strand.
AGATCCCACATGCCGTGGAGCGGCTGGGCCCGTGAGCCATGGCCACTGAGCCTGTGCATCCGGAGCCTGTGCTCCACAGTGGGAGAGGCCACAACAGTGAGAGGCCCGTGTACAGCAAAAAA
>NW_020175079.1:697232-953959 GCF_003031525.2 Neophocaena asiaeorientalis asiaeorientalis
TTAACAAAAAAAAAAAAAAAAAAAAAAAAAAAATGGATAGAGCTGAACAGAGAAATAGAGTAATTCACAATTATTGATGGAGACTTCATTACCCCACTCTCAGCCATTGATAACATTACTAGATAGAAAATCAGCAAGAATAAAGAATTAAGTAACACAATCAGCCAGCAGGATGTCACTGACATATATAGAACACTCCACCCAACATCAGCAGAATACACATTTTTTATCAAAGGCCCATGTACATTCACCACGATTTATGTTTAATGTGACTGCTGGTATGGTACACTTAAGTCTATCACCTTGCCATTTGTTTTCTATTTGTAATTTCTGTTCTTTGTGACACTGTCTTTTTCTGCCTTCTTTTGGATTAGCTTAGTATTTTTATTTTTCCATTGTATCTCCTATATTTGCTCATAAGCTATAACTCTTTGTTTTATTATTTTAATGCTTTGTTTCTAAATGTATCAGTTTACCTTAAAGGACATTGTACTATTTTACAAACAATATAAGCACCTTACAAAAATATACTTCCATTTCTCCCCTCTGATCTTTGTGCTATTGTTGTCACACATTTTACACACACACACACACGTATATATATATATATATATTATAAGCGCTCAAATATATTATTAATATTTTGGTTTAAACAGTCAATTCTCTTTTAAGGAGATTTAAATAATAAGAAAAAATTCTTCTGTAACCATTTCTGTTGCTCTCCATTCCTTCTGTCAATTCATATTTCAGTCTAGTCTGATTTTCCTTCTGCCTGAAGACTTCCCTTAATATTTCTTGTAGTGGGAATGTGCTGGTAATGAATGCTTTCAGCTTGTGTATATCTCTGAGAGTACATTTATTTCACTTTGGTTTTGAAAGATTTTCACTGGGTATAGAATTGTAAGTGGACAAACTTTTCTTTCAGTACTTTGAAAGTGTTCCCCATCATCCTCTCACTTGCACTGTGTCTGATGAGAAATCAAATGTCACCCTTATCTTTATTTCTCTATACAGAGCATGTCCTTTTTCTTTGACTGCTTTGAACATTTTCTCTTCATCAGTGGTTTGAGCAATTTGCTTACACTGTGTCCCAGTGTAGTGTTTTTTATGTTCCTTGTGCTTGGAGTTCATTGAGCTTCTTAGACCTGTATGCTTACAGTTTTCATCAAATTGGAAATTTGTTTGGTCATTTTTTTCCTCTGAATTTTTATACCCTCCCCCTCCTCTCCTCCAGGGACTCCAATTACCTGTATATCATGCTGTTTGAAGTCATTCCACAGCTCACTCATACTCTTTTCACTTTTTTTCCCTTAATTTTCTTCTTACTATATAATTCATTTTAGATAGTTTCTATTGCTATGTCTTCAACTTCACAAAACATTTCTTCTGCTATGTCTAAATTTCTGCTAAACCCATTCCATGTATGCTTTTTTTCATCTCAGACATTATAGTTTTCATCTCTACAACTCTGACTTGGAGAGGTATATAAATATCACACACACATATATTCCATGACTCTACTTAATTTCTTGAACATATGAAATGTAGTTATAAAATCTATTTGAATGTCCTTGTCTGTTAATTCTAACAGCTGTGTCAGTTCTGGATCATTTTAGCCTCCTCCTTACAGACCATGTTCTCCTGCTTCTTTGTATGCTTGCTAATCTTTTAGTGTATGGCAGCAGACTAAGTAAATTTCACCTTGCTGGATGCTGGATGCTTCTGTATTCCTATAACTATTTTTGAGCTTTGCTCTGGGATACAGTTAAGTTACTTGGGAACAGTTCGATCTTTTGAGGTCTTGCTTTTATGATTTGTTAGGCAGGTCCAGGACAGGGTTATTATCCCCCACTATTACAGCAAGACCTTCCTGAGTATTCTACCCTATTTACCATGAATCACAAAATTTTCCAGTCTGGTTGGTGGAAACAGGAACTATTCCTGACCCCAGGTGAGCTCTGGGTACTGTTTTGTGATCCTTTCAATTATCCTTTTATGCATGTGCTCATCAGCACTCTGCTAACACTGGAGGGCATCCCTGCAGATCTCCAGGGTTATCTCTTCCTGCAGCCCTCTCCCTTTCGGTACTCTGCCCTATGAACTCTAGTCACCTTGGTCTCCCTGGACTCCCAGCCCCATCTTTTCAATCCAGGGAGACTGCTGGGTTCCTCCTGGGGTCTCATTCCCTGTGTCACAGCCTGGAAACTCAAGACAGTAAGCTGAGGCAGTGTTGGGCTCCCTTCATTTGTTTCTTGTCTCTCAGGAATCACTATTCTTTAAAAAACAAAACAAAAAAACAAACAAGAAAAAACACTGTTTTATATATTTTGTCTGGGTTTATTGGTTGTTTCTGGCAGGATGGTAAATTCCATGACTGTCACTCCACCTTGGGTGAAAGCAAAAGTCCTATAGGAGTTTAAACTGGGGCCTGAGCCCAGCCACAGGGATCTTGGCAAAGAGGCCAGAGCTGGGAATTTATCATACAGCATCCAGCAGGAATGTTGTCTCTGGAAGGCTCTCTGGGAGCCCATGGTCAGCAAACTTATCAGTCATTTTTAATCTCAGTGGTAGTAGAAAATGCACATCAATATCTTCTCTTTGTGCTCATACTGGCTAAAATAGAAGGGTTCAAAGTGAGTTTCATTGAATATAGAGTTTGTTCATTTTTTAAAAATTGAAAACAGCTAATTGACCCAATTTTTTAAAATTATAATTTAAACTTAATTTATTATAACCATCATATAATAGAATGGTAGTGTTATGGCTTTCAAAATAACTTTTAAATAATGGTATTAAAAATAACAGATTATATAGCCCTTATAATTTATAAAGCAATTTCATATGCATTATCTTTTTAAATCCTTTCTAATTTCTTTAATATAGAAACATACACTAAAGCTCTTAATGGTTATTTGACCTCAAATTTCATCAGCTAGAGCTAGGACTCAAACTCACATAATTATTTAACTGTAATTTACAATGTATAAATAATTATAGACTCTAACTTTTGAAAAACTTTATGTCATGGAGGGAAAATTTAGGGTTTATTCTAAATTAAGGAGAACAAAGAGACAAAATTTAAAAATGCAAATCATGGGCTTCCCTGGTGGTGCAGTGGTTGAGAGTCTGCCTGCCGATGCAGGGGACACAGGTTCGTGTCCCGGTCTGGGAAGATCCCACATGCTGCGGAGCGGCTGGGCCCGTGAGCCATGGCCGCTGAGCCTGCTCTCCGCAACGGGAGAGGCCACAGCAGTGAGAGGCCCGCGTACCAAAAAAAAAAAAAAAAAAAAAAAAGCAAATCATAACTCTTGACTGAATTTCAGTTCAAAAAAGCTATAAAACATATGTAGGGAGAAAAGTGGGGAAATTTGAATATGGATTGGATATTAGATCATAGAGAAGTATTATAAAATTCACAGATTTACTCATGATATTATCATTTATAGGGGAATATTCTTATTCCTAGGACACACGTGATGAAATAATTCAGGACAAAACGTCATTATCTCTACAACTTATAAATGATTCTGGAAAAATTATATGTATATATTCACACACATATATAAATAAGAAAATATGACAAAATGCTAACTGTCATTGAGTCTAAGTGGTGGGTGTACAGGTATTCACCATATGATTCATTCAATGTTTCTGTATGTCTGAAAGTTTTAATAATAAAGAAGATGGCAGGTGAATGAAATGATAATATCAGACTCTAAAAGGGAAGAAAAATAATCTATGCATGAACAAGGAATGGCTGTAGAACTATCTATCCCCACTGACAATAAGGAATCCCAGGACTATGAATTTTCCTTCCTTACATCAACCATGCATACAATTTTAGTCACATAAGTGAAATCTGAAATACATTTAAACTAGTAACCTATTTAGTTTAGAATATTGTTAAAGTGAGTAAACTAGTATTTATGCAAATATATTTGAATGTTCTAAGCCTTCTTTGTTATAGCAATAGAAATTCAGATACTTTTTATTGTAGGAACCCATTTCCCCAACAGCCTGACAAAAGTAGAGTAAGAAAAAGACTGCAAAGTTAATAACAATCTTAACATACAATTTACATGTTAAGATGTACAGTCAATTGTCATTCTTTCTGGTACTTATGTTCTATAAAGTTGCCAGGAACACTAAAGTATCATATGCTGAATCACTGCTCCTAGAGGAAATATGTATATATATAGATACATGTATCCCATAGGTTATAATCTTAAATCCTCCAAACAATACATTCTGGTAGATTCTGTTGTCCTTATTTTCCTGAAGAGAAAATGAGGTTCAGAGTGCTAAATGATGTATTTGAGTCCACTCCACATACAGGTGCCAGAGTTGGGATTCAAAGCCCTACCCAACTGGCCTCAGAGCTGGAGCTCCTTACACCACCGTGTGCCACTCCCCACCATCTCCATCATCTGGTCGTCTCTCTATGAAGCTGGAACAAGAAGGCAGAGAGTGGCCTTGTTGACCTCAACTGGAAATGTGCGTGTTGGACGACTTGAATTTCTCGCTGTTCTGCACATGTCTGTGAATGACCAGAAAGTAGAGCGAGTATCCACTTGGGGGTTACAAATAAATTTTAGTGAATCTGCAAAGGATGCAGATAAATGTAATTTACAATTGTGAAACTTTCTACTACATTGTAATAAGCAGTACCCATGTTAAATTCATTTCTGTTTGTTCAACAGTGCTTATGCCAGAGAAGGTGCCTGATATAACTTTTTTTTAAAATAAATTTATTTATTTTTGGCTGCCTTGGGTCATCGTTGCTGCACACAGGCTTTCTCTAGTTGCAGCGAGTGGAGGTTACTCTTCATTGCGGTGTGCGGGCTTCTCATTGCGGTGGCTTCTCTTGTTGTGCAGCACGGGCTCTACGTGCATGGGCTTCAGTAGTTGTGGCGCGTGGGTTCAGTAGTTGTGGCGCACAGGCTTAGTTGCTCCATGGCATGTGGGATCTTCCCGGACCAGGGCTTGAACCCGTGTCCCCTGCATTGGCAGGCAGATTTGGCAGGCAGATTCTTTTTTGTTTTTTGTTTTTTGTGGTACGTGGGCCTCCCACTGTTGTGGCCCTTCCCGTTGCGGAGCACAGGCTCTGTACGCGCAGGCTCAGCGGCCATGTCTCACAGGCCCAGCCGCTCCACAGCATGTGGGATCTTCCCAGACCGGGGCACGAACCCGTGTCCCCTGCATCGGCAGGCGGACTCTCAACCACTGCGCCACCAGGGAAGCCCGGCAGGCAGATTCTTAACTACTGCGCCACCAGGGAAGTCCTGCCTTATGTATCTTTGATAAATAACTGAATGAATGAATGTAAAGCTAATACCCTAAACCCAATAGGTGGTGCTTTATAGATAAGATAATTCAGGGCTAAGACAAACAAGACCAGAAAAAGAATCTCTAAATCTTTCTTGGCTTCAACCATCCAAAGCAAAGATGAGCAAGCAAGCACTTTGGGAAAAAGTTAAAGCTTGGGACATTGCCTCCAGACTTATGGGGAAGGGTAGGCAAGAATGCACATTGAACAGTTGTCAGGCAGTTCCTAAATTACAAAATAGGTTGTATATACTTATCAAAACAGGAACTCACTCTAAAATTCAAGACAGGGACTTCCCTGGTGACACAGTAGTTAAGAATCCACCTGCCAATGCAGGGGACATGGGTTCGAGCCCTGGTCCGAGAAGATCCCACATACCGCAGAGCGACTAAGCCCGTGCACCACAACTACTGAAGTCCGTGCGCCTAGAGCCCTTGCTCTGCAACAAGAGAAGCCACCACAACGAGAAGCCCACGCACCCGCAACGAAGAGTAGCCCCCACTCACCGCAACTAGAGAAAGCCCGTGTGCGGCAACAAAGACCCAACTCAGCCAAAAAAATAAGTAAATAAAATTAACAAATAAAAAAAAACTAATCTATTAAAAAAAATCAAGACAGATTTTCTCAGGTTTTGAATCGTGCTTAGTTCCCAGTCCACAAAAGCCAACGTTATATAGAATCAAGCTTGTGACTGCAGTATATTAACTGAGTAAATGCATAAAGTTCAAACTTTACTGCTAGCTCTTTAGTCCACAAATCTCATGATCGATGAACAACCACATCCTTTCTTTCAAAGTCTGTTGGTGACTGGTCACTGTACAATCTGAATAACAATGAATAACAATCTGTCATTCAGTTCACACACAGACAGCAAAGTGTGTACTCGTGTTGCTTCTTTATCTACCAGTGATAAACCTGTGTGACATATTATAAAAATGGATAAGTGGAAGAGGGAACTAGCTAAAAAAGATCAGAGTGCAGCAAAGAAACAAAAAGAGATACCACTGGAGGTGAAATTTGATTCTAATGTTAATGGCATTATAGAAAACCATGGGAATGTTGACACTGCCTCAGAGACCCCAGACTTGCAGCCAAAAGAAGTTAGTGAAGGCAAATGTATCGACATAAATAAGGAAGGATTTTAGAAAAACAAGATCATGTCCCAGAGGAAGTGATGCTTACAGGAGACTTCACATGACAGGAACGCTCAGAGAGATATCTGACGACTCTGAAAGCACACAGAATGAAATGTTGAAAAGCTGATTCAGATTCAGAAAGGAGTATGACAGCTCACCAAAATGCTCACTCTGTACCATAAATTAAACAAAGGGAAGTTGAGCACGATTCAAGCTACTCTTGATAATTTTTTTACAGAGAAATGACATTTTCATTCTCAATGTTTCAAATGTTTTCAATTACTTTACCAAAGAAATACAGTTTTTCCTATTTTTAAAATTTTCCTACACATTTGTAACTGACAGCAAGAATGCTTTTAATGTTTTGACAAAAAATTTAAAGGCCATTGAACAATCGAAATTTTCCCTTTGGTTATTAAGATCACTCTGCATGGTTTAAGTTTACAGAATCACTTTATGGTTCCCACCATCATGTGAAGCAGCTAGGAATGTCTGTATGGGCAATGATAAAACAATACGCTATTTATCATTAAACAAGGCTGGTAAATAAACAAAACAAAATAACAATGAAGTAAAAAAATTCCATCTATTTTACTTTTGCATGAAAAAATTGTGTGCATTCCTATAAAACAAGCAGCAGACTGATGAAGTTCCAGAAGTAAATTTTGTGTGAGAGTTGGACCTTTCTTTTTTTTTTTTTTTTTTTTTTTTTTCGGACAACCACTGTGCCACCAGGGGAGCCCGAGTTGGACCTTTCTTAAACAAAAATTCATAGCTTTGACATTTTCTGTAAGAGGAAAAAAAAAAATTTTAACTGTTTACATTTAGAAAAGAGAGAAACTCTTGTGAAATCTATCAGGGCTGTGAACAGAAGCGGGTAGGGACTCATAACTGCCTCTGACAGTTAAAGCCCCTGACTCTCCTTGTGATGCTTCAGAGTGTCCCTACACCTAATAAGTCAGGGCCTTGCCCTCCCAGCCAGGCCACCCCTCTTGGAGGCCAGGCTACATTTCAGTAGCCTTCTTTTGTAGCCTAAATGGCACTTAGCTGCCCTAGGCAGCTAATAATTCAATCAATACTTGATTTATTATGAATTAATTTTTTACAATATGCACACAATGACTTGAGATAAAGCTATCACCCTATTCAAACCCAGCCTACTCACTGCCACAGAGCTGCAGATCAGATCAGGATGCTATCTTTAAAATCCCTGATACCCCATACTTTACAGTGGGGCGGGGCAATAAACAAGACCGGCTTTTGGCGGAGGGACAGCCTCTATCCCACTTGACAACACAAAGACTGAGCATTAAAAGCCCAGTTTAGTCCCCAGGTGTTTGTTGAGCACCTACTACACCAGGCATGATGCTGCGAGCGCAGGACACAGAGATGCGAGAAACTCTACCCTCCGCGGAGCTCCCAGAGGCCAGGTGGACACGTGCACGCGTGACAGTCTGCAAGGCTGAGCATGAGCACGACACGGAGGCGATCCTACTGTCAAGGGATGTGAGGGAAAGCTACGGGGAAGACGGGATGACTCCAGGCCAACTACAGGGACGGAGGTGCCCATCAGCTGGAGCAGCAGAAGCAGGGCACGGAGGGAGGAGGAAAGGGAGGGTGGTTCTCGGCAGCCTGCTCCACGTGCCACTGGAGCACACGAGGCCTTGTGGGAAGGGCTGGGGATGGTCATTCCAAGGCAGGCAGTCACCGTAATGCCCGAAAACCTACTTTCTTCTCGGTCAAGGGAGACACTTCAGTTCCTTCAATCAGAGGTAAATGTTGGTCTTGGCTAATTATCACCTCATGTACCAGCAAGCTCTCAGCCCTACCCAAAGCCTTGTCTGTGCTCAAAGAGAGAAAACCATGGGAGGAAGGACAGGATTATAAGGAATAAACCTGGGGAGAATAACAACCATGAGTGTTTTTTCACTGCTGTACACCCAGCAGGCAACACAGTTCCTAATAGAGGGCTGGCAGCCCATCTAGGCATATAGACTTAGCCCCAGTGCCCTTTAAAGGAGCCTTTGGTTGTGCAAGGGAAAATCTAAATAGAAGGGGCAGAAGCGAAGAGTTTAAATCTCTCCTCCTTAGTGAAAGGCGTCTTCTTTGATGAAGGCATTTTGGCTAAGATTTTTTTTAATTATAATATTTTTACTGTTGAGGGACTTGAAGTTTTCACTTGGCAGGCTCAAAGAGTTCTACTGGGAGCTGAGGCAGCTGCAGACGGTATTACTGGGTCTTTGCTCTGAGGAGGATTGGGCCTCCACAAAGTAACATTCAGCCCAAACCAAGGAAAAATATAGCTTTTCAGGGACTTCCTGTGGCGAGGGCTGGTCAATAAATTTTAGCAACAGCAATATCTGTTATCCATTATTAAGCTGTTTCCTGTCCCAAGCTGTCGTTTCCCACCATTCCCCTACCCAAATTCTCTAGGGAAGTCAGTGTGGGTGGGTGGAGCTGGGGGGTTGAAGGTGGGGCACCTCTATTCACATTTGGTGAGAAGTAGTGAGGAAGGAACAAGGGCATAAACAACCAGAGACTCGGGGAGGATGTGGCTGTCAGAACCATGCAGCACGCACAGAAAAGGGGTGAAACGGAATAGAGGCTCCAGCTATATACCACTTGGTTAATAAAGGAGGCTGGCGGACCAGATGCTCAGGTTACCTCCTGTGCTCCCTCCAGAAAGCTTCCTAGCTTTTAGGTCATCGCCAGTGGCTAGAGCCGCTTTTCAATTGTTTGAGCCTCCATGCGCGTTCTGTGAATCTACGTACAGGTCTTACCAGACTTGTACCAGCTTTGCTGCTGCTTAAATATCCCACCTGCCAGCTGCCAAGAACCCACTGCCTCTTTCCTGCGTGCTCGGCACAGTCAGCCCAATCCCCTGCTGCAGGCACCAAATGGGATGACAGTTCTCAGTTCTTGGCTCAGGCAAGAACTCACTAATCGGTCTCATCACCAAAATACACATCATCCTTATGGAGTCAGATTCACCCCACCCCACTCCCCATATCCTGGTAAAAAGGCGACATCTCTGGAAATCCTACCACGTTGCTCTCTTTTCTCATCCCCTTAAAAAGCTCCTGATCCTCTCCGTTCAACCAGCTGTCTTCTCCATCAGAAGGTTTGTTCCCAATAAGATAAGGAAATGATCTTGAAAGAGAAGCTCCCCAAAAAGAGCATAGCAGTCCAAAAAGGCAGGCTCATTTACTCGTTTAACAAAGGTTTTTGAGCTATGTGCTAAGTGCAGGGAACATGATATGGATTTTTTTTTAAGATACACAGAATATGGTGGCTGTCCTCTTAAGCTCAGTCTTGCAGGGGAGGCATCCATTCATCAAATTATCTTGTGGCTGATGTGAGAACAAGCCACAAGTGGTGCCATGAAAGGAAGGAACTCATTTCTTTGAGAGTTTTTAGGAGAAGAGCTGGTGGCTGAGCCCGGGCAGCCAAGAACTTCTTCCCTGAAAGAGTGTCGTGTATTTGAGATCTGGGAATAAGCAACCAACAGTTAACTAGGCCAAGGGGCAGGGATGGGAAAGCAGTGTGGCTGGGGAGGCAGGTAGGTGCCTGTGGATCAAGGGAACAGTGCAACTTTGAGGAGCTGAAAGGACTCCAGAGTGGGGAAAGCAGAGAGCATGTGAAGGAAGACCATGCACAGCTTCTACAGAGGCAGCAGATATGGCAAGAGGCTCGTCCTAACCTGGCTCCAAAAACAGCTGCGGGATAATGCAAACCTCCCGGTATTCACAACCTTATGGAATCCACTCCCCTCGAATCTCAGTGCGCCCTGCATCTTAATGTTGACCAATAGAATGTGGTAAAAATGACTGTGTGACTTCTGAGGCAGAGACATAAGAAGCTTTACGGGGACTTCCCTGGTGGCGCAGTGGTTCAGAATCCGCCTGCCAATGCAGGGGAACACAGGTTTGAGCCCTGGTCCAGGAAGATCTCACATGCCACAGAGCAGCTAAGCCTGTGCGCCACAACTACTGAGCCTGCGCTCTAGAGCCTGCGAGCCACAACTACTGAAGCCCACTCGCCTAGAGCCCATGCTCTGCAACAAGAGAAGCCACGACAATGAGAAGCCCAGGCACTGCAATGAAGAGTGGCCCCTGCTCACTGCAACTAGAGAAAGCCCACATACAGTAACGAAGACCCAACGCAGCCAAAAATAAATAAATAAATAAAAAGAATTCCATAAATATTCTGATATGCCTGGTAAATTAAAAAAAAAAAAGAAGAAGAAGAAGCTTTATGTCTTCCATCCAGAGATCTTAGAAAGCTGGCATTGCTGTAAAACTGTCATGCCACGAGGAAACCCAAGCTAACCACTTGAAGAGGTCATGTGAAAAGAGAGAGGTGCCCAAGCCAGCACCTTGCCCAGGAATCCAACTGAGGCATCAAACACATGAGTGAAGAAATCGTCTTAGGCATGCGTCCCAGTTGAACCTTCAGAAGACTCCAGCCCTGCCCAATAGCTGAATGCAACTGCTTGAGAGACCACAAGTGAGAACCACCCAGTTCATCAGAACCGCTGAGCCCAGTCCATCCACAGAACTGTAAGAGCGAAATAAATTATGGTTTTAAGCCACTAAGTTTTGGGCTGGTTTGTTCTGCAGAAATAGTAGAAAAACTGGTGCCTGGATGTTGGGCGCTGCCAAAAAAACAAAAACAAGAACCCCCAAAACAAGGCTCAAGACATGAAAATGTTCCAGTGGATCCAGAGAGTTGTCCATCTCACGTCCTGAGTAGCAAATGCTGCCCAGACAGGCTTAAGGGCACAGCGCCTGCTCGACAGAAGCCGGCCTCTGTCTACCTGTTGAAGTTCTACAGTCTTTAATTTGAGTCATGGGGTTTTCTGACAGACCCTGATAGTTCAGTGTAGCCTTCTGGTCAGAGTGCTATAAATTGTAACTGAGTTGATTAATACGGTGTCCCTATTTCCCCTCTTTAGTTCACTGCCATTTACAAGAAAACAGCAAAAGTGTGTGGCAAAATATAGCCCTGTCAGGGTCCTGCCTTAACAGAAATCAAGAAAAATGTGAAACTGTCAAATCTCACGTGTTCCACATCCAGAGGAACATTATTGCGTCCTCTCTGGCATCCCTCAACATCCCATAATGCTCCTATCAGTCAAATCTCACGTGTTCCACATCCAGAGGAACATTATTGCGTCCTCTCTGGCATCCCTCAACATCCCATAATGCTCCTATCAGGGAAAGAAATCCACAGCTGATGTGCAGATGGTTCTTCTGGGTTTATTTTCATCTGGTTTGGGGATGACCAGGGTGATTTCTGAATTCCAGCTAGACAGTTACACACAGTACTCCTGCCTTCCCAAGAGAAAGATATTTTATTCATTTCACCAGCCAGGTTAAAATGCCCAGAAAATTTCACCTTGGCCCGGGGAAGAATCCTAGTACTATTGGCAGAGATGGTAGATGTTATCTAATCTAGCTAATGACCTGATTCATTTATTTCTTCATTCAAAAATTTTTCCTTTAATGCCTCCTAGGAGCCAGGTACTGTGCTTTCCTAATCCAACTGTTTCCATTGTGGTAGGAGACTGTGGTCTAAGCCTGAAGAGTTTCATTTACTTGGGAGTTCTGGGTGGAGCTACCTCTGAGCCCAGGTTTGGGCCATGAGGGTCTGTGTTTTGCTATCACTCAGATTTCCAGAGTGGCATTGGCACCTTTCCTTCAGGATGCCTGGTTATTCAATTCTTTCTTCAGTTCCAAGAAGTATCGCCCATCCTTTCCATAAGCTCCTATTTCTTTGTTTAAACTAGCTGGAGTCCATATTTATTGCTTACAACAAAGGAACACCACCTGATACATTCCTACTTACAGACCAGCAGGCTTCTCTCCAGCTTCAAATAAAACGGAGAGCCCTGCTTTGCGTCAGTCTTAAACCCTTTCAGTTTTAATGTCCTTTAGATGCAGTGGAAGTGGTCACTTTTGGTCATATTACCTTGAGAAGCTGCTATGTGCCAGACCTAATGGGGAAGTCCAAACTGAAAAGGCACAGCTCTCGAAGCTGTATGGACACATCCCATCCACCTTACTCACTGTAAGCTCCTTGCTGTGAGACACTATGGCGTGTTCATTTTTGTATCCTCAAAAATTCCTAAGCATATGTGCTCCAAGGGCAGTAGACATGGTTTTTGAGACTCATTAGAATGTAGATGGCCATTGGATGGATGGGAGTCTTAGAAATAGATGACAATGTCTCTGGAGATTGGAGAGGATTTAAGAACTAAACCCTAGGGAACATCAACATTTAAGAAGAAGAAAGAGGCAGAAAGAAAAGCCAGTAATAGAGGCAGAAGAAGCAGTCAGAGATGTAAGAACCAAGCATGTTAACACAGAAGCCAGAGGAGACCACAGTTTTGAGAATTGGATAATAATCAACAGTGCCAAATGCTGCAAAGAGTTTAGGCCAGTTGAACACTAAGAAGAGTTCAAACAATTTGACAACAAAAAAAAAATCACTGATGACTCAAAAATTCATTCCTAGCAGGGCGATGACAACCAAAGCCAGGTTGTACTGGCTGGGGAGCCAGGTCAGGGCATGACTCTTCATTATTGTCATAAAAGAGGAAAAGAAAAAAGAATGGGCCATACACTGTGGCAAAAATGAGATGGAGAGAGTCTGTGGCTGTTCTTTGTAAAGGTACAAATTATTAAATGAATAATTATTTTTAAATGAAATGTCCTAGTTCATGCTTAATTATCTGACTACCACAACACCCCAAATTCCATTTTAAAATAATAAAAATAATTGGTATTTGTGTAGGACTTTCTACAATGCATGGGTTCGTGCCCTTTCTCTCTCGTGTTCAAGCAAAACTGATTTACTCAAAACCCCAAACCAAGAACAGTCTTATATTGAATCTGAGACAAACTAAGACTAAAACCCTTCCTTTGATCAGGGACTGAGACCACTTGAAAAGACTACTGTGCTAACCCTCCCACTCTCCACCTCTGAAAAAAATGTAACAAGCACTGATGCAAATAGTGAGCGCGTCTTTGCACTTTGAACTAAAAATCACCTAAAGACAGAGGAGCAAGAAAAGTGCCCCCGTGAAGAGTTTCTCTGATGGAGACAAAGACAAAAAAACCCACTTCCTAACATGGTCAAGGAGGCTTAGAAAGAAAAGCCAAAGTCATTTTCATGCCATTGGATGCCAAAACCTTTATCCCCATAATAACGCATTTTTCTAGGTTTAAGAATTTCCTCTTAGTGTTGGATGTGGAGAGTACACATCCACAGGTAAATATGATAAAATAGCTCAGTGGATCCTTTCTACACCACATCCTCACTGCCCACTAACCAGCCAACTTCTCCGGTGAAGGGGCCTTGTCCACCCAGTTCATATTGTATTCTCATAACATAGCACAGTGGCTGGCATGTCATAATTATCTGTTTAATTAATTAATTAGTGCTTCAGCTAAGGCCCTCATCACCTCTTGCCTGAACAATTATGTTCCCTAATAGTTACCCCTGCTTTTATTCTCTTCCCTGGTACCAGTTATCTATTGCCCTGTAGCAAACCATCACAAAATGTAGGGTCTTAAAACAATAGCAATCCTTTATCTTGCCCTTGAGTGCGGAATTTGGCAAGTCTCAGCGGGATCAGCCCTTCTCTGTTCCATGTGGCAGTAGATGGGATGGCTCAGCTGGGGACTGGAAAGTCCACTTCCAAGATGGCACACTCACATGGCTGGTAAGTTGGTACAGACTGTCAGCTGGGAGCTCAGCCGTGTCAGCTGGGGTCTTGAACTCCTCTCCCTGTGGGCCTGTCTGTAAATGCTTGGGCATCCTCATGGTGTGGTGGCTGAGTTCCAAGAGCAAGCATACCAAGAGAGCTAGGCAGAAGCTGTCTTCCCTCCTGTGATCTGGCTTGGAAGTCAGGCAGCATTTTAAGTCTGCCTAGATACTCCTCCACAATAGGAGTGTCCACCTCCTATTGTAAGATGAGCATGTAGCATGTCTGATACTGTTGCAGCCATTTATACAATCTGCCACATCCTCTTTAACCATCTTCCTCAAGGCTTCTAGGTTTTCTGAAACACAAAGCTGACTGTGCTACTCTCAGCTTAAAAACATCCAGTGTTCCCCTTTACTACAAGGATAAATTCCCTACTCTTAGTGGAAGCACAGAGAGCACGGAGGGCATAAAAGGCTTCCATGGCCTGGTCCCTGAGTCCTTCCTAGTTTCACTGCTCAGCTGGTCCCCCAAGTTCATGCCGGTAACACCTTTGTTCTTGCTGCTCTCTCTGACAGGTCATTTCACTTATCTGATCAGGTACATCCTCACCTGGAAAGGATGAGTGATCACCCTCACCATTGCTCCTCTACCACCATCAGGGTTAGGATACCCTCTGTGCATCATCCAGAGCAGCCTTCCATTGGACAATTTAAGGAACAATTTATTTTTCAGTTTGTCCTTGAAAATGACCTCCTGGAGAGAACCAACCTTGTTTTATTTATATATTTATATCTATATGAATGCCCATAGATATAATATATACATTCACATGTATAATATATATCTCAGAACCTCACAACAATAAAAGTTATCACTATATTAAAAGATAAAACTGTGACACACCAAGAATAAGTAACTTAATATCACCATAAATGGCATGGCTAGAATTTTAATCTGCATCTTCCTGGTTCTAAAGCCCTCACTTCCATACACAGTGATCTACAAGGTTCTTAAACATACCACTAGCACAAGTAATATGAAGAGACAGATAGTTTCCCCAGCTCTCAAAACTAACAAAATAAATTTAAAAGAAAAATAAATGTAAAAACAGGCAATAATCATAAAACAAAGGACCATAAGCTTATGGCATCATCCTTTCGGAAAGTCTAGAAAAAAAGGACTAGGAATTAGTGCTTCTTATACCCATGTCCCGCCAAAAAGCAGAAAAGAATAAAGATGGTCAACGGACACAATCCTAAAATATCTCATAAATACCTCATAATTTCTAGAGAAGCAGGCTGAGGGATGTGAGGCAGTCAGGGGAAAAGATGTAGAAAGGCTTCAAAAATGAAAGCCCTCCCCCAGAATCTCAGAGCCTCACCTTTGCTTTTCCCTGGCTGGAAGGAAAGCTAGAGAGGGAATAGAGAATGATTATAATTGCTCAAAGCTAAATACCTCCAGCAATAACAAGGATTTAGCAATGCAGTAAAGAAAATAAATAAGACACGATATCCTGAGGGAGGGAGTGGCTTGGAAGGGAAAGAAACACAGAGAGACCCGGTTCTGCCTCCCTCTTCCCACAGATCAAAACGCTGTGGCTAAAATCCCTTGAGTTTCACTTTCTGTGTCTTCCACAGGCTGGGAGCAGAGTCAACACAGCCACTGGGGAGAGGTGGGTGAAGTCAGGCAAGAGAAACATTGGGCCTAAAAGTCTGTTTAAAGTGAAATTCTAGGACTCTGCCTGGAATTAGGGAAATGACCCAAAGCCCAAGAGTGACCTCAGCGATAACCCTAGGAGAAGACTTTTTTTTAAACTAAGTTGCAGAAGCAAAAGCAGAAACTGGTCCGCTAACCATAATGGCCCACATCCCTTCTTGTCCTCATTCTCTCTCTCTCTCTCTCTCCCTCTCTTTCTCTCTCTCTCTCTCCCTCTCTTTCTCTCTCTCTCTCTCTCTCTCTCTCTCTCTCTCTCTCTCTCTCCCTCCTCAGATTCTGTTGGAACAAATAGCATTGATTATGCTAAACATGAACACATGGGTGGAGGGAGGGAAAAAGTCTTAGCACTTATGCTACATAACTCATGCAAAACACAGAGTTATCATATACAGATTACAAAATAACTGCATTTAAAATATGTAAAGAAATAAAAGCTATAATTTTAAAATGAGCAAAACTTAGGAGACTTCCAAAACTTCCAAAATAATCATGTGGATTTGCAAAAGAACTGAACAGAACCCCTAAATATAAAAAAATAGGTAATTATCAAAATTCAGAACTCATCATGGCTGGAAGAGCTAAGAAACACAACTGAAAAGAGAATTAATGAACTGGAAGTAGACAGGAAGAGCTGATCCAGAATGAAGCACAAAGAGATGGAAAATTTGAAACAGTAGGAAGGAAAGAATGATATGGTCTAACATACACCCAAACCAAAGTTCCAAAAGAAGAAAAATATACAGAATAGAAAATATTAAAGGTACTAAGGGCTAAGAATTTTCCAAAAATATTAAAAGATGTGAATCTTCAGATTCAGGAAACACTACAAATCTAAAGCAAGATACCTAGAAAGGATACTATGATGTACCCACAGTACGTCACAGTAGAACCACAGAACACCAAAGGCAAAGAAAATCTTAAAGAGTAGCCAGGTAGAAATCTCAGATCACCTACAAAACAATGCCAATTAAACTGCCTCCAGACTTCCTTTACAGCAACTATAAAATCCAGAAAAGCATAGATTAATAACTTGAAAGTGCTAAGAGACTGTCATTTTTATTAATGCTTCACCACTAAGTGAATCTAAGAACTTTTAAATATAGTCATAAAGACAGAGAAGGGAAGATGGCCCGACAATAATAGCTAAGTTGGAATTTTTTTACTAGCTCATCGAGATGGAGACTTAGATTGGGAATATAAATATTGAAATAATAGGATATGCTATTTCATAACAAAAAAATAAAGTGTTGAAAAAAAATACATCCAGATAAACTATGATCCCATCCAAGAAGGAGTATTAAGCTAAATACAGAGTCAAAGAAATACTGAATCTATGACCCAGAGACCTCACTAAAGGGCTATCCAAAGGATACACATCAGGGAAAAGGAGATGATCTACAAGGGAAGTCTAAGATTCAAGAAAAAATGTTAACTAAATAAAGCAATAGTCATGTCAGAACATCCAAAGCAGATGTTGGCAAACTATGGATCATGGGTTAAATTCAGCCCACTGCCTGTTTTTGAAAATAAAACTTTATTGTAACACAGCCTCTCATTTGTTTACATACTGTCTATGGCAGTTTCTACGATACAACAGCAGAGTTGAAAAATCGTAACAAAGACCTTACAGCCAGCAAACCTGGCCCTTTATAGAAAAAGTTTGCTGACCCCTGATTTAAAGCATTTGCAAAATAAAACAAAAAAAATAATAATTTATAGGTTAAAAGAAAAAATCAGCAAAAAATATTGATCTACAATAATATGTAAAACAGGGTAAGTGATTGAATTTAAAGTGTTCTAAGGTCTATTATTATTTGGAGAGAAAAGATATTGGTTAACTTTGGAATTTATGTTTTTTAAGCATATTAAAGTTTTAAGAATAGTGACTGTTTTGGAGTGAAAACTTCCAAAACAGTAGAGGGGGAACATGAAATTTTAAAATACCATCAGTCCAAAACAGACAGAAAAAGAAAATGGCAAAGCAGAGAAAAGGCAAATCAAATAGAAAGTAGGAGCTACAAGGCCAGAAAGAAGTTTAACGGTATCTGTCATAAATGTATAGACTTATGGGAAAGGAATCTAAAAAAAAAAAAGAGTGGATATATGTATATGTATAACTGATTCACTTTGCTGTACACCTGAAACTAACACAACATTGTAAATCAACTATACTCCAATAAAATTTTTTTTTAATTTTTTAAATGTATAGACTAATATTCACCAGTAAATAGAGAATGTCAAACTGAGGTTTTTAAAAAACAAGGATATGCTAGTATACAAAATGAGTATTAAAAACACAGAAGAAAAATTTTTGTGTAGCTTACTGATATCAAATAAACTATACTTTATGGCAAAAGAGAGCCTTTATGAATAAAGAGGGTTGTATCATGGTCAAAGGTTTGCCTCACCAGGAAGATACAGCAGTTCTATATTTGTTCACGATTAATAGCATAGTCTCATTTACAAGATAAAAAATTACAGAGCTATAAGACAAATTGTCAAATCCATCAACAGAGTGAGAGAGTAAAATCCATCTTTCCTAGGAAAAAATAAAGTAGACAATCAGTAAGCTATCGAAGGTTTGAACTACACAATTAACGAGCTTGACCTAATGAACATGTATGTGTGTTCCTGCATCAAACAATTATGAAAATCATATTCTTCCCAAGCTCTCATAAAGCATTTATAAAAATTGACATCACTGCAGGTCAGAGAGTTCTTAAAGCTTTTCACAGAACCAACATCTGATAAATCATATTCAACCACATTGATTAAATTAGAAATCAGCAATAAGATAACTTTAAATCCAATGCATTTGGACATTTCAGAAGCACACTTTAAAAATATATACATTTTTATTGTGGATGGTTCCAAACATACATATAATCAATCCTATGCTTGTATCAACATTCAAACACACACACACACACACACACACACACACACTTGAAAATAACTCATGGGTCAAAGAAGAAATCATCATGGGAATATTTATATACTTGAGACTGAACCATAATTAATTCTACATCAAAATTGTTGGCATGCACTAAAGCAATCCTCATAAGTTTAATTTATAATCTTAACTGCTTATATTAGAAAAAACAAAGACTAAAAATTAGTGATCAAAGCATCTAATTTAAGAAGTTAGTAACAGAACACAGAATAAAACTCAAGGAAAGTAGGAAGAAAATAATAAAGATACAGGCTAAAATTAATGAAGTCTAAAATAAAGATAAAATACAAAGGATCATTAAAGATGTAAGTAGGTTCTTTGAAAAGACTTAAAAAGTAAACAATCTTTCACTGAAAGTACTTAAGAAAAAGAGAAAGAAGTCACAATATCATGATTGAAAAGGCATAACTCAAAGAAAACTGATTAAAATAAAGACAATAAGAGACATGATATACATAAGAGAACACTATAAACACCCTGATACTGACAAATTTGAAAACAGAATAAACTGACATTGTCTTGAGGGATAAAGTGTATGGAAGTCACTCAGGAAGAAATAGAAGACCTGAGCGCTCCTCAAACATCTAAAGACATTGAATCAGTATCTTATCTGATAACAAACTCATAGAAATACCCCCGGAATAAGTAGGCTTTCAGTTTTATGGTGTTGTTTTCTACTTTACAGTTACTTACACTAAGGTTATTCATATCATATAAAGCCATGGTCTTTGGCTACTAACTGTTATAACTGCTTGGAGATTCAGGGAAAACTATATAACCAAATACTTCAAACATTCAGAAAATAGGTCATAGAACTAAACTTAACATGTAAGTTCTCCAAAACCACAGAGCAAGGCATTGATATATAAGGAGCTTCAAACAAATTACGAAAGTTGAGTTTCACATTAAAGAATAGGTAAAGGGGATTAAGAGGTACAAACTTCTAGCTCTAAGACGAATAAGTCACAGAGATGTAATGTACGCATAGGGAATATAGTTAATAATATTGTAACTACTTTGTATGGTGATGGATGGTAGCTGGTCTTATTGCAGTGATCATTTCGTAATGTATAGAAATATTGAATCACTATGTTGTACATGAGAAACTAATATAATATTGTACATTAATGATAACTCTATTTTTTTTAAAAAAAGACAGGTATCCAAAGGTGATCTGTCAAGTCACCCAGATTAGGAATTAAGACATTACATCCACTGAGTTTTCCCTTGAAATCCTGAAGTGGATCTAAAAAGTGCCTGTAAGTTTTCCAGAGCAGATGTGTAGTAATATGTCCAAGGCTGCTGTGTTTATGGTTCTCTGAACTGCAGACTTCAGCCTTCCTTAGGTTAAATTTCCCCTTGACTGTTTCCCAAGGCTCTCATGGTGAACTGCAGTTCCCGTCTCACTGTCCCTTCCCTCAGCTGTTTGCTTTTTTCCTAGGAAACCTGGAAGAGTCAAGAACAGGTGGCTTTGGACTGTCAGAACAGAAACTCACTTGTAGCCTTGCAGTGGAAAGGGAGCAGGAAGCACACACACGACAGCTCTTCTGTCGTACAGAGCAGGAAAGAACACTCCCCCACTTATCCAAAGGCACCTCTGGGTGCTGCTTCATCCTGTTAGATTTCGCAATCAAGGTGGGCAAGACACAGAGAGAAGGAAGGGAAGCAACACAGCCATGGATTTTTCCCACCTGACCCCACCCCATCCACATTTAGCACAAGCTTGTTACCAACATTTGCTTCTCCAGTGAATGCAATTAAACGCACCTTCATGTCTGATCCACTGGGAACGTGAAATGTTGCTTACAAATTACCTGCCTTCCTCGGCCATTACCGTGCCTGTGTAAGCCAGCATTGCACTAACAACCAGAAGGGAACTGCAGAAAAAGCGCGGCTTGGAAGGGAGATGAACCTGAGTTTATATCCCTCGTCGTGGTGGTTTCACACCTCAAAATTTAGGATTTTGCTTCAGCAAAATTTAATTTTAACATACCGTTACCAAGCTTTAATTAAAAACCCCATTCCCTTTGGACTTGCTATTTGTCCCGGATTCGGTTACGCCCTATCCCAGATCCAAATAACTGCCCTGCTTTCTGGCTGAGGTGGCCCCAGAGCAAGGTCTCTGCTACTGCTGTCACTGCCACTACAGACCCAGTGCCCACAGTGACAGCTACTACTGGTCCCTGATGTCACCAGTGAGCCTGCCCAGATGGCATCTTGCCTCACACCTGTGCCATGCACCTCTGCATTGCAGCCACCACTCTGGGGCTTTCACAGAGTTCCTAAGGTACACAATGCCTCAGGACCCACCAGGCACTCACGCTTACCCTGGAAATGCAGGGCAAACTTTGAACAATGGGAGATGGATGTCAATATATAAATCCACACCCGCTTTCCCTCTCTGAAACACAGCCTCTCTGAAGATTACTTGAGTGATGGAGACGTCACCTTGTGATGAAGCTGTAATCAGCTCCCTCATATTTGCTCCCTCATATTTGCTCCCCAGCTTTCAGCCTCATTTCTGCCACCCTGGGATCCCACTCTCCAATAAAATGTTTGGTCTTAAGCCCTTAAGCCTCAGGCTCTGTTTTGCAGGGGACTTGGAATGGGACACGATTCTTTAAAAATGGGTTTCATCTGGGGCTTCCCTGGTGGAGCAGTGGTTGAGAGTCCGCCTGCCGATGCAGAGGACACGGGTTCGTGCCCTGGTCCGGGAGGATCCCACATGCCGCGGAGCAGCTGGGCCCGTGAGCCATGGCTGCTGAGCCTGCGCGTCCAGAGCCTGTGCTCCGCAACGGGAGAGGCCACAACAGTGAGAGGCCCGTGTACCACAAAACAAACAAACAAACAAACATGGGTTTCATCCTTTTCTCTCTGTGCTGCCTCCTTCGGGAACTGGACTCCTACTTATGGGCCATGAGCTCAAGCCAAAGCGGATCACTCACACACACTCCAGCCTGCCCCTTGCCCAGTTCCCACCCCACACTAAATCCATCACAGAACTAGCAGGAGATCATGTACAAAACAAAGGTTCAGATTCAACTTTAGAAAAGAAACTTTCTGTTGAAGTGTTCCACAGCTATATATATATACATATATATATCTATATATATATATATTTTTTTTTTTACAGCTGTATTTTTTTATGTAGCCAGAAAGTGAACACTGAAAAATCCTTCTTTCAAGCAAACATTGGTTCAATAAAATATGAGGCAAAAAAGAGGGAAGAGCATTATTCTTCAAGACCGATTGTCATCACAAATTAAAGCATTTTAACATTCAAATATAATAGCTTATTTTTAGGCAGTTGGGTGGCCTCCTTAAATTTTATTGACAAGAAAAAATATTAATTTAAAAAATCAGAATGTTTAAAAGTAATGTATCTAATCACGCACAAGTGATGGAATAAGGAGACATAATAGAAAATTTTCATTTTGCTAGTCCATTAGGTATTATGTTACATTTCATGTTTCTGAATCACTAGATTTCAAAAAAAAAGTAAATGATATTACTGTTACAATTTGCTTTGCTATTGTGGGTTAAAATGAAACATTTTTACATGAACTATTCATTTTTATTTTTTTTTAATTCTTAGGATTTTAATTAGTGGAAGGAATGACAGGAGGATATCTCGTGGCCCAGTGGCTATTCTCTGCTATATCAAATTCTACCCCTTCATGATTGGGAGCCAGAAAACCTTGAAATGCCTGGTCGTTCTTCGATGAACCACATCTTGAGATGTGAGTTTTTCTATCAGAGCATTCCAACCTTTTCAAAAACCTGTTATCTTCTTTCAGTGACGCTAACTATACAGCACAAATATCAATACTAAAGTGAAATTTCAAAAGAACCACATGCTTTATGGAAGCAAATGTATTCACTCATTGGCTATTTATCCCAGTGACACAACTGTCTCAGCCACGATTCAAGACTTTGCAAACAGATTTCGTTTGGCGTGTCAGGACTCACAAAGATAACCTGAAAGATTACAACTCAACGAATGTGCCGCCTCTTATTAGATTCTGAATAAGCTGGTAGATATAGATCCTTCATTTATTCAAAGGGACAAACTAACACGTTTATTTAGCACTGCTGTCAGGCACTGGGCTCACCATTTTGCATACATTATCTCCTCTGATAATGTGATAGTTAGGACAACATTAGCTGCTGTAAAGAATAAGACCCCAAATCTCAGTGGATTATCACACTTTCTGCAGTGTCATCCACTGGCAGGCAAGGATAGAACTGACAAAGGCACACCCATTTCCTCATCACTTGCGGTCACGTGGTGAGACCAGAGGAGAGTCCTCACCTAGATGGGAGCAGCTTGGGGGGCAGTCATCAAATGTAGTCACTGGCTGGACAACCCATTCTCAGAGAGAATCTACACTGCACAAAAGGGAGCACACTTTTGGGGGGTTAACTAACCATCTCCCTCCTTCTCGCCTCCCTCTCTCCCTTTATCCCTCCTCACCTCCCTCCTTTTCTCTTTCCTCTCCCCACCACACACACACACACACACACACACACAGCTTTGCACACACAAACCCTATGAAGTAGACATACGTTTTCCATTTGACTAATGATGAAGTGGGCTAAGAGAGGTTTTGCAAATTTCCTGAGGTGTAATAATAACCCAGGTCTATAAGACTCTAAAACCCCGGGTCTTTCCCATATATCATGTGACATATACCAAGTATTTGTACAGCTCTTTCAATATACAAAGCACTTGGGGCTTATTGGAAACTGGTGTGTGAAGTGGCATGCCCTTTCTCAGTTCATATCAATAACATATTTCTCACAATTTTATTCAATCAATGTTGAATGAATTAGTGGGTACCCCAGGGGACTTTGAGCAATGATATATTTATTTATTTATGAAGGGTCTTTTTTCAGGTTCATTTTACAGAATAACATAGTATTTTCATAGCACAATAGTTTTTAACATGGCAAAAATTTTTTTTTGTTTTTTGTGTGGTACGCGGGCCTCTCACTGCTGTGGCCTCTCCCATTGTGGAGCACAGGCTCTGGACACGCAGGCTCAGAGGCCATGGCTCACGGGCCCAGCCGCTCCGCGGCATGTGGGACCCTCCCCAACCGGGACGTGAACCCGTGTCCCCTGCATCGGCAGGCGGACTCTCAACCACTGCACCACCAGGGAAGCCCCCCCAAAATTTTTATAAGATATATAGGTTTGACTGTAATTTCAATGGAAGGCTTATATTCACAATTTTTTTAAACAACTTTGATTTGGTTTGTGGTTCACTAAAAATAAAAGTGATACTTAGAACCAGTTCTGCCTGGGTTCAGTAAATTAATGTGGTAAGTTCTGGTTTATAGTTAAGTTGAACTCTGGTTCCTAGTAAAAACAGAGCCTTATTTCAAATAAAATAGCTTGCTATGTGTTTTTTTAAAGCCTTTTCCTATAGGCTTTCCTTACTCCTTCTTTGAGGCAATAAATCTTGGATAAGATGAATATCCCTTCTACTTTCCTGTCATGTGCCCCCTCCACCCACCCTCTGTCCACCGATTCATTTCATTTCTATTTCTATTTCGCCTTCTATGGTTTATTATACTGACTGCTCAGGTAATTAAAATGATGTTTCTGAGTTCAAGTTTCCAGCGAACCTCAACTGGAAAATAAGCATGAGGAATGTTCCAGTGATCTATCTTTGTATAACAAACCAACCTACAACTTAGTGACACAAAACAACCATTTTTGTTATGCTCAAAGCTTCTTTAGACCTGACATTTGAGAAGGACCCTGCAGGGACAACTGGCAGGCAGGGTAGCTGGAGATTGGAACCATCGGAAGGTGCCTTCACTCACATGTCTGGTGACTGATGCTGACCAGAACCTCAGATGAATCTGTTGGCTGGGACATCTATATCTACAACTACCTGTGGCCTCCCCATGTGGCCTTGGCTTCCTCATACTGTGGTAGCTGGGTTCCAAGACCAAGCATCCCAGGAGAACAAGACAGAAGCATGTAACATGAGAGATCACATGGCATCATTTCCACCTTTGCTCTATTGTTGAGGCAATCACAAAGGTCTGCCTGGGTTCAAGGGTCAGAGGAAATGGAGCCCATCACTCCACAAGAGGGTTGTCAAGGTCATATGGTAAGAGAATGTGGGATGGGAGATATTACTGTGGACATCTTTGGAAACTATAATCAGCCACAGGCGACACGTCCAATAAAGCGGCTGATGCCTGTCCACTCTTCTCGCAGGCTGCTGCTGCTCACAGAATCACTGCACATGTGGCCAGAGAGAATCAGTGGAGGCCTGACCATACTGTAATGCTAACTGGACTTTTAGAAAGGCTTGGAATTAACAAAGGAGAATGACAGTAAAAAGAACTTAATTCTCTAGACTAGATGTAGCTATTGTCAGATGCAAAGACCTGGCCCCTGCAAAGCAGGCCTCTTGGTCCCAAGCTCCTGGAATGCTGCCAGGTGGTAAGAGTCAGCTTCCCTCCCTACAGGATCAGTGCCCAGGTATGTGTCTCCTCCACCCAAGGTCCAGAACACAGTTCTCCAAGGCTCAAATAAAGTCTGCTGTCATCCTCTAAAATCTGCCCTCCTCTCTCTAGGTTGATTGATAATGGAAGCATACATCCCTTCAAACGTATGACCTTGCCCTCAGCGCAATGTTAGCTTATTTCCCAGAACACTGTGCATTTAGTGCTGAATTCACCAGGGGTGGGGCCTCCAGTGAACAGTCCAGGCTGGGTTTTGGCCATTCTGTTCAGGGCTCTTTGTGTTTTGCTGCAGCAAGGTGAGATTGTGCCTTCCTGTAACTTCTGCCTTTAGCTCCCTATTTCCTGTGAGCAAATGCATGAAAACACATGCACACACAGCTTGCAAATACATAATCACGTTTGATACTCAGAATTACCTGTTGGTATAGATATTAATATTCCCATGTTGCATTCAAGGAAACTAAGCCTTAGCAGAAGGGCATGCTCAAGTGTCTTAAACTAGGATTGATAAGTCAACCTCTAACTCCCAGTTGTTCTTTCCTTTGGACCACACTGGCTGTGCAGATTCAGAAATTCTAATTTTGAGTCTCGCGCACACGAGTCAATATTTCCCACCTGGTATTAACTCATTCATCATTTCCTTCACAGGAGCCTTTGCCACGGGGTGTAGGTAGCTCCCCATCGCTCTTCTCCCTCCTCCTGCCCCACCCCTCTCTTTGAGACTATCAATTTATTTTCCATCATTATCCTTTTGGTTTGGATCTGCACCAGTTTTCTCTAAGTGATAGAACACCTTGTATCCCAAAGAGAAATGCTGCTGCTCTGCAAAGCAAGCCTTTGAGTCTCTTTTTAAAGAGAGCTCCTACCGTGTGGCAGATTTTAATGACCCCCATCTCTCATGCCTGCATTGGGTCACCTGAGCCACACTGCTCAAAATGATCTAACCGCCTCATAATGCCAGCCGAGGCAGACTCAGGCTCGCCACGGGGCACCCAGCCTAATTCATTATACCACTCAAAGCCATAAATCACAGGATTCCCCCCCTCCCCTCCTTTCCCTCCCACCAAAAGGAGGGCTCACATGAAATCTATTTACATGGGATGATTATTCAATTAATTTTTTCATTACACTTGCCAGGAAGCATTGCCAGGATTTCTAAAACTGCCCTGTATGTTTGCATTAATGATGACGGTGGTTTGTGCTACTTAATTTAGCAATCACGGCCCATTTGGAGGTCATGCCCAGCCATATGCAGACTGGAGATGGTAGAGGGGCAGCTTCCTGATCAGGAACATGTGAGCACCTGACACATGTCTAGGATAAGCACAGAGATACTAATATCTCTACGTGCTGTCCCCACAGCCAGTCCCACTGTGGTAGCCTTAGCACAGGCTTAGTGCCCTCATCCTCAACAGCCCAGGTGAAACAAGACCCCTTGGTTGCTCTCCCTGTCTCTTTGACCCCTTCCAATCCACCCCCC
Organism: Neophocaena asiaeorientalis asiaeorientalis; assembly: GCF_003031525.2. NCBI lineage: Eukaryota > Metazoa > Chordata > Mammalia > Artiodactyla > Phocoenidae > Neophocaena > Neophocaena asiaeorientalis. Next base: position 724,038 of record NW_020175079.1, read on the forward strand.
ATAAAGGCTGCCATAGTGATCTTCCTAAAGTGTAAATCTGATCTTTTCGCCCCTCATGTCAGTGGTGCCCAGCAGCCCAAGGAAGAAGGTACAAGCTCCCATCTTGCTTTGCGCGCAACACCCTTTGCATGCACCTGGCCAGCCTCAGCTCTCTCTACCTGCTCCTCCACCGCAAGAGAAGACCCATGCTCCAGCCACATAAATACCTCCAAGCTACTCACAATTCCTCAGCCAAACAAGCTCTCCCCGGCACCCAGGCTAATTCCTCTGCCTGAAGTGCTTTTTACTCCCTTATCCACCTGGCAAATTTGCACCCACTATTCAATACCCAGCTCAAAAGTCCCCTCTCTTGGGAAGTTTTTATGGCTCTCACAAGGCACTAGCAATCTTTCTGGGGTCTCCATAGTGCATTGTAAATGCTTTACTCACAGCCCACACCTCGTATTTTAATTCTCTGCTTTTCTGTGAGTTAGATCAGTGTCCTGGTTATTCTTTCTTGTATCCCTAATATGGGGACACTCAAATGAAAACTCTTTTAAAAAGACAGATTATTTGGAATTTACCTAGATCTACTGAGAAGCCCCAGAATTGGTATGTTTTTTTTCTACTGAAGTATAGTTGATTTACAATGTTGTGTTAGTTTCTGGTGTACAGCGAAGTGATTCAGTTATAAATGTTTTTTTCTTTTTCATATTCTTTTCCATTATGGTTTACAGGATACTGAATATAGTTCCCTGTGCTATACAGTAGGACCTTGTTGTTTATCTATTTCATATATAGTAGTTTGCATCTGCTAATCCCTCTCCTAATTTATCCCTCCCCACCTCTCTCCCCCTTTGGTAATCATAAGTTTGTTTTCTATGTCTGTGAGTCTGTTCCTGTATTATAAATAAGTTCATCTGTATATTTTAGATTTCACATATAAGTGATATCATGGTATTTGTCTTTGTCTGACTTACTTCACTTAGTATGATAATTTCTCGGTCCATCCATATTGCTGCAAATGGCATTATTTCATTCTTTTTTATAGCTGAGTAATATAGCATTGGTATTTTTAACAGTTTCCAGAGTTGTTTCTTTTGCTGCCAACCTGGCCAGGTCCGTAGACCCTGAGTTGGGGACCTACCACCCCAGCATGTGGCCTGCCTCAGAGCAGGGGCTTAATGATTATTTTATAACAAGTGGAGGAATGCATGGCTATTGGGTAGACGGTGCTATTGGGTAGACGGAATCACAGAGTAGGGCTGTGTTGATAAAGGCAACAGGGCAGCAACTGCTCTTTCCTCACCATTATAGGCCAGCACTGAACTAAAAGGGATCCTAGCTCTGTGAGCCTGTTAGAAAAGAAATGAATGAAACATCAATTTGGGTCTCACATAAATTTGGGTCTCAGGCTTGGAGCCTGACTCCTAGGCTCCAAGCACAGTGTATACCTGCTGCCTAGCATCTACCCTTTCCCATCAGAACTGGGTGCCGATGAAAAGAAGGATGGGCAGGCAATACCTGTGCAGACCTGGTCCTCAGCTGACATAGTGGTAGGAGTTGCTACAGATGCTAAGGATGCTCTGGAAATCCAGCCCTCTCTCCCTTTGGCCAGGCGCTGGGAGAGCCTTAAGCATCCACTGGCCCCCACAGGCTGTGAACCAGAGTCGTAAGTCACCTCCTGTCCTACTGTTGCTGAAGCCAAGCCCTTGGATTTCTTCTTCCTCCTTTCTGGAGGGCCAGCATCTCAGGGGAGATCGTCTGTGGCTCCCAAATTGACTTCCCCTCCTGGTTTTACTTAGAGAATGCAGGTTCATTCTCAAGCACTGGTATATAATATAGATCACATTGAGAATATAGATCCTATTTAGCTGATCAGGCCTTCATCATCAGTCCATCAAAATCCTCACTGGCTACAAACCTTTCCCTGTGAGGACCAGGGAATGGAGGGGGAATGTCTCTCGTTGTGGCTAAGTTCACATCTGAACCTGCCAGTGCTTTTGCACAAAGGACTGGCCCTCCCCACCATGCACGGCTGGAGCAACCTCTGTGCATTGTTGATTTGAGGTACACAGAATTAGATGCCTGCCTGAAGCGCCCTCTTGGCCGCCTTCCATGTCCTGAAATGCTCACCCCAGATTCCACCTAGGGACCTCCTGACATGGACATATATCTTCCCAGGAGTAATCAACATGCAGGGCTTTTAGGGACTGGACTCTCAGGTAAGTCATCACTAGCCATTGTACTCCAGCTGAGAAAAAAACTAAGAAAACCTAGAAAAATCTAGAAAAACCCAGAAAATAGGGAAAGAAATGAACATTTATTGAACTTCTACTATGTGCCTGGGATTAAATATTCCACTTAATGCCCACAACCCCCTTATAACACAAGTATTATTCTGCTCATTTACAGATGAGGAAACTGCAGCTTCTGTGGATTAGGTTACTTGTCTAATTTTGTACGGGAGTCAAGACCATGGCTATCTGACTCTAAAGCCTTTAATTATTTCATTATCCAATCCTTTCTCCAAGTGGGACCGTCCAGCAGAGCTTGAAGTAAAAGGCTTGAGTCTTGTCTCCGTACCGTGCATTTTAATTTGGGAAAAACCTGTAAAGAAAGAGGCAGTGCTTGGAGCACACGTTACCAACGTTCGGGCAGCATAATTCCTAGAAAAGTGGGCAGTAGAGGGGGTCGAGGGCCAAAGACCCCTGTGAGCTGCTGAGCTGGGGAAGCTCACTCTCCCTGGTCCTCTACGGGGTAGGGAGGCAACTGGCCCACCCATACTTCTCTGGTTGGGAGGAGGGTTGAAAAGAGCCAGCTATGAAAATTCAGAATCAGACCCACACATTTATTAAGCGGACAGGAGCAGGGGAAACAGGGAGAAAATTCCAAAGAATAGTAAGACAGCTTGTCTTCGAGGAAATGGGGAGACAGCAGACTCACAAACATGTAATTACAGTACGCCTAAGAGTCGTCACTAGAAATGTGCTTAAAATACGGGGTGAGTCCACAAGGGGCGATCAGTTCTAGTGGACAAAAGAGGTAGACGGAAAGCTGACACTTGAAGGGGGAGGACAACATTCCAGCCCTGTGGCCTCCGCCTGCATGAGAGTAACTGGGAGCGGATGGGCCTCCAGGGCTGGCAGTTCCCTCCTAACCACAGAAAGGTAGCAAGTGATTACTTTGTGTCGCCAGGCAGGAGATGTATTTAACTTTTTTGGTGGAGACCTATAAATGCTATCAGAGTCCCTGCTGTCAAGTTTTGCAGTCCCTTTTAAAAACTCAGGCTCTTAATTCGCTACATGGCCTCCCAGGAAGCGTGAAATCCTCCACGGATGGACGATGCAGGGTGAGGAAGGAGGTGGCGCTTGCAGCCATGTTTCCCGAGGAGCCTTCTCGATGCCCCCTTCCTGGCCCTCCCTCTCCTCCCCTCCCCTCTCCTCTCCTGGAAGTCCAGCTGGCAAAGACCGTGGTAGAAGACACATGAGAACTTTGGGATGCACAGGATGGTTTGATGGAAGTCCTGATTTTCTCCTGTCAGACTTCACAGCATTTGTACCACCCGCCTCCCCTCAGCCTCCTTGGAAGGACTGCCATCAGCAGCCATCTTAGTTCCCTTCTTGGGATTAGCAGTAAATCCCATCATTGGGCCTTTTGAGCAGACTTTTGACTGCCTTTGGGCCTTTGTACTACACACTGAGTCAAGAATGTAAATACTCGTCTTTAAGCTACTCAATCACTATAGTTCCTTTCCAATTATCTAACTAAACACAAGGTTAACCTACAACTTGAGCTCACTGGTCTTCATCTGAAACACAGTCAGGAGAGTCTGTGAAATGTTTGTTGATATTGTGAGAAAGGCCATATGACCTTCTGCCTGCCTCACTGTAGAAGAATGGGAGCCTAGAGGGTTTTGTTTCCTTTGTGTTATTATTAAAATGAATATGTGGGGTTTTTTGGGAAAACTTGAAATATTCCAGAAAGTACTGAAAATAAATATATTTTTAAAACTCTCATAATCCCACAATTCAGAGATAATCATTGTTAACATTATGGTACATTTCTTCACACACACACACACACACACACATAATTTGCAATTTATGACTTTTCCTGCTACTTTATCCACTAGTTTTCATAGGCAGCTGATCAGTTAGTAGTCTTTTGGTTGTAACAGAAAAATATAACTCGAAGTGCCTGAAGCAGAAAAGGGGATTTATTGGCTCACATAGATGAGAGTTCAGGGATAAGCATGTATCAGACACGGTAGAACCTGGAGTTTCAAGCCATGTCCCTAAGGCCTGACCTCTTGTCACCGCTGCTCTGTTTTCCTGTGTGGTCTCCACCTCAGGTTGGCTTCCTCCTCAGGCTGGGAGAATGGCAGTTCACGGCTCTGGGATTCTCCTCACAGCTTCACAGCAAGTTCTAACAGAAGTCTCATATCATTACCTCTGAATTGGTCCCCTGCTCATCTCTGAGCCAGTCCCTGTGTCCAGGATGATACAGTTCTCTGATTGGCCAGGACTGTTTCACATGGCCACTCTTGGAGCCAATAAGAACAGTCTCTGCCTCCCATCTTAACGCACTGAGAAGGCAGAAATGGTTTCCTGCGAAGAATTTGGGCATTATCCCCAATGTCACAATATTCTGGTGGAACTAGCGTCAGTGACACTGTCCACTGCTGTCGCTGCAGCTCCCATGTATTTTAAGGACTCCTGCTGCCCTCTGGCTAGTATCTCCATTGGTGCCAACGCTGAAATGAGTAAGAGGGGGAAAAGACATCATGCGACCTTCCAGTTTTAGGTAGATCTTATTTTTTTATTTTTTCTTATGCTTCAGTGGCTACTTGTGGTAGAAGACTTACAAAGTAGTAACTGATCCTCTTACTTTTAGCCCCAAATCCCAAAGGACAGGCTAAATGTTCTGCTTATTCTACCTGCTCTGTGATAATTTATGAGGTCCATACCCTGAACCCACCTACTGACATAGCTATGGGTTCCTGTAAGGAGTCTTGGCCCAAGATAGTCCCTGGTTGGTAATTGCATTAATTCTTCCTTTATTGTTTTCCTTCATGTATCTTTTAGTGGGAGCCCAAAGAAGTCTGTAGAATAAGACGCTTGAGTCTTTGGGGTTTGGAAGGCTGAGCACATACGATTTTTTAATTTATAGGTTTCAGGCATGTGAGTGTTACTGCCATATAGAACATGGGAGGGCTCCCATCATAACCATCAGAGGAAAAGGAAAGGATATTAGGGAACAAAAATAACCATGTGTGCAACAAGCACTTTCCCATGTCCATAACCATCCTTTGAAAATATGATTTTAATGGTTGCATAAAACTCTATTGTACGAATGTACTGCATTAACCAATCATTGCTGGATGCTTTCTAATTTTGTGTCTGTTTTGCACTGTTCTAATATAATGCTATAAGGAATATCCTTGCATATAAATCTTCAACTGCTTCTTTAATTATTTCCTCGGGATAAATTTCTAGAAATGGAATTTCTGGATCACAGGCTTTTTACGTTGGACTTCCAGAAAAGTATTCAGTTATAAGACCACCCATTGGGTGTGACCTGGGTCTGTTCTGACCCTGACCATGCTGTTAACATGAGAAAAAGAATATTGGGATTGAGGAGAAATGATAAAGCAGATGGCAGCCTGAAAGCGATTTCTTAGGAGAGCCTTAGGAGAGGTAAAGTTGAATCAAAATTAAAAAGTGGAGCAAAAGGTTATCTTCCTTGGCGTATGTATGGAATGGAGCCATGAAAGTGTCCTTCTGGAATCCATTTTGACATAAAGGTCACCCTGAACAGTATAATATTGATAGACCCCTGGGTCTTGGGAGGCGGGCTAGAAAAACTATTTTTTCAGCCATTCAGTTTTTGTTAAAGTCAACTAAATACGTTAAATAAAACCTACTTTTCTTATTTAACCATTCAAGCTACATAGAGACAAAAGTGAAGCTAGTCACTCATTCATTCAACAAACATTTCACAAGATGTTTATCTGCAAAACATTATTCTAGGTATTTGAGGCTACAGAATTTGAAATGAAGAAAATAAATCTCTCTAAGAGCTAAGCAAAACCTTCCACACATTAAAGAAATAAATCTGAAATATGTGCATTACTCTTACTGAAATAGTGGTTCCTAGGTGAGAGTAAGACCTGGTGGTGAGTTTACTGATTTTATTAACTTATCCAGAGATAGAATGTATCAGACAGAAGAGAGAGGTTGTCAGAGAACACAGAAGAGGGAAAATGAGAGAGATCCATTTTGGCAGTGCCCATCAAAGCTCTATTCCAGTAGTCTAGGAAGCCCACAGGAACACATGATTTGTGTGATTTCTCTGTGGACATAGATACATCAGACCATCACAGCCTGATGATATTAAACATTCAAATCCACCACCAAGGCCCCTTGCTCTGATCTCTTATAATCCATGCAAACTTCTGACAATTTGACTTTATATGTAGTTTTCCAAGATGGAGAAAATGTGCAGATCAGGCTAATGTGAAGGCCTGCTCCTCCTGTACGTTGTATTTCCCATTGTAAATTAGTGAATTGACATTTTTTAATTAAATTTATTTATTTTACTTATTTATTTTTGGCTGCGTTCGGCCTTCGTTGCTGCGCACAGGCTTTCTCTAATTGCGGCAGGCAGGGGGCTACTCTTCGTTGCAGTGCACAGACTTCTCATTGCAGCGGCTTCTCTTATTGCAGAGCACGGGCTCTAGGCGTGCAGGCTTCAGTAGTTGTGGCACATGGGCTCAGTAGTTGTGGCTCGCAGGCTCTAGAGCGCAGGCTCAGTAGTTGGGTCGCATGGACTTAGTTGCTCCGTGGCATGTGGGATCTTCCCAGACCAGGGCTCGAACCCGTATCCCCTGCATTGGCAGGCGGATTCTTAACCTCTGTGCCACCAGGGAAGCCCCATGAATTGACATTTTGATTTATAGACATGAGTTTCTTATGAGCTGGGTTAATTTGCACACTGAGAAACTGGCCCACTTAATATGCCAAGAGAATCAACCTTCTAAGCCTTCAAGGCTGAGGTTAGATTCACCAAAGTAATACCATCCTATGACGAACCAACCTGCTCAGCACAGTATCTGTGATAAAGAAGTTGTCCAACAAATGCTGCTTGACTTAAATGGATTTGAATTGAATGTGTTTGATTTTATTAAGGTTGGGTGTGAGAGAGAGAGAAAGACAGAGATGAGGACAGGCTCATAGACTTGGGAATTCACCAGTATCGTCAGTTGAAGCTATGTGAATGAATGAGGTCACCCAGGAGTAATGGAACCTGTAGAGGGAGGTAGGGGATCTGATGGTGGTAACTTAGCAAATTTCCATAAGAAGGAGCTGTAAGAGGAAGAACAGTTACTGGGGCATTTGAAGGTCAGGCAGAGAGGAAGACTGAGTAGTGCTAAGGAAGTTCTAGTTTATCCTTCTCTATCATTACTTTCTCCATATATTATCTGCATCACTAGCTTTAAAGATTATTTATGAATAATCTTTTATAATAATCCAAACTCTTATATCCATGTGACAATGTGCCATCTATAATGAGATGTCTGGGGCTTCCCTGGTGGCGCAGTGGTTGAGAGTCCGCCTGCCAATGCAGGGGACACGGGTTCGAGCCCTGGTCTGGGAAGATCCCACATGCCGCGGAGCAGCTAGGCCGGTGAGTCACAACTACTGAGCCTGGGCATCTGGAGCTTGTGCTCCGCAACAAGAGAGGCCGCGACAGTGAGAGGTATGCGCATCGCGATAAAGAGTGGCCCCGGCTCGTCTCAACTACAGAAAACCCTCTCAAAGAAACGAAGACCCAACACACCCAAAAATAAATAAAAAAATAAATTTATAATGAGATGTCTGCTGGGTTCCCTAATATAACACATGAAACAGAACTCTTGATGCTTCCCCTCGAAACCTTTTCCTCCTTCAGTCTCCCCAGCTCAGTAAATGGTTCTCTAGTTCTTCAAGCCAAAACCAAGGCATCACCCTTAATTTTTTCATTTTCTTCACTCACCTCTCCCCCAACCCCACATCAAATCCATCACTACCTTCTGTGGCTCCATCTAAAAAATATGTCTCAAATTCAAAACTTCCCTTGTCTTCACCGCTCTTCATCAAGCCACCAATATTTCTTGCATTCTAATGATCGTCCTGATTATGTCATTGGCACCTTTGTTCTTTTAAAAATACACATGGGTTCATGTCGCTCCCCTGCCTAAAACTATTTCATGGTTTTCCACTGCAATTAGGATAAAACACAAAATCCTCCCCATGTGGTCTAAAAGTTCCACATAACTAATCCTGAATAATCCTCCAACTCCATCTCCTACCACAAATCTGCTGTTGACTATGACCCAGCCACAGGGCTTTCTTTCTCTTGCATGAAGTTACCAAGCTCATTCTTTCCTCTAAGACATGGCACTTGCTACTTCTTCTGCCCCTAGGTTCCATCCCAATCTTTGCAGGACTGCCAGGTGTTATTCAGATTTCTCCTCCTAACCATCTCTAAGGACCCTACCAAATTACCCAGTCCCAACTACAGCCACATTGAAACACATCACCTTGTTCTGTTTTCTCCATGGCGCTCCCTTATCTGGTAATGTGCCAACTGTCCTCTTCACTCCATCTCTCCACCACATGCATCCCATGAGAGCAGGGACGTTTTTCCCCACCACTGTGTTCTCCAGGATCTAAAAGACTGCCTGGCACATATTAGGTGCTCAGTAAATATGTATTCAATAAAAGATGAATCAATAGAAGATTAAGAAGCTAAAGGGGGGCTTCCCTGGTGGCGCAGTGGTTGAGGGTCCGCCTGCCGATGCAGGGGACGCGGGTTCGTGCCCCGGCCTGGGAGGATCCCACATGCCGCGGAGCGGCTGCCCCTGTGAGCCGTGGCCGCTGAGCCTGCGTGTCCGGAGCCTGTGCTCCGCAACGGGAGAGGCCACAACAGTGAGAGGCCCGTGTACCGCAAAAACAAACAAACAAACAAAAAAAAAGAAGCTAAAGGAAATTCTATAAGAGGAGGAGGAAGCCAACAGCCTGCTCACTTTTTACCAGAATATATTTTTCTCCACCAAGAATCCCCATTAAAGAATTTAGTTCCATTTGCAATATTTTATTTTGCATTCAAAAACCCAAATACTTGATCTCTCTGGCTCTTCTTAATGGCCTCAGGAGGAATGCCAAAAACAAAAAAACAAAAAAAATCCACCCATGCTGTTGAAATATCAGAAAGATGATTTTCATGCATTCAAACTCAATATTTATACTGGAATACAGAAATGTGATTCTAAGAGAAAAAGAGTAAAAAGAAGATACAACTCACTGCAGTCTAGTCCTACTTTCTATTTTTTTACCTTGAAGAAATGACTTAAATTCTCTGAGCCTTAACATCCCCAGGTGTAAAGTATGTGTATCAATACCTGCCTCTTTTTTCTGACTCTCAGGTCTATTTTAACTCATAAAGTGTGAAAAATATCTAACAATGGCTTAAGGTTAGAGATTTTATAGGTTATAGAGCTTGTGATTTTTTTGATAGCTTTGAAGAGTGAGTTATTATTTTTATGGTCATAATTCAGAGACAGTTTATCACATTATATAACCTCGAAAATAATTGTTCTTTGACCAGAGAAATAACATGTTTACATTATGGACTGTTACACTAGTAATAGGATCCGTCACGACTGCATTAATGAAAAGGAAGATGCTAGAATGAGAGGAATGGAAAATCAATTTATCTACTTTTCCAACCCAATATTTATATGCTGACACCAAGTGCTGATATAGAGTCAAGTATCAGATGTTTATGTAATGTCTCAAACACTACAGGCAGCCAAGATTTTCTTCTGCAAATTCCAACTGCCTGACTTAAGTTCCAAGTAGGATTTCTTGCTTCTTCTGCACATCCATGGTATTACATTGAATATTTTCCACCTGTGATTGGTAGAGTGGGATAAATAACTTAACAGTTATGTAAGTTAAATTTTTTGCTGCAAATACCAAACAACTTGACTAATTTTGGCTTAAAAACACTGGGGTTTATTTGAATCATCCAGAAAGAATTCTGGGAGAGAACAGTCCTAAAACTCATATGGTAACTCAGTGATGCCATCAGAAACCCAGTTGGTAAATGTTTAACAACCATCCTGAAGGGAAAGTCCTGATATGTCATATTTGCCAATTTCCATAGTGTACATACTTCCACCATGGCTTGATTTTAAACCTCCAACGTGATATAACTGACTTTGGAGTTGGGAAGAAATACTCAGCAGCACACCATTACAGAGTATTTCCACCATGCATGTAATAGATGTAACTAACCTTAAGAGCATTAGATAATAGTAAAATGTAATAGAAGAATTAGGAAATTAGGAGCTTAGGGCATTATCTTTGTTTTAATAGAATTTATTTAATTGTAAGTTTATATAAAGTAATTTTTAGTAATGGCTGTGCTGAGGGGACTTCCCTGGTGGTCCAGTGGTTAAGACTCCGCGCTCTCAACGCAGAGGGCCCGGTTCAATCCCTGGTCAGCGAACTAGGTCCCGCATGCCGCAGCTAAGAGCCCGCATGCCACAACTAAGACCAGGCCCAGCCAAATAAATAACTTTAAAAAATAATAATAATAGCTGTGCTGAACAACAGGCTTGCAAAATTTCTGGAAATTTAACAGCCAGCTTTCGCAAGCTGGTATAGCCATGTCCCACATACCACTGAATGCAGGTTCTTTACGTCATTTTGCTCTTCCATCTTCCAGGTGCACACTTTTCATCTGCGTGCTTGTTGCCTTACGGTCGCAAGAAGGCTGCTGCCCTTCCAAACCTCACATGTGCGTGCCAGGAAAGGAGAAGAAAAAGGGGGGACACTTCCCTGGAGGTCCAGTTGTTAACACTTCACCTCCCAGTGCAGGGAGCGTGGGTTCAATCTCTGGTCAGAGATCTAAGATCCCACATGCCTTGCGGCCAAAGAACCAAGACATAAAGCAGAAGCAGTATTGTAACAGATTCAATAAAGACTTTAAAAGTGTTCCACATGAAAAAAAACCTTTAAAAACAACAAGAAAAGGGGTGAAATAGCAAAAGCAGCATGCCAATTTTTTTAAAAATACTTTTGCCCAAAGCCCCACTCGGAGGCTTCTGTTTACGGCTTGCTTGCTGGAATTGTCCACATGTGCCTAGGCCAAAGATGGCTACGCAGAAAGGAATCACGAATGAAGGCTGGGTTGGCCAACTAAATGGATCTGCTATAACAATAAAAACATCTATGGAACTCCAACTTTTAACACACCATACCATGCTCAGCACAATGACACAGAGATGAAAATAGAGTGGTTCAAGACTCAGTGCTTGCCCTAAAAGATTCTTGGAAGGTAAGACATACACACATGGAAATATAGCCAGCAACTCTCCTTGAACAGCACACTGAGACCCGAGTGTTGGCACAGAAGCTAAGTACCTCTGGACCTGGCAGAGGCAGGCATCACTCTGGACTGGGTGGTCCATTTCAACAGAAGGGCTCATCAACACAGAAAGAGAAGTCAGTTCAAACAAGTAACTGCCAACAGGTTTATAAATTCTGCTTAATTTGAATCATTAATTAGTACACATGAGCATGGCCTTTGTACACTCCCCAATTTTAGTTATCTTAGCTAATTGCATGGGAGGCTGAAATTTGTGTGGAAATACGTGGACTAAAATTAAATTGCTCTCTCTGCAATGACCTACCTGCTTTTTCTAGGTAACAGATAATTATCATTTTTCTAAGCGTAGTCCAATACTCTTCAAAGCCCTCTGGGATCACAATACTGGTATCAAGTGGTTTTTCAAGTGTTCCATTTTTTAAAACTTCCGTCTTTCTACGCAAGGAAGAACATGACCACAGTGGCTTAAAGCATCATGTGAATATTTCCAAATGATGATCGTAATACTGATTTGAATATTATTGCCATTCCCCTGGAAATTTCTATCACCATCAAGGTTGAATTATATTATGCCTGTATTTCTTTAAATGTTCAGAGCTCTCTCCTGCGCCTAGGCAGAGTGGAGGACCCTCACTCTTAGCACGAACAGACGTCACCTAAGCCAACAAGAATGAAGGTTGCTCTAAGTTGCTGAGCTATACAAGCCTTCGGGGCTGTGGAGTCAGGCCATCAATTTTGCCTGATGTGAAAGGTTATTCTCTTACTGCCTTTCAGTTTTGCCCTTTTAGCTCTGTACGGGTCACCACTGAATTCCTGCCTTAAAAAATCTGGCATAATGGCCTGTTGGGCACAATGATAGGTATGGAAAGTTCAGAGAAATTTTGACTACAAGGTCCTTCAGGACCTGTGACAGACAAATAACAGCGCCCTCTCTCCCCCCGGGTAACCTAGAAACCTTTCTTTTCCCCACCACCCTGCCTTTCTCCCCACAGTACTCACTATGCCCATATAAAAATAATACATTAACCAGCCGTTGCTGCTGCATACCTGACTTCCCCAAACACACTGCCTTACAGCAGCGAAAATGTCCTTTTCTAGCTCCTAGGAGTTTCTGGGACAGCCCAGGATGTGGGTCAGCTTAGCCTGGCTGAGCCTTCCAGTGGGGTTCAGGCCTGCTCTCTGGGTCTCTACCTCTCTTTGGACCAGCAGCTCCCTGGTGCACGGTCACGGTCCTTGTCAATAAGTAGACACTGAATGCCTGTGACTATCCCACTAGTCACCTGGGGGCTAAGATAGGGGTAACACTCTAAAGAAAAATGTAGTAATGGAATCAGTTTGCACAAACACACTCGGCATAGCTGGTTGATAATGCAAAACATTACATGATTAAAAGTGAGAATGGGAATGGATAGGTAGGATTTTGATAGATCTAAGCAAGGGCATTTTCAAAAGAAGAAACACATCTAAGGGAGGCAAAGGGTCTATATGGGAATGAGTGTTATCTCAAACATACATCATCCTAACTTTTTTTTTTTAATTTTTTTGGCTGTGCTTCATAGCATTCAGGATCTTAGTTCCGCAACCAGAGATCGGACCGGTGCCCCCTGCATTGGAAGCACAGAGTCTTAACCACTGGACCGCCAGGGAAGTCCCACATCATCCTAACTTTTATAAGGTGAGCTATGAATAAGGTGAATCAGTAGACTGCTTATACGTTGGCCCTGTTTCTCAATCCCTAATTTTTAACTATCTTTCCATTACTTGATTTGTTAATAATAATAATTGTAGAATGGCACAAAAAGAGGAATTCTTCAGAATGCTTTCATAACATAAACATTCATAGTATCTAAACAATTGATTTGTTTTATAGATTCAGGCTTCTTTAAAACCAGAAACACCTTCCTACAGAGACTTTTATTCACATGTAAAGAAATCACAGCCAAGGAAACAGTGACTGAAGGATTTCATTCTAGGCAGGAGGAGACCTCAGTCACTCAGTTCTGTGGTCCCCTGGCAGTGGCGATGCATGCAAAGATTACTTATGTCTTTTATTCATTTCAAGTGAAGTCTGAAGAATAGACATTTAAAGACTGCGCTGGTTTGGATCCAGTTCCTAAGTTTTGCCTCCAGGGGATTCAGAACTCTGGCCATTGGACTGAACTGGATTCCAAGAGCTGGAAGGTCACTGAACCTTCTTCCTTCATGTTACAGATGCTGAAAAAGAAGCTGGGAGTTTATTCAAATAAATTTGAATAAAACTGGGACTAAAATCCAGGTCACCTGATTTCCCAGGTGAAGGCAATATTCTGCCAGTCACCTCCTGGGTCCCTCTTGTGCTCCCAGAGCATTTCCTGTAAGCCCTCTCCTCCCACCAGCTTCTGCAAAGCAAAGTCAACTCTTCAGAACAGGCACGAGAGCCTTGACTTCAGACAGAACTCATTTCAAATCACACTCATTTAAAAAGGACACCCATTTGCTGGGTGTCCTTGGGCAAACTGCATGAACGTTCTCTGCTTCCACTTCCTCTCTGTAAAAGGGTGTTAATGATGTCTAACTTGCAGCGTTATTAGAAGAGCAAATACAATAACACAGTGCACAGGGCCCGGCCTGTAGGAGCAGAACTACAAATAGTGGTTATGATGGTGACAAATAAGTGACTCAGAGGCCAGTCCGGGGAGGATGCATGCACAGAACACTTGGTGGGGTCTTATGGCATCACCTGGCCTGAGACCTGGGTAGGTTTCTGTAGTTTTTCTGCCCTGGGACAGCAGAACTCAGTCTGCTGGGAGAGAGAAGATATGGAGGTCTCCCAGCCCTGCCAAGTACCCTGTTTGGGGACTTGGGAAAAGCAATAATCTCCCTGCTGCAGAGCAGCCACCCTGCTCACCCACCCTGCCCAGGGTGTGACCATTAACTTAATGACTCAGATGAGGATAAATGTACCGTTGGAGTGGGATGGAGAGAGTAATGGATCTTGAGATTCAGAGATTTCCCTGAGGATAGGGAGATAGATTTCCCAGAAGGTAGATGGAGATGTGCTCCATGGAGATGGGAAGAATGGGATGCTTGATAAAAGGGTCCTGAAGGGCGGGGAGCAGTGTGGGGAGAAGGACCCCTGTGGAGAGCCTGCTGGCCTATGGGGAAAATTATACTGGACAGTGTTCAGTTTCCTCCTCCAATGTTTTAAGTCTCCTGATTCACCCCCACATTCGTGAGGACAATTTAATCCAAGCTTGAGGGATAATATAATGGAGAACAAAGCATCAAGAGAATAATGAAAAGGGGGACCTGCCTGAATTGTCTTGGAGATAAATGTTGGGTTCTACAGGCATACACACATCCCAAGGACCTACATGAATTATTAGAGCTAGCACTGCTGAAATCCCGAAGGAAAACAAATATATTCTCCTGTCCCACCCTGTCTCATAATTTGAGAGGTTCTCTTGCATGTTGGAGACCATCCTGCACATTACTGTACAGAAAGTGTTAATTCCTACCCTTCACCCCCTCTTTAAATATGGCACTGTATGGCGAATATATCAAAAAAGCAGACTCACAGATATAGGGAACAAACTAGTGGTTACCAGTGAGGAGAGGGAAGGGGGGAGGGGCAATATAGAGGTAGGGGATTAACAGGTACGAACTATTAGGTATAAAATAAGCTACGAGGGTATATTGTACAACATGGTGAATATAGCCAATATTATATAATAGCTATAAACGGAGTATAACCTTTAAAATTTGTGACTCACAATATTGTATACCTGTAACATATAATATTATACATCAACTATACTTCGATTTTAAAAAAATGGCACCATATGGTCATTGGAAATAAGAAAGGGTCCATTAGAAAGCCCAGAGATAAACCCACGCACACATGGTCACCTTATTTTTGATAAAGGAGGCAAGAATATGAAATGGAGAAAAAGCCTCTTCAATAAGTGGTGCTGGGAAAACTACCACACAAAGGTCAGAGAGAAGGCTAGAATTACCACCTGTTAGAACACTGCAACTCTCTCTTAAAGGTAAGTTCCTATAACCTTGTTAAGCCTCAGTTTCCCCATCTGTAAAATGGAAATAAAAGCTCGACCTCATATGGATATCACAGGGCTTAAATGAGCAGCCCCAGTTAAAGCACCTGTGCAGCACCTGGCATGTGGCAGGTTTCATGTTAGTTTTCTTCTTCTACACCTCAGTAACTCACCAAGGTCAACCCTCAAGTTTACATGTGAAAAAATGAGTGCTTCCAACAGCACTGTGACAGAAGCCTAAAGTTGGGGCTCCCAAAGGAAGCTTCTAAAAGAGTACCTATAGCAGCCTATTCAGAAAGGATATTCTGACAGGAAACTGTTTCTAGGAATAGGGCACAGTGTTATTTCCAGGAAGAAAAATCACTAGTTAGAAAACCGAGGCAGCTGGATGTTGTTCAAAGTTCTCCCAAACTGGGCTGGTTCCTATCAAGGTGTCGGGGCCTGGGCAAACGTGTAATGTGAGGGTTGCCTTAAAATAGATGAAAAGAGATTTTAAGGGAAAAGAAGCCCCAGAGTGGCAATCTAAGGGTGCTTGCAGACAGAGAAGGCACAGTCCACAGCTGGGGCTTGGTGATGAGAGGGAGGGGGAGGACCTGGGGGTCAGGGGCTAATGAGAGGACTGACCATGGAGTGCCCTGACTGCTCGCTGGAGCTCTTTCGAAGAAACTGTTGGCAGAGTGACCTTGGTCTCTTTAACTTTAATGAGCCCTGACCAGATGCCAGTAAGTTAGGAACTCAGGACCATGACTTCACTCCAGGCCAGCCAGTGCTGCCAGGTGGACAGGAGGCTCCAAACTCCAGGGGTTCAGCCTTTAGGAATCCCCTTTCTGGAATCACTCCTGATGGGTTGTGCTGTGGAACTCAGCACACTGTCTTCTCCCTCCCTGTAGGACCCTGGAGATTGTCAAAACGCAAGCTGGTCCCACTCAGCTGCTGAGTCTAGGAAAGGAGAGCCAAGGAGTTACGGACATGGCTCTGAGGGTTTTTTCATCATCTGAAGGTTCAATATTTAGAGCAATATTGATTCGATTTATCTAGTGTTGTAATGATCCATTGGTTGCTAGGCAACAGAGTTCTTGCTTCCCTGTTTTCTGCGGGGCTCATGGGAGTTTGACTACCAAAGAGATTACTTTGTGTATATGAAACTAAATGGACCATAGGTGCCATACACAGGTGGAGGAATACCGTTTTACTGGGCAACATTAAGACCACGTTTCCTATCATATCTCGGTAACTGCAATTCAACCTCTAGAACAACAGGGCCATTCATATTCACGTGCCCCTACAAGATACCGGCTGAGAACAATCTGACACAAAGTTGTGCTGATGCATAAAACCCTATGTTGTGTGCTTACCGTTCCACCCTCATAAAGTTCAGACCTGCACTGGGGCAAGAATACGTTTCTGCCTCCCCATTCTGGTCCCCTCCATACCCCACAGTGATAACCAAAAATAGCAACCTGGATTATAAAGGGCAAGTTCTGGTTTGCACTTAAATCTTGCTATGGCAGGGTCTTTCCTCATTTCTCTTATCCCATCTTCTCCCAACTCACCCCAAAACTGCCTCCCTTTGGGGAAGGCTCTTTTGTAAGTCCTTTCACTGTTTCTTTAAAATCCCAAGTCAGAAGCAGCAGGCAGACAAGGCACTGTCAGCTTGGGCTGTATGGTTCAGTGACTTGGCATTAATGATGTTTATTTTGGAACCTGCGTGATGGCCTGACCTATTTTAGTATCTCTGCTTTAACCACACCTCCCTCCCCTATTTTTCCAATTAGAAATGAAGGCAGAAGGGACTGTGGGGAGGCTGGGGAAGGCAGGGAGGGAAAAACCTGGAGCTCACAGCTCTAGGAGTCACACCTGAAGCCGCCCAAGTTGACCATAACACTAACCACTGTCATAAAGGTGACTTGAAGCCCTTCTGGAAAGGCTGGAATTCAGGGCTGTGTCCATAAAATGGGAAGAGTTTCCAGAGGCCCTGCTCTGCCCAGGTTCCCCGGTGCGGGGTGGCGGGGGACCAGGAAATACACAAACCAAAGGCCACATTTGGTATTGTTCAGCGTTTTCCTCCCTGGAAAGACCTGTTCGGGGAGAGAAATGATCTGGTTCTTCCAAAGAGAAAAGCTATCGGGAGGAGGGGGAGAAAGAGAGAGAGGCAAGTGCAGGCAAATAGCCAACTACACACATTCACGGATAGCAGGAATGCAAAACAGATGCTGTGTAGGAAAATAAACCACTGCCCTGGGAGCATCAGCATCAGCCTCTGGAGAATAGGGTTTCTCAGATCCAGGCGAATAACACAGCAAGTCACCGAAAACTGCATACACATCATAACTCACCCTAAGGAACGGCCCTTCTGGGTTGCCTGGTCCCCCGTCTCCACATCTTTCTCGTTGCTGAGTGGTAGCCAGCATTCCTCTGAATCGATGTTATCCTGCCTCTTTAACTAAGACTGAAGAGTTGTTCTCACCCACACCAGAGCTCCTTCCCTGTGATGGAAAGCAGGAGCAGCAAGACCTGCAGCTCCAAAGAGGCAGACGGTGGCCCTATAAGCCCTGTCCTACGGCTCTAGTGGAATGTATTCCACGAGAGTAGGGGTTGCGAGAAAGCAAAAGGACCCAGGCCACTACGTGAAGACCCTAACAGAACAGTTGTAGCACTCATGGAACAATGCTGACATCAAGGTCAGTGTATAGAGGACCCATAGCAGCTGCTGCTGTGGGCAACTCAGGATCCCATTAATGGCTACCAAGAAGATGCTATGCTTAAATGCAAATCAAAAGAGGTACTACTCACGCCGGCCAGAAGAGCCATCATCAAAAAGTCTGCAAACAGCAAATGCTGGACAGGATGTGGAGAAAAGGGAACCCTCCTACACTGTTGGTGGGAACGTAAGTTGGTTCAGCCACTGTGGAAAACAGTATGGAGGTTCCTCAGAAAACTAAAAATAGAATTACCATATGATCCAGCAATCCCACTCCTGG
Source organism: Neophocaena asiaeorientalis asiaeorientalis (assembly GCF_003031525.2). Taxonomy (NCBI): domain Eukaryota; kingdom Metazoa; phylum Chordata; class Mammalia; order Artiodactyla; family Phocoenidae; genus Neophocaena; species Neophocaena asiaeorientalis. The sequence goes on from NW_020175079.1 coordinate 742,471, forward strand.
GCATATACCCAGACAAAACTAAAATTCAAAAAGATACATGCACCCCTATGTTCATAGCAGCGCTATTCACAATAGCCAAGACATGGAAACAACCTAAATGTCCATTGACAGATAATTGGATAAAGAAGATGTGGTATATATATACAATGGAATAGTACTCAGCCATTAAAAAAGAACAAAATAATGCCATTTGTAACAACATGGATGCAAGTGGAGATTATCATACTAAGTGAAGTAAGTCAGAAAGAGAAAGACAAATACTGTATGATATCACTTATATGTGGAATCTAAAATATGACACAAATGAACCTAGGTACAAAACAGAAACAGACTCCCAGACATAGAGATCAGACTTGTGGTTGCCAAGGTTGTGGAGGGGAGAGGGATGGACTGGGAGTTTGGGGTTGGTAGATGCAAACTATTACATGTAGAATGGATAAACAACAAGGTCCTACCTATAGCACAGGGAACTATTATCCAATCTCCAGGGATAAACCATAATGGAAGAGAATATTTAAAAAAGAATGTCTATATGTATGTAACTGAGTCACCTTGCTGTATAGCAGAGATTGACACAACATTGTAAATCAAATCTACCTCAATTAAAAAAAAAAAGAAGATGTTGTGCTGTGCTTGAACCACCCGGGATGCGCCAAGGGGAGAAAAAGAGGATACAGAAGACGAGGGGTCCCAGCACTGGCTGAGACAGAGGTCAGAGGTATGACATCTCCTCCCACTGGGTTGGGGTCTAGGAAGCAAATCCACAGGAGTTAACATAACTCAACCCATCAAAGGGCCACAAGAACATAAAGGGCCAAGTGAGTCTTAAGAGAAATAAAATTAAGGAGCAAGTGTCCACTGTGGGAAGTCACTAAAGTTGAAGGTAGTGATTAAGTCCAGCTAGCAAATTTCTCCCTGAGAACTGAGCCCACAGAGAAAGTCTTATATTCTTTAAATCAACAACTTCTATGACCCCTGAACTGTATTGACAAAATCAGAAATAGTCCTTTTTCTAAGCATTCTTCTTTGCTTTTCTGAATCTCCTTTTAGAATTTCACATGGCAGGGAGGCACTGCAATATTGTGGGTCCCAAAATATCTTTCAGGAACGCAAGCTGGAAATATCAACCTGTCAGACATTGTCTTAAGTTATTAACTTGTCTGGTGGATGCCTTGGGAGGCTTGGGGACATCTGGCCAGGCATTTTTCCTCCTTCTCTATATATTTCTTTTCTTTCCCCATGTGTTTTCCTAGGACTGTGATTCACATATTTATAATTAAAGCAGAAAAGGGGGAAGGAGTGTTCTTACCCCATTCCAGGCAAGGCTTTCACCTCTGGAACCTAGATTAACAATGATACATATTGAGGCCCTGGAGGGATATGGAAGGAGGAGAATGACAAGAAAAAGAAGGAAGAAGAGGAGGAATAGTAGGATTTCACTGCAAATTATATTTCCAGTTCCCAGACCCCGAAGGTCATTGAAATTTCTTGCTCCTATATAATTCTATAATGCTGAAAGAACGTATCTTTTTCTAAGTGGAATCAGGTTTAATGGAGGAATATCATGCCTTAAAATTAATTAGAATAAATTAATTCCTTAAGGAAACATACTAGCAAAGCATGAGAAAACTAAGGGTACCCAGTACTGATGTGCCGATGAAGAGGCGTGATCATAAGGATGTCAGCTGATAAGAACTCCTGCCGCGTCTACACACACAGGTGGCTTTGAAAGATATCACACTTCTGATGGCTGGATCACAACCCACCAGTTAGTAACTGCCTGGTTGCTTGACTGAATTCAGGCAGTCTGTTTTGAAAACAGCCCACACTCTACCTAAGAGCATAACTTTTGAACCAGTTTGCTGGGTGCTCTGTTTACTGCTCTGCCCAAGCTCAAACGGTGGGGTGGATGACAACTTCAAGTTCAAACTGAGCTAAGAAAATTGGTTGAAGAAGAGAGTTAACAGAAATTCCAACAGTGGGGAGAGCATCAAACTAGGGCCGCTGGTTGACAGCTAAGTCCCTTTAAAGAGAGACACTGAACTGAGACAGTGGAACTGCCAGAGAGAAAGCCAGGTGATTCTAGAAAATTCCATCCTAACACATACCACAGGAGTCAGGATGCAACCCTAAAAAACAGGAAGAAGGAACCAGCGAGGCAGTCTGATTGCTTCGCATGGGGATTTGGCAAGGTGGGATTATCACTCAGTGACATGTCAGCACTCTACACGGAACGTCATTTCTATTTTCGCAATCGAGAAGTTTTTAGGAAGAGCACTCTTGATGTACTGCTCAACTGACCTTTTGTTAGTTCCGGGAGAAGAGCAGAGAAGTCTGCCGAGAGCTGGCTGCTTATTCTAAACAGCTGGGCTGGAGTTGGAATGACATAAATGTAGACATCCATTTCTAGCACCTCACACTAGTAACACAGCTCCAGGGAAAGGCAGGGGACTGACTCCTTTCTAATTAGTCAGAGAAGCTTATGATAAGAACCCCAGGAGTTCCTTATCCCAAAATATCACTTGTCACATGAGCACATGGGCCCACGAATGCGCCCTGAAGGAGATGGATGAGTGGTGCCAGTTCTAAATCTCCTATGGGGTTCCCCTTGACAGGCTGCTCTCATGATTTAGGGCACCATCAGTGGCCCTGGTTTGATTCATCACTTGGTGATTCATTCATAGCTTGGTGAACAAGCTATGGTTCCTGTTTTATAACACCCTTTCCATTTCTCTCCTTTGATGAGAGAGAAATAGGTGATGAAAGCCAGGTTTTGGAACAGAATTTTGGCTTTTTCCTGCCAGAATTAGCACTGGGTAAGAAGGAGAAGCAAGCTATCAGATCAATTTCAGGGAAGACTATGCATATTGACAAAGCAATGCCCATTTATATCAAATATGTCACTTCTATTATTTCACGTATCGGTATGATAAGTACTATAAATAGCCACAGCAACATATGACCAAGTGAGTGGATTTTTCTACCTAAACACTATGATTAATTAAAAATAAGCACATTTGATTTTTTTTAAGTTAAATTATATTTTGACCCTTAAGTATATAGACTTGTTACCATATTGAATCTTACATTTCTGTCCTAAAATTTATTATCACGATTTTGAATGTTGTCACGTAGTCTGTTTTGGCTATTGTAAGTCCCTACAGTTCTTATTTTTACAATATTTTTAAGCAACAGTTACTGTTTTTTGGGTTTTTTGTTTTTTTTAATTATTGTTTTTATGACAGAAGCAATGCATGAGCATTATAGTGAGCTTAGAAAAGTAAAATTTCAGGCTAATATAAAGAAAAAATTAGCTATTATACTATTACTCAGAGATAATCATGGTTCATAACTTGTTGAATTTTATGTATTTACACATAATGTATTTACATATTATACAAAAATATATAAATTGGGATCATCTGATATAAAGGTAACATAGCAACATTTTGTCTTTTTCTATGAATAGCCTTCATCCTAGTCAGCACTCATCAGCCCCTGATGCCCAGCTACCTGGAGGGGTTTATTAGAGAAAGAAAGCATAGAAGGAAACAAAGTAAAGTTCAGCTTCTAGAATTCAAAACTAGGATTTTGTAGCAGATAATACCTTGCAATCCCAGGCATTATCTAAAGAAAGTTTTGTCTAAATTTCTCTAATCTCCCTGGCCCCAAACATCCCAAACCAACTGTTTTTATGATCTAGACTAAAGATATGTATTTAAGAGAGGTCCAGCTAGAAAGAGGAAGGGGGAAATTCCACCCTCCCATGTAGGTGTGCCCATTTTCCCCTCTTCAGCCTGAGAGGGGCAGGTATTTAGGTGGATGAAGGTACTATGGAGAGCAAAGGAGACTGTCTTAGTGCATTCAGGCTGCTGTAAGAAAAATACCATAGATTGGGTGGCTTATAAACAACAGAAACTTTATTTCTCACAGTGCTGGAGACTGGGAAGTCTAGATCAAAGCTCTGGCAGATTCCGTGTCTGATGAGAACCTGCTTCCTGGTTCACAGGTGGCCCTGACAGGTGGTGGCCCTGACAGGTGGTGCCCCCATGCTAGAAGGGACAAGGGAGCTCTCTGGGGTCTCTTTTTTAAGGGCTTTCATCCCATTCATGATGGATTCACTCTCATGACCCAATCATCTCCCCAAAGCCCCACCTCCAAATACCATCACACTAGGGATTAGGCTTCAAAATATGAATTTGGGGGATGCAAACATTCAGTCTACAGCAGAGACCCTAGGTCTCATTCTTCACCTAGGACTTCAAAACATGCCTCTGAAGCTTCTCTTGCACCATCTTGGGGCACAGTCGTGTCTATATGGCTGCAGAGCATCAATCAGGGAGGGAGGACACCTTGCGGTGTGGCTCTCCTGAGCTGCTCTGGGTGCCTGGATAGCAGGAATACAGAGTAGAGAGCTAGATGGGCTGCCCAGGGATGTGGCTGAGCAAGATGAGTCTGCTATAGACACCAGGACGCAGCACCCGCTCCAGGCCAGTAGGCTGAATAGAGGATAGTGTAGAAGCTCAAAGATCATTTTTTATACAAAGGCTATCAGATCACTGCCTTTTTTGAACTTATAATATTGATTCAGCTCTGGCAATTAGACAATGTCTTCTGGAAAAAGTTTTCCCACAAAGGGCAAATGGTAAATTTCCTAGATCCTTACAGTTCCTAGAATAGTTTGCTTCTACCTTCAACCATAAACGAAAATTTAGCCTGGTTCAAAAACCATGGATCTAAACAATTTCCCTATAAGACCAGGAGATGTTATTCCATCATCTTTTATCATTTAAGGTTAAAGAGCAGAAGTCTGGGGCTTCCCTGGTGGTGCAGTGGTTGAGAGTCGGCCTGCCGATGCAGGGGACACGGGTTCGTGCCCCGATCTGGGAGGATCCCCCATGCCGCAGAGCGGCTGGGCCCGTGAGCCATGGCCGCTGAGCCTGCATGTCGGGAGCCTGTGCTCTGCAACGGGAGAGGCCACAACAGTGAGAGGCCTGTGTACCGTAAAAAAAAAAAAAAAAAAAAGAGTCGAAGTCTGAAGCCAGACTGAATTTTTGTTCTCTTGTGGTAAAACTGATTTTTTTTTCTGCCTGGATATGTAAATAATTTTGAGTGGCTGATTTTATTTTTTTAATATAAATTTATTTATTTATTTGTATTTTTTATTTTTGGCTGTGCTGGGTCTTTGTTGCTGCGTGCAGGCTTTCTCTACTTGTGGTGAGTGGGTGCTACTCTTCGCTGCGGTACACAGGCTTCTCACTGCGGTGGCTTCTCTTGTTGCAGAACACGGGCTCTAGGTTGCAGAGCATGGGCTCTAGGTGCGTGGGCTTCAGTAGTTGTGGCACGCAGGCTCAGTAGTTGTGGCTCTCGGGCTCTAGAGCACAGGCTCAGTAGTTGTGGTGCATGGGCTTAGTTGCTCTGTGACAGGTGGGGTCTTCCCAGACCAGGGCTTGAACCCGTGTCCCCCGAATTGGCGGGGGGGTTCTTAACCACTGCGCCACCAGGGAAGTCCCAAGTGGCTGATTTTAATTCTTAGAATTTTTTTTAATGGCCAGGATATGAGCGAGTGTGTGTGTGTGTGTTGCCTGGAACATAGCAAGCCATTTCAATCTTTAAATTCAGATGTTTTTTCAAATTCATATAGATTCCTTCAACATACTTTCGATCTTTACATTTTATTCTATTTGTTCTGTTTCTTTCCTCAGAAATCTCTATAATTCCTAAGTTTAATCTTTGTTTCATGCCTTCCAAATCTGTCAAATTCTTCTTGCTTTTATCTATTAGTTCTTTTCCCCTGGGCTCTGAGAGAGCTTCTCAAGTTTGCCTTGGAATTTTCATCTTGGCACTCGTATCAGTTTCATTGATTTCTCCTTTTAGCGCTTCTTTCTCCCTTTCTGCCTCAGTTTGTTAAATCTGAATCTCATCCCATTAGACCCTTCACCTCTTACATTTTGTCTTATTGTTTTGCTTCTTCTTTAATCAAGGTCATGCCTTCTTGCAACTATTGTGGTCAACAAATAGCTTCTAAAAAGTTCTTTTTGTTCTTGCAGTAAATATTTCCAGAACTATATTTCTCCACTGAGTACACTGAGAGGTGGTCCCCTTTCCTTATTCTGTGGCATATTTTCCAACCAGCCTATGTTAATTTTTATAATATTCTCATCTTGGAAATAGAAGAGTATAATTGGGATCTCTCAATAGATTTTAGTGTGAATTTATGTGGGTTCTACTCACAAGCCCCCTAAGTGCCAGGAGATCCCCTTCTTCATCTAACTCTAATGGGAACATTGGTTAGTATAGCTCTCAGCTCATATTTAGGATCTGATATGCATTTATCTGGTCCTAACTTTTGTTTTCTCCCATCCCCACAGCTTGGTCCTCTAATATTGAGAAATAATGGAATATATGCTTATTGATTAGGATGTGGATGTAGTAAAAAATAGACCCAAAAGTTTATGAGAGCTCAAATACAGTAGATATATATATTTCTAACTCATGTAAAAATTCCAGAGTTCCTGAATGTCATCAGGCAGCTCTCCTCCAGGTGGTGACTCAGGGACTCAGACTCTGTGGATTTCCATCCAGAAGATGGAGGAAGAGAAAAGGAACAGGGAAGAGGCACAGTCTCTTATACAAATCTCCAGACTACTTTCTAGAGCTGCACAAATCACATCCACTCACATGTCACTGAACACAACTAATCCATGACCACATCTAGCTACGAGGAAAGCTGGAAATGCAGTCCAGCTATGTATTCAAGAAGAAGAGAAGGAGACATTTTGGTGAACAAGTCTGCCACATTTTTCAGAACAAAATCACTAGTACATACGGTTATACAGATTTTCCCTGCTTTCTCTCCTTATCAACACTGCTATTCTTGATCGTGGAAGATACAACTCTCGTTTATTCAACTATTAATACTATGACTTCTCTGCATCCTTAGTTCTTGGCTATTTTGCTTAAGATAGTCCATTCATCCCAGCCTCAGCCCCTATAATGCAAACTCTATACCCAGGCCAGGAAGACTTACATCATGATAGAAATTAATCAGAAAAAATGAAACAGAGAGGAGGAGGTGTCCAAGACAAACTAATCCCTTTTCTTTAAATACGTGGGAACACTCTTAGCTTTTCTATAGCAACAGAGGCAAAACAAAGCAATCTCAGTGGGCTAACATACCTCTAGCTCAGTAGTTCTCAAACTGTGGTCCTTGGACCAGTAGCACCAGCACCACCGGAAACTCTGGGAATGAGGCCTGGTAAACCTGTGTTTTAACAAGCCCTCAGGTGATTCTGTCACACAGTCAAGTGTGACAACCACCGCTCTGATTTAAACTTGGCTTCAACCTGGGCCATAGCAAAGTACCCTATGTCAACTCGTAGCACTCCATTTTAGTTGTAAGCAAACCACCTAAGAGGAATATTTGGAATTCTAACCTTGAAAAACTAAAAATATAGAGCAATGATAAAACTTTGACACTAATTCTCTAATTCTGTGTGCTAGATCAAAATGACCATCAGTGATGAACATAGAATCACAAAATATCTGATATAAAAGGTATCTCAGAGATCATCAAGTCCACTCACCCATTTTATGAACTGGAAAATTAAGGTCCAAGAAGAGTATGTGGATCTCCCAAGGTGCCACCTCTGGTTGGCGGGAGAGCCAGTCCCAGAACCCAAGACTCCTGATTCTTGGTCCAGCTCTCTTTCTCATGAGAACATGTTTGTAAAGCCCTCTGAAAAATATAAAGTGCACAGTGGTTGCATTATACGAATATTGCATTGAGTTCAGATCATTTGAATTCCAAATCTTAAAGAGCCAAAGTTAAACGTACGTGTAAATTTGTTCTCTAAGCCCTGTTCAAATGCAAATAAAAAATGAATGAACAGCATTGCCTTAGAATTACAGAACACTTCAGAACATTGATATTGATATTAAGAAATGCAATGAAGAAGCATCAGGCAGCAGCCTCTGATATCTCCTTTTTGTATTTTCTTCCAAAATGTATGTGATGTCATAGAAATCTGAGATAAATTTCCACTAACTGTAGGGTCAATAGACCTACATAGAGAAAAGCAATCTGTGAGTTCCATATACCCTATTTCACAAAAAGAAAGACTCAAGTATCACAGAGTGAAGTAAGTCAGAAAGAGAAAAACAAATACCATATGCTAACACATATATATGGAATCATTTTAAAAAAAGGGCTTCCCTGGTGGCGCACTGGTTGAGAGTCCACCTGCCAACGCAGGGGACACGGGTTCGTGCCCCGGTATGGGAAGATCCCACAAGCACCATTAAAAGAAAGTGGGAAGCCAACAGACCCTTCTGTGACTATCTCAGGAAACTATAGCAAAAGCAACAATGAGAAAAGTGGACAACACGAATACTATTGGAGGTGATGGTAGATCAGACCCCACCCTCCACTGGCCCTGGCCTCAGCCCCACCCCAACATTCAACATCCCTCTAGAGGTTGCAACCCCCAGGAATGTGCAAGGTTGGCTGAGTCAAGACTTTCAGTTTCTGAATGCAATAAGAACCATGCACTATTGGACCTAGAAGCCAGACCTAGAACATTCCAGAGATTGAGAGCAAGTGAGGTAGCCATGGGATTGTGTCCCAGGTCACTGACAAATGGAGCTGAGTGTTCCTGGCTTGGTTTTATTGGTGGTCAGCTGCCTAGTACCCAGCTGGTTCAGACAGGATTGGAGAGGACATGGCAGCCCCCATACACCATAGGGTTGCCTCTTTCCAGGAGGAGTTTCTCTTCCAGTTTATTTTTTAGGATATGAGCTGAAATAGACTTCTCTCTGCCTAAACTTTGTAAGTGGCTTAGCTGGGTCTTTAAAGAACCTTTTTTTTGGACAGCTTTACTGATGTCTAATTCATATACCACACAGTTCACCCATGTAAAGTGTGCAGTTCAATGGTTTTTAGTATGTTCACAGATTATCTACAACCATCACTGCAGCTGATTTTAGAACATTTCATCAGCGTGTAAAGAAACCCTGTACCTTTTAGCTATCACATCCTAGCAGACACTGATCTACTTTCTGTCTCTACCGATTTCCCTGTTCTGGATATTTCATATGGATGGAATCACACAGTATGTGGTCTTTTATGATTGGCCTCTTTCACTTAGCACAATGTTTTTGAGGGTCTTCGTGTTGTAGCATGTAGCAACACTCTAGTCCTTTTTATTGCTGAATAATATCCCATTCTATGGATATTCCACATTTTACTTATCGGTTGATCAGTTGATTTGGGCTTTTTCCACCTTTTGGCTATTATGAACAATTGTAGTGGGAACATTAGAATTGTCATCCAGTCTGAGGGTAAAGAAATTTTGAATAAAGGAATTTCCTTAATAACTGGATACTTTTACATTGTTTCGCATAGTAATTCAATAAATACTGAACACCTGCAATGTGCAAAACAAAATGGAAGCTACTTTGAGGTTATGGTTTTTAAGAATATTTATAACAGCAGTAGTGAGAAGACCATCTCTTACAAAGCCCTTTGATATTATCTTAGGGAATCCTTATTACCGTAAGAATACTCTATGAACCAGATATTGTCAGTCCCATTTTACAGCAGATATAAGCTCTGAGAATTCAGCATCACCAACCTAGTTAGTAGAAGACAATTTGGAGAAATTCCAGTCCTATCTCTTGTTAAGATATATTTTCATCTAATTTTTATAGGGAAGATATCCTTTTAGAAACATTTTCCCACAACAGTTGAGACTTCTGCAGCTCCTTGTTATGAATCAGAGACCGGCACATTTCTCCTGTTCCAAATTCCAATAGCTCTTTTTTATACTTTTTTTTTTAACATCTTTATTGGAGTATAATTGCTTTACAATGGTGTGTTAGTTTGTGCTGTATATCAAAGTGAATCAGCTATACATCTTTTTTATACTTTTAAAAATATATCACCTTTTGTGGAGGATTCCTGGACTGAATGTCAATATTATGACATAGTATGAGTGTGTTACGTGTTCGGTAATTGCAATCATTGTTGCTTTTGTTGTGGTCATCCATTTACAATGCTCGGTGTCAGTTTATTTATCTCTTGTAAAAATAAAATACAGTGTGTGTGTGTGTGTGAAAAAATATATATATGCCTAAAAAAAAAAAGAAAGTATATGAATTTGAGAGTCTACAGTTTTAAGTAAGGGCCTACACAGTATAATAATAGCAACTTTAAATAGAATCCAGGGAATTCCCTGGTGGTCCAGTGGTTAGGACTCGGCGCTCTCACTGCCGAGGGCCCAGGTTCAATCCCTGGTCAGAGAACTAAGATCCCGCAAGCTGCACGCAGTGCAGAATGAATGAATGAATGAATAAATAAACAAAATCCAAGAGTCAGAGACCCCGAGAATAGGAGGGGCTGATAACAGAGATTCTGGGGGAAGCAAAGAGAGCTATTCTAGGGCATTCTGAGAGACAATAAAATAAGGTGAAGCAGTGTTGGGTGTCTGGAGCCAGGGATCCCAATCAGGGATCAAGGGTCAGGAGTGTGGAGCAACTCGCCTAGCGGAGTGATACCTTTGAACACCATCCTTGAGGTGGAGATTACTTCAGCTGAACCTATCTCTCATGATATTTTGCTAGACTTTGGGTACAAGTATTTGATGGATAACGTTTTAGTTTTTCATTTGTGCTTAATATTTTACATATTAAAATAGTAATTCATCAAAAATATATATATATCACCTTTTTGCCTTTTATCATTATATTCGTGTTAAGGGCCATTCCCTTTGGTAGCTGTTCATAGCAGAAAGACTGGACCAGAAGTCCACTGAAAAGTCTGCTATTAGCCATAAAGTGTCTGGGACATTTTCTTCAGTGATATGGAATGATTCCACCATTACCACAATGCTTATGGTTTTCTTATTGGTGGCTCCCTTTCTTTGAGGCTGGGCAAACCTAATAGAAATACTGGCCATGTGAGCTCATGCTGGATGGATCTGGAGTTGCTGAAAGCCAGGAGCCTATGCAAGTTGACACCAAGGAGGGCCATGTGTTTACTAAAGGAATATTATCACAAGAAAGGGAACCGCCAGACAGAGAATGAGGAAGGAGTCAGGAGCCCAGGACATCAGACAGAGGCTGGAACTGGACAGAAATGTGGAATGAATTCAGTGGGCTCATGACAAAGCCTCTGGATGAATCAAGGTACCTGAGGGCTTCTTTATACTGCATCCTTGCTTCCTGGTTAAAGGCAGAGTTGTCCAGCTGAAGGGAGCAGGGCACAACTGAACACCCTAGGCTGTTATTGAGTCTAGTTTTTAGATTTCACTTTCTAAGGACGTCATTATTACCATCTTCAGGGCACAACTGCCACCTTACAGGCTACAAACAAACAACCTAAATGTCCATCAGTGGGGACAAGTTAAACTATAGTAAGTCTGTACAGTGGACTGCTGTTGGCTTTTCAAATAGTGGTGGAGAGCTATACACTTTTCTCAGAAGATATTCATGACATAGTGTTGATTTTAAAAGATTATAAGAAAAAACAAAGAACAAGCTCATGATACAGAGAACAGATTGGTGGTCGCCAGAGGTAGGGGGTGGGAGGGTGGAAGAAATGGGTGAACCGTTTTGTTTTTTAGTTTAAGTTGAATGATTTATATTTTTTAAAAAGGTTATATGATACCATGAATATTATTTGAATATTATTCCATTTGCATAAAATTGTGTGCACACAGGTATACGTGTGTGTGTGTGTTTATGTATGTGTGTGTGTGTGTATAATTTTATGTCTCTGTGTATAAAGGGACGTAGAGATCTCTTCCATTTTGAAAGTATATTTATCAAAATTAAAACTGCTTTCAGAATAAGTAGATTTTTTTGCTTTTCTTTTAGCTCTTTCCCCTATTAATTTTACCACTATCCTTATCCTTATAACTAAATGCTCAAAATTCACAAAACAGTCTGCTTTAAGTTAATACTATTGATTGGGTACCCACCAGTTGCTAGTTACATGAACGGTCTCCCTAGAATGGCAGAGCAATTCTTAGAAGTATAATATTGTTGTCTGCATTTTTAAATGAGGCAACTAAAACTTAAAAATGTTGAGAAATTGGTCCAAGGTCAGACAGCAAGCAAATGGCAGAGCTGGGACCATAGTTTAGGACTATGTAACTCTATAGTACATGCTCTCAGTCACTGCACTGTGCTACTGTGAAAAATGAGAAAAGCACAGGCCTTACACGGTAAAGACTATGACCATCAGTGAGCGTGAGTTCCAGTGTTATTTCTTCTCCAAAGCCACAGGAACTCAGATCTGCCTTGACAAGAAATGTTCAGAACCCACAAAACTATGCAAAACTGAATTACTTAATCCTCTTCATATACCAATATCAGACACTGCAGTGGTTTTAAAACGTGTCTGTAAATTCTCTGACACCCTTTCCATTGAGAGGCAGTATCTCCATCTCTTCCTTTGTATCTAGGCTGGCCTTAGTGACATAACTAATAGAACACACTGAGGTCACTGCATGACTTCCAAGGTGTCCACCTTGCTCGCTGGGATGCTCACTTTTGAGCCCTGAACCACCTAGGGCCACTCTGATTGAGGAAGCTCAGGCCATGTGTGGAGATGCTACAGGGGACAACCCCTGCTGAGAGCCCAGCCAACAGCCAGCATCAACCCCCAGACCTTTGGGTGAAGATGACTCTATGGCTCTAGCCTCCAGATGACAAATCACCCCCAGCTACTGAATCTTTCCAGCTGAGACCCAGACACCAAGGGTCAGAGGTAAGCAATCCTGTCTGATTCCTGACCCACAGAGTCCATGAGCATAATTAAATGGTTGTCTTATGCCACCAGCTCCAACTCCAGCACATTCCTTCAATAGCTATCCATTTCACTGAATTCTTACTAGTGACATTTGAGCCTTGGAGGTTATTTAGACAGGAGTTATTGGCTCTAATCTCTTTTTTCATAGAGCTAGGACAAGCTGCAAGCTCCCTGAAGGCAGGAATGAGTTTTTCATATAGACAATTGTATCTCAACGCTCGCCACAGTGCCAGGAGCATATGAGTAGGCGGTTTCAGTTACCTCTCTAGTTATTTATCCCAAAACTTAGCGGCTTAACACAGGGGTTGGCAAATTATCATCCACAGGCAAATCCAGCCTGCCAGCTCTTTCTGTAAATAAAGTTTAATGGGAACACAGCCACAATCATTCATTTATATATTGTCTACAGCTGCTTTCACTCTGCAGCGGCAGAGCTGAGTAGTTGCAACAGAGACTATACAGCCTTCCTGCAAAACCTAAAATATTCACTATCCTATCCTTTACAGAAAGTTTGGGAGTTCCCTGGTGGTCCAGTGGTTAGGATACCACGCTCTCACTGCTGAGGACCCAGATTCAATCCCTGGTCAGGGAACTAAGATGCCACAAGCTGTGCAGCTTAGTCAAGCTGGCTTAACACAACAATGACTTATTATTTCTCCCAATTCTGTGGTTGACTGGGCTCAGCCAAGCACGTTTCTTCCCTCTACATTGTCACTGATGAGGCTGCATTCATCTGAGAACTTGGCTCGTGCCAGAACGTCCAGGTTGGTCTATTCACATGTCTGCAGCCTTAGTCCTGTTGGCTGTGGCATCTCGATTCTCTTCCATGCAGCCTCCCTCTCTGGTCTCTCATCATTCATTAGTCCATCCCAAGTTCCTTGGTTGAAACTTCCAAGAGAGAGAGCAAAAGCAGAAGCTACCAAGCCTCTTAAGATGTAGGCCCAGAATCTACACAGCATCCCTTCCATTACCTTTTATTGGTCAGAGCGAGTCACAAGTCAGTCAAGATGAAAGGAAAGAGGTCTCTGGGTTGGAAGGAGCAACACGGACGTACAGAGAGAGCAGAAATTGTTGGAGGCTATCTATCATATAAAGCACACAGTAAATATTTTCTGAGTGAAGGCAGGGGAGATTTACAAAGGCATAAATGTAGAAAGAAAAGGGAGCAAGTAACAGGATATGTCCTAGGTTATCTACATAGGGAGGCAAGATCTCCATGAGCTGCCAGCACGAACGGAGGACCAGTGGACCTGAAGAAAGATTCCAAGTGAGTACAGAAAGAGAGAGAAATCAGGAACATAGGCAGTGAAGCCATTTGGGGATGGAAGGCTGCAGGGGTAGGATTAGATACCAGATCTACACAGCAAGAAACATCAGCTCTCCTCAGAGCAAGTGCAAGAGTCATACTTCATCAGTCAATGCCAGACACGAACGAGCAGTGACTGATGAGGAGGCAAAGCAATGAACTTCTGTGACTATGTGCAGCATGTGGATGGACGTATTGGATGGCCTTCTCTTGTCCTGGTTGTGTGTCAGACCCGACGGCTGACCTCAGTGAATATGACTCCTCAGGCTCACAGGATGTGTCCACAGCATTGGATAAAACAATGATCCAAACTACTTAGTTAACAGGCTTAGAAGAACTTGTTACCACCCAAGAAAGGAACATGGCAGCTTCAATAACAAAAAAGCATGACCTTCCAATAGTCTATACAGGTTGCAACTAGCAGAGCTAGTAACTCAGCAGGTGACATGATTGGAAGAAGACGATGAATCGTGTTCATTATTTCACTCAATCCTGTGAATATGTTAAAATTTCCACCATTTCACAAAAGGGGAAACTGAAGCTTGCAGAGATTAAAGAACTCTCCCACGTTCATATAGTTAACATGTAGAAGAAGCATGATTTGGACCCAGTTCTGCCTGAATCTAAAACAGTCATTTTGCTTCCCTATGGAATACAGAAATTGCTATATATGGAAAATGTAAAAATATGAGGCTTCATCTGCCTAGAAAAGTTTGTCTCAAAAGATGTCCTGTGCAATACTAATACCTTGAAATGGTCCTCCAAAAAATGATCCCAAGGTAAGTAGTAAGCATGAGAGCTGATGCATGATAGAGCCCCTTCTGAAAGTCACATGCGCATTTGTATATTTAAACAGAAATCTGTCTGAAATCCAAATCCTTTTCTCACGGACTGTCCACCAATATCCTGAAGAACTAGTGTTCTAAGGAACACGCTTTGGGAACATTCGATCTAGGAAGATGAAGCAGTGAGAGACCACTATTTTAATAATCTCATTAATTATGCGGTCACTGGGAACACACTTTTGGCAGCCACTAGAACTGGGAGTACCCAATGAAGGGTGAAGCAATTTTAATACATATAAAGAAAGGTCTTATTCTTCTCAGTCTAAAGTAAGCTTAAAAACCTTGCTGCCATGCTAAATTAAAATATAAAAAAGCCATGATCGTGTGATTAAAGAATAGGCCCCTCTGGCCACCCCAAAGCAGCTGTGGGTGTCAGAATTAGAGGCACAACATTGTATTGGATGTGCTGCAGCTCCAGCGTTTTGTAGAGACTCAGAGCAAATGTGACCCAGCTGACCTGGCCTGCCAGAGCTGGCTATGGGTTCATTGCTCCTGTCTCTAATCTGCAGATGGTACCTGGAAAAGTTAGCATCTTTCTATCCTGCCCTGTTTACATAATCTCAGTAACTCAGAATGGAGGTGGCAGTTAATTTTGCATTGCTGGTGGAAATGTAAAATGGTGCAGCTGTTATGGAAAACAGCACGGGAGTTCATCCAAATTTAAAAATAGAATTACCGTATGATCCAGCAGTTCCACTTCTGGTTATACACCCAAGAGAATGAAAAGCAAAGACTCAAAGTGATATTTGTACACCCATTTTTCACAGCAGCATTATTCTCAATAGCCAAAAGGTAGAAGTCGCCCATGTGTCCACTGACAGTTGAATGGATGAACAGAATGTGATATGTATGTATAATGCAATATTATTCAGCCTGAAAAAGGAAGGAAATTCTGACATATACTGCAACATGGATGAACCCTGAAGACATGCTCAGGGAAATAGGCCAGTCACAGAAAGACAACTACTATATGATTCCACTTATGTGACTTAACGGAGAGCAGTCAAATCATGGAGACAGAAAATAGAATGGTGGTTGCCAGCGGCTGAAGGAAGAGGGGGGAGGAGTTATTGTTTAATGCAAACTGAGTTTCAGTATGGGAAGATGGGAAGAGTTCTGGAGACGGATGGCACTGACAGTTACACAGCAATGTGAATGTACCTAATACTATCGAAGAACTTAAACATGGTTAAGATGGAGTGTGGCTCCAGTGGTGAAATGGGTTAAGGTGTGGTACTTATAAAAATGGTTAAGATGGTAAATTTTGTTATGTGTATTTCACAGGGGAAGGAATGGAGGGACGGAGGGAGAAAGGAAGGAGTGGAGGAAGGGAGGGAGGAAGGAAGGGAGGGAGGGTGGAGGTTAGATAATGTTTTATTTTGCATCTAACAGGAGCAAGAGGGTCTTCCTAACAGCAAGGCTGAGCTTGGAGCCCTGCACCCGCCCCCATCCTCTCAGCACACACACCCCCCTCCCATGTAGATTCACACAGGGCAGAGCGCTGCCCTCCCAGGCCTCCCAGAGGGAGGAGGTGGGCAAGCCCTGCAGCTGGTTAATCACCTGTCACCCAATCCTTCATTCACAGGAGTCCTGGAGCAAGAATCCCACATGTCCTGCACAGCAGTGAGCATGGCAGGTTTCAGGCTGAACAAAAGAACCAATTTAAACTATAACAAAGAATTGCTTCAAACCTAATGAAAATCGGGTATTGAACGAAAGAAGCCCTGTCTCTCCTTTCTATTTCCTTTTCTTGTGGGGAGGGTGGGGGCGGCTCTTGAGACCTGGCTCTGGAGGGGAATCCAGGATGGGTCAGCCTCCAGTAAGGGCTCCTATTCACCAGCCACTGGGCAGGTACCTGGTCGACACCTCTGGGACCCTATACAGTTTGTATTAACCCCAATAATCTTCCTAATTGCCACCTGTTTGTCGTTTCCTCATAACGTCCTCCTGTTTGGACTAGACTGAAAGTCAAAAACATTTCTGAAGCAGTGGTGAAACAGGGGAAATGGTCATCAAAGCAAAAGTTAAGTGTTGTTTTACTCCTACGGAATTGGAAGGAAGGAAGGAGGGTAGGGGCAGGGGAGGAAGAGAAGAGGAGGAGTGGGGGAGGGGGAAAGGAAGGGAGGAAGGGAGGAAGGGAGGGAGGGAGGGAGGGAGGGAGGGAAGAAGGAAGGAAGAAAGGAAGGGAGGCAGGAGAAGGAAGGAAGGAAGGAAAGAAAGAAAAAAGAAAGAAAGAAAGAAAGAAAAGGAAGAAGGAAGGAAGGAAAGAAAGAGAGGGAGGAGGAAGGAAAGAAGGAGGAAGAAAGAAAGGAAGAAAGAGAGAGAGAAAGAAAGAAAGAGAGAGAGAGAGGGAGGAAGGAAGGAAGAGAAATAAAGAAAGGAAAAAAAAATTAGTGCGATTGTGTGAAACAAGAACACTCAAGCAGATAGCATTTTACACTGACAATTACACTGGAAAACAGGACAATGTGCATTAAGAGCAATACAAATAAATACACCTTTTAACCCAGTAATTCCACTCAAGGGATTTGTTATAAAAAAAATAATTTGAAAGAAACAAAAAGCTACGTGCAGTAGAATCAAGATCTCAGAATTATGTCCAGTACTGAGAAACTGCAAAGAATCTACCTAGTAATGTGGGAATAGCTAAGTAAGGGGTGAGAAATTAGCTTCATGGTATATTATTGTGAAATAAAATTCATATTCTATGGCAAGACAAGAAAAATTTAAACATAAAAAACTTTCTCTGCCCTTTGGCCTTCTCTTTCCCCTCTACTGTGCATTATATGTCTGCATTACATGTCGACCAAACCTCCCCATCAACAGAATATACCTGCTCAGCCATAAAGAGCAACATTCTCCTAACATCAACAAGACAACTCCTTAAAATGTAACATTCCTTCTTGATCTTGTAAGGGGTCACAATGACACACCACTTCATATATCATTTAATGTACAGCCCTCTGCCTCAAAAAACTGATATAACTGTGCTTTAACTTCTAATGGGCAGAACAGTTCTCAGAGCTTTCTGAGATGCCGTTCTCAGGTTATAATCCTCAGTTTGGCTTGAATAAAATTTTCCATTTCTTTCTTAGATTGCCTGATTAATTTTTCATTGACATGGTATAGCCACAAAAATAATTATGAAGAACATGTCACATTACAGACATTTTCTAGAAAAGCATTAATTAAGACATGGAGAATTTACACTTATGTGTATACTCCAATTATAATTATATAAGATATGTGCATAGAGACTAATTGGAACAGAATTTAATTTAAAACTAAAAATTGTTGCCATCATAGTAAGTATAGTAGAACTATCAGTGACTTTTTTTCCTTCTTAAAATATTTTGTTTAGATCGGCCATGATGGTGGAGTCAAAAGACCCTGAGCTCACCTCCTCTCACAAGTCCACCAAAATCACAACCATCTGCAGAACAGCCATCAACGAAAAAGACCAGAACCGGCCGGAAAAGATGTTCAACAACTAAAGACATAAACAAGTAACCACAATCACTGCCATTGCACAGAAAAAAGAAAAAAGAATGAAAATAAACTAGGACAGTTTAAGAGCCCTCTGGGACAACATCAAGCACACTAATATTTGCATTATAGGGGTCCCAGAAGGAGAAGAGAGAGAGAAAGGGGCTGAGAGAAAGGGGCTGAGGAAGACATAATAGCTGAAAGCTTCCCTAACCTGGGGAAGGAAACAGTCACCAAGTCCAGAAAGTACAGAGAGTTCCATACAGGATTAACTCAAAGAAGACACATAACAAGACACATTGTAATGAAAATGACAAAAATTAAAGATAGAGAATATTAAAAGTAGCAAAGGAAAAGCAACAAATAACATACAAGGGAATCTTGTCTGCATTATTGACTTCTATACCCCCAACACCCAGGACTGAACCTGACACATACTAAATGTAACAGTTATCTATTGCTGTGTAACAAACTACCTCAAAGCCAAGTGGCATAAAATAATAAGAAACATGAATTATCTCACACAGTTGCCCTGTGGCAGGAATTTGGGAGCAGCTCCACTGAGTGGTTCTGGTTTATGGTCCTCTCATGAGACTGCAGCCAAGATGTAAGCCTACAGTTATCTGAAGGTTTGACTGCAGACTTCCCAAGTGGCTCACTTTCATGGCTGATCCAAGAGAGAGTAAGGCAGAGGTCACAATGTCTTTTATGACACTGGAAGTCACATATGTTATTTCTACAATATACTCTTGGTTACGTAGGTCAGTCCTACTCACTGTGGGAGAGGATGACCTCCTGGTGAATACTAGGAGACAGGGGTCACTGGGGGCCATCTCAGAGGCTGACTACTACACTAAGTGTTCAATTAATATATTGATGAATAAACTCATGATTAAATGGTAAAAAGAAGTCTGACTGCTTGGATTCACATTCTGGCTCTGACACTTGCTGGATGTACGGTTTTAGTAAGCTATCTAACTTCTGTAAGCCTCAGTTTCCACATCTATAAAATAAAATTGCTGTAAGCATTAAATTATATGTGAAGTGTAAAGGCACTTAACATGATGTGGTGTTGTTTTTTGAGCAACGTAAGTGCTCAAAAAATGTCTATTTTTTATTACGGTTACTATTAATTCTCGACCATAAGTCTCCTCATTAATATTCCTTTGTAAGGGTTTATTCTTCAAGGAGAGAGAAACTCACTTGTCTAGAAAAATTGTTTGAATCACTTTACTTGTGCAAAAACATCCAAAACATTTTCAAGATTGCCCTGGAAGCAAGACAATTGGCAATAGAAGATTTTAAGATTTATTGAAAGAAGACTATCAAGGCCACTGGAGAAAGCTGGTATTTGGGAAAATTGGATCAAGATGGCAGCTGAGCATAGGTTTTGGTCACTCCCCCTCCCCAGGAAGAAACAGAAAATCAATACTACCAGTGGAATATAGAAAAGTGTGCCATCAGCAGACCAGAAACTTTTAGGAATTCATAAAAGAGAGGAAGCAGATGGGCCCTGTGAGATAATAGAAAAAAAAAAAATATATATATATATATATAACCTGGCACAGAGTCCCTAAAACCCTTGTAAATTCCTAAGTGATAAAACACTAGGAGGATCTTTTATTTTAATGAGTGACCTTGGGTGGGCTTCTGGGTGGCTCTTGGATGGGGGCTGGTCACCAGAAAGACCAAACCACAATTAGAAGCTTGGAGTTTCCAGCCCCACCCCACCCCCATTCTCCAGAGAGGAGAGAGGGGCTGGAATGGAGTTAACAATTTATCATGCCTACAAGATGAATCCTGGTTAAAATCCCAATAGCTTGGGGTTCGGAAAGCATCAAAGTTGGCAAACACATCCACACTGGGAGGGTGATGCATCCCAAGTCCACGGGGACAGAAGTTCCTGTGCTCAGGACCCTCCCAGACCACACCTTATGTGTCTCTCCATCTGGCTGTTCATCTGTATCCTTTATCATACTCTTTAATAAAATGCTAAATATAAGTAAGTGTTTTCCTGAGTTCTGTGAACTGCTCAAGCAAATTAATTGAGAACAAGGAGGGGGTCGTTGGAACCTCTGATCTATAACAGGCTGGTGCAAAGATCAGGTGATAACCTGGCCTTGCATCCAGTGTCTGAAGTGGGTGTCGGGGGCTCTGGTGGAACTAAGCCCTTAACCTATAGGATCTAATGCTATCTCCAAGTAGATAGTGTCAGAATTGAATTAAATTGTAGGACACCCAGTAGTTGGTGTCACAGAGAACTGCTTGGTATAAGGAAAAACCTCCACATATTTGATGACCAGAAGTGTCAGAAGTGAAGTGTCCTGTGTAAGTAGTAAAAGAAACACACAGGAGATGGACTGAACTGAGGGTTTTCCCTGCACCAAAGGGAAAGACTGGGTTTTTCATTTTAGGTACAATCATACGTTGTTGGCAGTAATGATAAAGCTTTTTTTGAGGGTATTGGATGCATGTATCTTAAAAAAAAAAAAAGTTAATGTGCATGTTATTTAAACTATTCTAAGAACCTGTCTTAAAGATATATACTAAAACATGCACCTAAAAAATTACCTGTGTGTGTTTGTGTATAAGTATATTCACCAAAACATTTTTCTATAACTGCAAAAAAATTAGAAACAACCAAAAGGTCTATAAATGGTCATCATTAAATAGATTATGAAACGCTACGCAGACTTGAAAAATTATAGGGAAACCCCATATGTACTGACTTGGAAAGTTCTTCAGAATACATTATTTATTTCTTATTATTATATCTTATTTCTTCATATTTAAAATTAGCTGGAAAATGCAAGTTGCTGAACAGTAGGCAAAGACTATTGTGGCATTTTTGTAAAAATAAAGTCTTGTACTTACAATTAAACATATAATACCTGTGTGTATGCATGTGCGTGCATAAATTCCTAGGAAAAAAATCAGAAACTTAAAAACGAATCTTTTAATAGTGCTGTATCAGTCAGAGTCCACTCAGGAATCAGAAATCACAAAAATTATTTCAACACAGAATTTCATAAAAAGAAATTACCATCTAGGTATAGAGGTGTTAACTAGGTAACTGGAAGTTCCCACAGAGGGAGCAGCGACCACCTCTAGGACTGCAGGAACAAAGGAAAAGGCTGGAATTATATAAACTTAGGGAACTTAGAGGAGAGGTTATGGAGCCCCAAACCTCTGAGGAGGCGAGAATGGACGCCTGATGCTGGTGGCTCTGAGGGGGCATGATGGAGCTTGTCTGCAAGAGCTGGAGAAACTGCAAAGGGGCGCAGCTACTACTACAGGAAGAAACCACCACTGCTGGGGTGGCACTAACAAGAACAGGAAGTCCACCGGAAGCAGACAGACAGGAAGGAGCAATTCTCAGCTTCCTCCTCCCCTCGGCAGTCTCCCTCTAGCCTCACTTTGGCAAAGTCTAACGAAGCCCAATGTGATTTTCAGAGTTGCTGCTCCAAGATCAAAAAGCAGACTACAGGAGCCAATGTCTCCATGCAAAGAGTTAGAATTCCAGTGGAGAAGGGTCTTCCTGAGGTCATGTTGACAAGGCTTTGAGACCCCAGGCAGATAGTTTTGCAAACTCTCTCTGAGATGTAATGAGCAATTACCTTCAATGATGAGCAAATGCCTCTGAATCCATGGACCATCATTCAGAAGGAAGGTGGGGCTGGAAGCTAATGATTCATTTACTAGAGGTAGCACTTCTCAACTCAAAACAGCACATATTTCCATTTCTATGGAGCAGAAAGAGTCTTTTATGTTTAATTTTTATCAAGCTGTGAAATGAGGTTTGAGCTGCTGTGGGTGTCTCATTGATGCTAGGTGTGCTCAGGAGGCTGTGTCTCTCCAGTGTCTTTAAGATCCTGCCCCTGCAGTGTCCCCCACAGGCAAGAGCACACAGCCCAGATGAGATGGCAACTTTTTCCTTAAAAGCTTCCTGAGAAGTTTTTCATCCCTCATGATTTTTTTTTCAATTTCATTCATCCTATTATCTCAGAAAGCCCCATTCAGTATCAGTATCAGTCACTCACCAAAAGCATCTCTAAAACAATAAAAGCTTCAAGGCAGCCAAACTGCCTTTTTGATACTAAGGGCTGATGGGCTTATTGTGTGTGTGTGTGTGTGTGTGTGTGTGAGAGAGAGAGAGAGAGAGAGAGAGAGAATAAAGACAAGGTTTAGAGTTTTACTTTTCCAAGACACCTGGAAAAGCCAACTGGGAATAGAATAGAATAGAATAGGAATTTCCCTTAAAACAAAGAAGCTGATATGCATCAAAATAATATCATTCCATGAGTCAGCACCTTGAGTTTCAGTCCAGTTATGTCACTTGCTTTTCTGGAAAGCAGGATAATAGAAAAATCTAGTCTCATCCACACCACCAAACATAGAACCAATGAAGAACTACAATGGCAGGAATGGAACCAGTTCTGTTGGTTCTTCCAGAGACACCCTCTTGGTCTAAGCTTTGTAAACTGACATCCAGAGAAGTGAAATAATCTACCCAGAGTCAAACAGCTGCTAGCAGGCTAAGACAGGACTAGAACCCAGGTCTCCTAGTCCCCTGGTCAGTGCTGTGTCCATCACCCCAAATGCATATGTAAAACATGGAGAACATGAAATGTTCACTAGGAATCCCCTTGGGATCAGCAGACCATGTTAGGAATAAATAGTTGATGATCAATTTAAAAGAGAGTTTAAAACACAAAAGGTAGGTTCAAAGAATTAGAGATAGCTTCTCAACTATCTTTGCAGAATGGCTCCTGTCAAGTGGAGATATTCTGACTTCCTTCTTGAGGATGTGAATGCATTTCAGGATCAGGGACTGTGACAGACTAGCTCTGCCTAATAGAGTGGCCAGAAAAGTAAGATTCAGATTAGAGAGTCATAATCCTAGGAAGAGGGAGCAAAACTAGTAAAATTATGCATTATTTGGGAAAGAATGGGGGTGGGGACATTAGCAGCTCTGCCAGAGGTGGACTTCGGGGGAAAAAAAAAAATCTAAGCAGAATTCTTAGATTATTAGCTGAGTTGCATGTGCTATAAACTCCTATGTTAGTTAGGGCAATGTTAGCTAGTGAAACAAATAAACCTCAAAGATTGTTGTTTAACCTGTTCCTTGATCCCAAAGGATGTGATTTTCTTTCTATTCTGCTAGGTATGGTGGACCCTGCTTCTGTTTTTCTGCTGCTGTAGAGTTGGTGCTGTTGCTGTGCTCTGATGTGAAAGTGACAGAATGCTCACTCATCTACTCTGTGTTGTACTTTGCCTCCTTCTGTGAAAACAGCACATTTTTATGCTACAGTCTCACAAGGATCTTTGTATCGGTCAAGTTAGGTTAGTTTATGCTGCAATAACGAACAACCCCCAAATCCCAGAGGCCCAAAAACAAAGCTTAATTGCTCCCTTCCTAGACATCCATTGCAGATGGTGCTCTGTTCATTATAACCAGGCAAGAGCCCAGGCAGATGGAAGAGCTAACATCTGACTATTTGCAGGTTACTGTGGCAGAAGGAAAGGGGGCCTGGGTGAGACTTCACCAGGAATCAAATGTTCAGCCTGAAACTGACACACATTGCTTCTACTCCCAGTTCACTGGCCAAAACTAGTCACGTGGCTGCACTCAAATAAAACGGATCCAGGAAGTACAACCCTACCATGTATTTGTGAAACATAACTTTTATGGGAACGTCTTCAGCTTCTGGTCCCATGTCCTCCCTTTCTAAGGGTTAAAAATTTGTCCACATAGCTGGTAAGGCCAGTTCTCATATCATCTTCATCATTACTCTCCTTTGCACTCATTTCTCCACAGGAGAAATGTACAGTTTCTCCCTCCTTCTTTTGTCAAAATTACAACCCAAATCCCCTGCACAACCATGTGGCAACTCATATATATGGAAACCTGGAGGGGCGGTCCAGTGAACCACTTTCAGAAATCGTCGGACTCTGAGGCCCAGTTTGGGTTCATTTGGAAGAGCTGCTACAAACATGTTAAACATGTACACACAAATGAGCCTGAGGGCTGTGCTCTGCACGTACATGTAACCCAGATGGCAGCTGTCGCCTTGTTCCTTGGCCCCTTGGACAGTCTGATTTTCCCACTGGACTCCAGTCACAGAAGTGCAAGTTCTCTCCAAAGAATCCAACCTCTCAGAAGTTCAAGAAGCAATATAGATTTCAATGAAGATTTTTTTAGGAGGCATGGGGGAGGGGCTGTTACAGAGATATCTAGCTATACACCAAAATCTGGTCTCCCTTTCACAATGGGCAGGTCCTACATCAGGACCAGATCTTTACAAACTCTCTTGAATGCAGGGTGTCCCACATGGCTTACTTTTGCCAATGGAATGTGCATGGAAATGTTGTGTATCATTTCTGAGCATGAGTTTTTGAGAAGTGTTTGTGTCAACTACCTGACTTGAGTTGGTGTCTGGCTTTGTCAATTTGTGGCCATGTGGCTTATTCATTTCACCATGTCTTCTTGGCCAGCTTACTCCATCTCATTGTTCACTTCATGTATGAAACAGGCTAATTATATCTGCCTCCTTCAATAATTATGGGGATTGAGTGAGATAACCTATACTGGTAGTTTTTAAACATTCTCAGAGGCTGCCATGAGGAACTCAGAGAGAGGGGTTTTCCATGTCCCAGCTCCCACCCTTCTACTCAATCAAGTGACTCCAGTTATATCAGTTTTGCATATTTAATCTTCTCCATACGACTTTGTTTGCAGAGAATGTTCTATAGCAGAAAAACAGTTTGAAACTACTAACCAGAGTAAAGATATTTGATGAAATGGAAAGTGCAAATCTAATGAATTAGGATCCATCCATTTACACATTCATCAATATAGATTGGCCCTGGAGCTGTTCTAAGCACTAAAGATACAGCAGTGAACAAAATAATGGGGAGGACAAACAGTAAACATATAGACTAATAAATACATAATGTGTCAAGTGCTCCAAAGAATCGCAAAGTGAGGTCAAAGGATTGGGTGATTGAGAGTGTTACTTTAACAGGGTGGTTAGGAAAGACTGCTGATAAAGTGAAGTTTGAACAGACCTAAAAGAAGGCGGGACTGATCCATGCAGGTGTCTGGTGGAAAAACAGTAAGGGAGAAGAGAGATAAAGAGGAGAGGCCATAGGCAAGATCACACAAGGCTTTGCCCACCATGAAAAGCACCATGCATTTCATTCTGAGTGAGATGGGGAGTTGGGGGGGGGGGGGGGGGCAGGGGGGGGAGTGGGGGGTTTGGGGGGGGGGGTGGAGCAGAGGAGGGACATGATCTGATTTGCATTTTAAATGGACCATTCAGGCTGCTCAGAAGAGATTAGACAGCAAGGAGTCTAGAGCAGAAATAAGAAAACCAGTTAGGTGATGGTAGAGACAGAGGAATAAAGGTGAGCAGTGCTCAGACTCAAGATGTATTTTTAAACTAGAGCTGGCAAGATTTGCTTATGGATTGAATATGATGTGAGAAAGAAAAGTCTAGGGTGGCACTAAAGATTTTAGCTAGATGAATGGTAGAATGGGGTTGCCGAGATGAGAACAAGGGAGATACAATACGGGGGAATTGGGGTGGAAAAGGAGAAGAATCCAGAGTGCTTTGGCGGCTTTAACTGTGAAATGTCCCTTTGACTCAGAAGAGATGTCAGCCAGACAGCTTGATGTGCAAGCCTGGGTTTAGGGGAGAGGCTGGGTTAGAGCTCATCATGCATGGATGCTACTGAATATTGGAAGACTGGAGAAATCTCTAGCAATTAAGGACAAATGGAGAAGAGGTTCAAGGCCAGTTAACATCACTTATCAAAAACTACATTAGAAGTATAATCTTTAACCTATCATACCTGATCACACATTAAAAGCATGAAAGTTACTAAAATAAGTAATTTGAATATTGTACTGTCATTTTACCATGAGAACTTGAAGAGATAAGAAGGAAAGAAGAAAAAAATTAAGGTGCAGTTTCCAATATACAAAAGCATAACAAAACGTATGGATTAGGGAGAGGGCAGTGAGTCCAATAGTACATCTCCCATCCACTCTAAAATTAAAGTTCAAAAGGGAGCTGTAGGTTCACATATATCAAGAATAGAAAAAACCCCACAATTTATTTAGTTAAATAGGTTTAATTGTGAAACAGTATTAGACTAGTAGAAAAAAAGTTTCCTTCCATGGCTTCCCTGGTGGCGCAGTGGTTGAGAGTCCGCCTGCCGATGCAGGGGACACGGGTTCGTGCCCCGGTCCGGGAGGATCCCACATGCTGCGGAGCGGCTGGACCCGTGAGCCATGGCCGCTGAGCCTGCACGTCAGGAGCCTGTGCTCTGCAACGGGAGAGGCCACAACAGTGAGAGGCCCGCGTACCGCAAAAAAAGTTTCCTTCCAATTGTATTTAAGTAGAAATAGAAAAGCTCAAATTATTTAACAGAAGTAATATTTGTGATGAGAGAAAACAAAGAGCTTCATTAAGTAGAAAAGAAGACAGGTTGGGGAGAAAAGGATAAGTACGATTATAACATAAGCAGCAGTCGGCTGTATTCAGCTTCTAGTTTTAAATACCATCTACTTAGCAGCGCTGAAACAGCCTTTCCCAACTTTTAATTAAAATGCCTTTAAAAAGACAGAAAAAATTAAAATTCACAACTCCTTAAGAAAACAGGACCAATGATCAACCTACTTCCGGATAGAATTGGGGAGACTGTCCTTTATGAAGCAATGGAACTGCAAGGAAATACACAATTGATGGCTCACTTGGGCTGAAAGCAGATACATATCATTCCTTCCTTCACCCATATTTGCTCTCTGGTTCAAAGTACGTATCATCGGAAACCTGAGAAATATCCCCTCTCCTGCAAGAATGCTGATTTTTGAGGCCATCCAAGTGCAATTCTTGAGGCCATCCAAGTGCAATTCCTCTTCCTCCAAGCTCTACCTCTCCCCGCCCAAATCAGGGGCTTTACAATATTCAGTCAGAACCTGTCACTCCCAGAAAACACCTGGTCCCAGGAAATGGGCTGGGCTGGTGGGAGAACAGGAGTACCATGCACCCTGGAAGGTAAATTCCCGGGGAGGGAGGCACACAGGAAGAGCTATTGGTGCAGTGCATTCTGGGAGCTGTAGGTAGGGCTTCACTTCCTTCACCTGTTAGAACCTTAGGCTGTGGGAGAAAAAGGCCCCATCTCGACTAGCAGAACCTGCTTAGAGTACACCTGCCACACACTGATGACTGGCCTTAAGAGCTTCGTTCACTGAATTTCTGAGAAGCATGTCTGACCCAGTGCATAAGTGAACCCAGTAGGTAATGCACATACCCAGCCATTGGTTCCCATGACTAAAAGCACCTTCCTCTGTCAAGGGTAAGTAAAGAGACATTACCAACATCATCACTAACATACTCTAAATAAGTAAATAATAAATAAAATAATAACAGAAGACCTGGTGAAACAAAAACACAGAACAGGTAGGAAAGAATGTTACTATCTAGACTAAAAGGAGAAGCAAATCACCAAAATAAAGAAGGAAATTTTAGAAAACTTATTCAAGATACAGCACTTCTGACCTCTATGACCTAGGAATGGAAAGCCAGGAAAAAAAGAAAAAAAAAAAAGACTGAAAGGAACACACAAAAAAATAAGAAGGAAACTAAATGAGATAAGAAAAACTTGCAGAGAAATTTGAAATGTCACTGGGCAAAGAGCATGACTGCTTTGTTCACCATTGTATCACCAAGGACTAACACAGCACCTGTACACTACCTGTCTACGTTCCAAAAGCTGCCAGAAGTCTAACCAAAGTACCAGAGGGCCATTATTTCACATCATAAATATTAGAATATGCTTCCCTTTCATGTAAAAATAGTTCTCTACCAGTAGGTTATACATCTTGATTATTTCCAATACTCTGATAATGTATTCATAATCTATTGAATTAATAATCAACAGTTCACATTTCTGATAAATCAAATGCAATTGGGGAAATAAGATCATATACACAACAAGTCAATTAGATCAACACAGGATTGTAAAATAAGTAATAATAAAAATGTCAATGAGATCATATAGAGTGCTGTAGACTGACTGTATCTCCCCAAAATTCGTATGTTAAAACCTAGTCTTAAGCGTGATGGGTTTTGGAGGTGAGGCCTTTGGGAGGTGATTAGATCATGAGGGCAAAGGCGCCATAAATGGGATTAATGCCCTCATGAAAGAGACCCCAGAGAGCTCCCACCACGTGAGGTTGTTCTAAGAGGATGACTGTCTAAAACCAGGAAGCAGGCTTTTTCACCAGACACCAAATCTTCCAGTGCATTGATCTTGGACTTCCAGATCTCCAGAACTACGAAAAGTACATTTCTGTTGTTTATAAGCCACGAAGTTGATGGTTATTTTTGTTATAGCAGCCCGGATGTTCTAAGATGTGGATGTCACTACAAGACTCTGGCCCTATTAGGGCTGTGCCCTACAGAGTTAAGTTAATGGCACATCTCCAAATTCAGAGAAACATTTAGGGCCACTTAAAACCATTAGGATCAGTGCCTTTTTTGGTTTGGATATATGTGCACTTGTCTTCCTCTTGTTCAAAATAACTCCCTGTGCTATCAATGTCTCTCCATCACATTGGTTAAGGGATGCAATAATTGTACAGTATTTTATCCTGCTCAATGTGTTTTCACATCCATTATGTCATTAGAGATTTACAGCAACCCAGAGAGGATGTAGATCAGGTGTCCACCTGTGTCCACGCCAAAGAGGTAAGTAGCAGGAGGAGAGAGAACACTGTGGCTTCCCAGGACACGGAGGGGAAAGGATGGTAGCTTCATATCTCCCATCACAACCCTTGGCTCCCCGTCCTGCCTCTACTTCTGTTCTCCATCCAGCCTCTAGTAAGCTTTGGGACGTTGTGCTCAACTCTAGCACCTGACTCCTGGAAACTAATCGCCAAGCAGACCAAGGATCTCCTCAAAAGAGCCTGGCTAAGAAACTTCTAGGATGACAGTGGCCAAGATCCTTAAAAACAAATCAAAACATAAGAGATATTCGTTACTTTGGGGGAGGAAGGCATACAAAGTGTATGAATGAGACTGTGGTTCTGAGCTGCTGTATGTTCTGGTTCTTGGATATATTCAAATTGCGATAGTTCATTGTACTGTATGTACCCTTAAGATTTGTGCACTTTTCTGTATCAAGGTTATGGGTTCAATGAAAGTGGGAATTTTTTAAAGGCACAAATACCTTTCTAATTCCATGCTTGCCTTTTCTTCTCTTTGTGTCTCTCGGTGTTTAACATTTTTTCTCTTCTCCTCTAGGGTGAATCACCCTACTTGTTAAAATTGTACTACAGCACATGTTGGTAAATGATGTGCCTTGTGGTGGTGATTAAGTCAAATCAAACACATTTGTCACTGAAGAGATGGCCTCCAGCTGTTTATCTGGGAAATATAATTGGATACTAATGGGATAAACACTATAAGTTGCCGGTTTTATTTTCTCTAAGGTGTAGGCTAAAGTATGAGAGGGTGAACTTCCCTAAGTTTAAAATACAAACAGAATTTTTAAAATACAACCTAAGTCTTCCAAAGAATTTAGCTCAGGTGATTTCATCCTCACTCCCACCAAAGAAGAATAAACAGATACTCTTATTTACATGGTACAATTGGTACTTTAACTTCAAAGCTACTATGCTTGCTACTTGCATGAGAACTTATCAAGGCATTTCACATTGAACTTGGCTCAATTTTCACTTCCCAGAAAAACCTGTTACATCTCTGCCCTCAAGCCACACTCACTATCAAATAGCAGTTATCAAGATTTGGACAGAAGTGATAAAAGCCTCTGAACATTTTTGTTACATGACTCAAAAAGCAGATGTGTGATGTAAAAGATGATGATATTGCAAATGGAAGACATGAGTTGGAATAAAATTGTTTCAAAGAAAAAAACATGTTTGATGACTTTCTGTAACACTTCTGAAATATTCTAAGCGCTCTCTGAACTGAACCACAAACTCGAGTCCCACACTGAGGAGGCCCGTCTCAGAGAGGTCTCAGAGAGCTGAGATACACTCTGACAACAGCAAACACAGACCCAATAAAGACAGCAAGACATCAGTGCAGGTCTTTTTAAACAACTGCCTTTTGATAACGTGGTCTACCAAGCTGTAACATTGTAAGGGTCTGCTGTCCCTTTTGAGGGAAGAAATCACTCACACAGAGAGCAACTAAGCAACATGACCAAGATTTCAAAACTGGAACCCAGGTTCCCAGGACTGTTTTGTGACGGTCCATGAAGATAGCTAGAAATAAGACAGGTCAAGCATTAATAAATTACTCGGAAAGTGTAATAGGAAACAAAAGAAGCTTGTATTTGGGATGCTGACATAGGCTTGGACTGTTGGGAGTGGACCTGACCAAGATCCAGGGGCCAAACAGACTGAAAATGGGGCAGGGGCAGTTGGAGGGGTAGGTAAGAGGCAGGCCATGCAGGTGGCAACCAGCGTCTTGGATGTCTGGCAATGGCTATCATCAGAGGCCATGCAGAAAAGCAGAGCCCAGGATAAGAGTCCATCAGCAGGCAACGGGGACCAACTTCCAAAAGGGCTACAGGTGCTGTGGGCACAAGAGACCTTGTAGGATTCCAGGACTGTCCATGGTCAGAGATCAGATAAATCCTATTACACACCTGCCTTCAGATGCTCACTTTTCTACTCTCTCTCATAAATCTTTGCATGTGGCCCTACGCCTCCCACTGTTGAGAAAGATTCCACCAAACAAGCTGACACCACACAGGGAGAGAGAGAAGACAATGGATCCTTGAGTTCATTTCCTGACCACCCCTCCTGGGAGACAGCTCACCTCTGTCTCTCAGGTCAACATGACTCTAGTCACTGCTCAACATTTTCAGAAAATCTCCTTGAATTAGAACCAGGGAAATATACTGTTAATAGATATTTTTTGCTCCATCAAATCATTTTTCCCTTCTCCCCTCAACTATCTTTCCATTCAAAATTCTTTAAAATTACACACAAAGGGGGAAAAAATGTAAGTCGGCACGCAAGCTAATGACATTGTGTTCATTTCTCCTCTCGTGCAGCACGCCAGCAGAACCTTGTCACACTTTTGTTTTACTCTCCGTTCTATGCTGTAGCACACAGTTGTTCTGCTCTCGCTTGGCAGGTACAGCAGAATCAAAGGGATTATATACACTTAGCATCTGGAAAGATTCCACCAGCATCATAGACCAAAATCTATACTCATCCCTCCTGTGCCAAGTTAGGTAAAATAAGAAAAAGAGAAGGTTAGGTTTGCACACCCAGAGCAGCCCCAACAGAGGAAGTCAGCAGGCTAATACAAATCTTGTATTCTAAGAGCCGGTGACTTGTTCTGGAAGTGAAACGTGCATGGGGCTTTTAAGCAAGGAGAAGACGTGGAAAGACTTAGGTGATAGGCTTTCAACACTGCCAGGAGTAACATTAAAATGCTCAAATTCATGCATACTACGCTCTCATAATATTTCTCGAGAAAATGGAGCCTAACTCCAGACTTTTCATGAAGCAGGCAAAGAGACTAACAGAGCGCCGTTCGAACTCTGGGAAGTCAATTAGACTCACTCATATCTGCTCCCACCACAAGTCCACACCGCATAGGTTTCCGATTCCTGCCCCCGCACAGATTTCGGGGAGTCATGGAGCTATGGGGCCACTTGAGGAAAATCAAATCCCCCAAAGTGAAATTGTCACAGGCGAGATATTACTTTCATGGTTCTCAATCTTTGATGTGCATCACAACTGCTTTTGGATGCCTGGATCCCACTGCAAACCTAACCCAATCAAAACCTCCGAGGATGCGACCCAGGCAGGCCTAACCGTTAATAGCACATAAATGACTTGGCTGTGCTCCCCTCAACCCCCCACCCACCCTGGCCCCACCTATCCCTGCTCAGAACCACGGCTACTCAGCAAATATTGGTTTGCACGTTCATTTATTTTTAATCTCACTCTGCCATCTGTGACAATGAGTGGTTTCTTCTTTGGAGAGACATTCAGAAGAAATATTCCATGGGAGGACACCTAATTGTAAAATAAAAGGGAGAGAAAATACAAGGGTCTTATCTCCACACAGAATCCATTAGCTCTCTTACCAGACCCTTCCCACATCAGTTGACTCATCGCCAACACAGAAAAGGCTTTACCGGGGCTTTCCTGGTGGCACAGTGGCTGAGAATCCGCCTGCCACTGCAGGGGACATGGGTTTAAGCCCTGGTCCAGGAAGATCCCACATGCCGTGGAGCAACTAAGCTCATGTGCCACAACTACTGGGCCTGCGCTCTAGATCCCGCGAGCCACAACTACTGAAGCCCGTGCGCCTAGAGCCCATGCTCCACAACAAGAGAAGCCACCGCAATAAGAAGCCCGCGCACCGCAAGGAAGAGGAGCCCCCGCTGGCCGCAACTGGAGGAGGCCCGCGCACAGCAATGAAGACCCAATGCAGCCAAAATAAATAAATAAATTTATTTAACAAAAAAAGAAAAGGCTCTACCAAACCTAGTGTCGGGGTCTCAGGTGTTCAAATAAATAGAATGTTCCCTACAAAAGGGGAATCAAGATTGCAGGATCCTTGTAAAATATGCACAGGTGGGTCCAGGCCAAACGCAAATCATGCTCAGGCCCTGTTTGCAGAGCTGGCCGTGCAGGGAAAAGAGCCCCAGACAGGGAGTTCAGAGACCTCAGCCTTTTCTGCCTCTGCCACTTAATAGCTCAGTAGGACTCTGGGTAAGTCACCTCCTCTCGGAGCCTCAGCATCTTCACCATTTCCGAAATAGGGCTGTAACAAAAGTAGCTGGCATTCCCTTACGTGAACATCCACACAACTCACCTTCCCTCATCCCAGCCTTCACCTTCGAATCTGCTCCAACCTCAGCCCAGAGGTCTCAACCAGGGGTATCGGAAGAACTCATGGGTGAGGCAGAACTTCGCTCCTGGTTACTGTTTACCCCAGTCTCTTGGCCTCATTTCTACCTCTCTGACATGACCTGCCCGGCCCCCATCTCTGCCACAGTCACAGAACTGAACTGGAGCAAGAAGGAGAACCAGGCCAGCACCCTGACATCCAGCGTTGATTCCCATGTCCTGGGCTCCTCTGCCGTCCTTCTCTGGAGCCTATTCTGAAACCTGGACTAGAACCTGTTTCACCCATATCAGTATCTATCGGGAATCTCACCTCTTCATTTGTCTTCTGCTTTAGTCCAGCTCCTGGACACCTATTTCATATTCCAGATCCCGTCTTGGACTGAAGCCTTAAACTTGAACCCTAGCCTAGTCAGTGACTTGGCCTGCTTCCTACTGAGAGGCATTCCCGATACCAAGAGTCTACAGGACTGTCCAACTAGGTGTGCCCCCCCACTTCGTGGGAACCCCCCCATTACTGCTCACTGCCCAACCGCCAGTGCTGCCTGAGCAGCAACCAGAGCTTGCCCCACCCTTTTTCCAACTGTCCCTACAGTCCCTGCAGCTGGGATGATTGCCCCAGAGCCTGGCTTACCCCAGGAGGTAGGCTTGGTGCCATGTTCCCCCCACTTCTGGCCTGGCTCATCATTCATATCCCTGGTAAATGAAGCCCCATCCCTCATCCTGAGCCTGGCCCTCCAACCTGCAACTCCATCCCCTTTGGAAAATGCATGCACTACCCTGACTTAGTGTGATACCCTTTCTACTACCAACCGCTCACCCAGTTCAGACAGTGGACCACTCCCTCCAACACCGACCACTTTATTCCCTTACAGACTGTATTCATTTCCTTTTGATGCTATAACAAATTACGACAAACTTAGTGGTTTGAATGATCCAAATTTATTATCTTTATTAATAAACATTTATGATCTTGAGGTCAGAGTCTCACGGGGCTAAAATAAAGGTGTCAGCCAGTTCCCTCTGGAAGTTCTAGGGAGAATCCTTCCCTTGCCTGCTCCAGCTTCTAGAAGCAGGCCACATTCCTCGGTCTGTGGCCATCTTCCAGCTCAAAGCCAGCAACCACATCACTCTGACCTCTGCTTCCATCGTCACCTCTCTCACTCTCCCGCCTCCCTCTTTCCTTATAAGGACCCCTGTGACTACACTGGGCCACCCAGAATAATCTCCCCATCTCCAAATCTTTAACTTCATCACATCTGCAAAATCCCTTTTGCCACATAAGGAAACAGATACACAAGTTATGAGATTAGGATGTGGACATCAGGGGCCATTATTCTGCCAAGCTCAGAGACCAGGACATTTCTCTCTCCGGTTCTTTTTCTCTCTCCGACCACTCTGCCTCATTTTCCATCACTGGATCTTTAATCCCCAGTGATCTCTTAAATGTTAGTGCCCCCCCCCCCATTTCGCTACGGTCCTGCTTCCACTACACACACTCCTGTGTACTCTCACCCACAGTCATGATTCAGGTCACACACCAATGAATTCCTAAATAGAGGTCTACAACCTCCTTCCTCCTGAGGTTCAGACCTCTACATCCAGCTGTCAGATGCTGGTACTCTGCCTGGGTACACCAGTGTTCCCAATGGGCAGTGGGCTCCAGAACAAAGTCAAGAAGTAACCAATGTCAAAGCCCCAGCAGGGGGACCTCTGGAAGTTGTATTATCCTCTTTGGCACAATGATTGAAGAGACCAGCTTATTCTTGCAGAAGAAATAAACATGGGCAGGCAGAAGGAATAAACACAAACATCTTCAACTTATTCATCTTACATTCTTGATATGTAAAAAGTCCCACTTCCTACATTCTTGCTCTCCTAGAACCTTACCCATAAGAGGGAAAAAGAATAACTTAAAAATAATACAAGGAAGAAAGTTACACAGGATAACAATGCCAATGACACTCATTTATAGAGAACCTATCAGGCGTTGTATTAAGCAAAGTACATGAAATATTCCATCTCCTTTAATCCCCACGACAAGCCAGTGAGGTATTTTTAATACCGAAAGAAGAAAGTGTGTCTTGGGAGGTTGAGTAACTTGCCAAATTCACACAGAGCCTGGACTTGAACCAAGGTCTGCCTGACACCAGTATCCAGGTTATCCACACTTCTCTCTTACCTCCAACGCACACTGTGTGGAGGTAAGAGAGAAGGCAGACGCCCACAGATAAAGAAGAGCACATGAAAGCAAAGAAGAAATGGCTTCTCTTCTGCCATAAGGCAACGTGCATCTTTTCTGATGTGATTTTTCTTCCCATGGTCATTCCAGAACTCTGCAGGCCTGGAGAGACAAATCTCAGTCTCCCTGCTAACACTAGCACACATGCCACCATTTCCCAGGCTCTGGGGTCAGATTATCCAGCCTGGCGGCCCCGAGAGGCTTGGAATGATGAACGTGCCTCAGGGACAGACAGCCTGGGAACTGCCCGCCCAGTCGCCACAGGCCCCCATCACGCCTGTGTGTAATTTACACTGGTCAGAGGAAATCATTGCTGGGTATTGATTCTGGATGAAGACGAAGCAAAGGGAACAAATACAGCCCAGTAATAACCCAGTGAGGGGGAAAGCCGAGAGGAGAGACCGCAGGTTCACTTAACTCCTCTGTGGTCGATAGGCTGTTTATTGAGACGCATTACTCTTCCGCTCCCAGATCCCAAGAGCTCGGGCATCGCCTGGGAGCCTGTGGCTTTCAGGCTCCACACCCCCGCCACTTCTGTGCTTATCCTAATGGATGCAGACTGAGCTTCGTGCGCTGTTGGGATTCCCAAAAAATACAACGAAGGGAAGTAGTTCCATCCGATAATCCTCCAGTGGGAGCAGATGTACACTTTCCAACCTCCTGTCCTACCCACCTCCTTCCTCCTCTCCATACCCCCTCTTCCTATTTATGACTTTCTTTTCACAAATGTTAAATTAGATGATTCTCTGCTACAAAAATGTTAAGAATGAGAGAGAGAGACAGACATTGGGAAGGAAGACACTGAAGTCTCTGAGTACCTTGTTACTGACGATAAATAATCAGAATAAAGGACAAAAAATAGAAAATTGCTGAATTTGAAGCTATGTCTGCCACTCACGGAGAAGCTTTGGTTGTGAAGAAGCGATGATTCAGATTAAGATAAGAGTGTAGCTGTGAGGCTCAAGAAGTCCTTCTGTCTGAAAAGGAAAGATGTGGAGGTGAACAAGGTCAGAAGTGTCGACAGGAAGAGGCTGAGGTATCCCAATGGTCAACTGCCAGATTTCAATGCAAATTTGACCTCATCCATTGTAAGCACTGAGCAATTCCTCCCCACAGGCCATACTCTGATTCATTTCTTGATAGCTGTCTAGCAGCTCTTTAAATATGGGGTTCCAGAAAGATGCATGGCAAAAGGAAAATGCATGATTTCTTTCTTTTTCTCCATCTCTTTCTTTCCTTAGGTGAGGCAACACTTCTGTGTTTCTCATGCATGTTTTTTTTTTTACATTCAGTACAAATAATTGCTATTCCTGGCTGCTTATTCCAAAAGGATTCTTCCAGAAATACCTTGAAAAAAGCAAGGGCTAAGCTCACTACACATTCATTCATGAATACAAGAATTGGCTGAGTGCCCACTGTATACCAGGCAAATAAGACTGGAGACCAGTTCTCTAGATAAGAAGAAATGGCATATTGGTGACCTTTTAATGACTTTCATGAGTGATATCAAGAATGACCAAGTATTTCCAACCCATTCCCTGATGGTCCAGTGGTTAAGACTCAGCACTCCCAATTCAGGGGGCCCGGGTTCGATCCCAGGTCAGGGAACTAGATCCTGCATGCTGCAACAAGATCCTGCGTGCTTCATCTAAGACCCAGCAAAGCCAAATAAATAAATAAATATTAAAAAAAAAAAAAAAAAGAACTTCTACCCCATATCAGACCACTTGTCCTTTCAGGCCCATGTTCTGGAAGTGGCATCAAGGAACACTTGAAGAAGAACAGGGTAATTACAAACTCTACCTTCAACATTCTCAGTTCCCTCCAATAATGGGGTGACACCAGGCTGTTGCACACAGCACGATGCCTGGCACACAAGAGTCTCACTAGAAGAGACCAAGCATGGACGACCGTGGAGGTAAATCATGGAAGACTACTGCGTGGGGTTAAAGGCAGTCACGTGCTCATACTCGATTACTTCCAAACCCCTTGGAAAACAAAAGCTAACACTGAGTGAACATGATTCTATGTGAGGCACTGTGAGATATACTTTATATACATTATCTCCTTATAGCTCCCAATGGGCCCTGGAGGTAGGTCATTCTACCCATGAGCAAATGGGCACAGGAGGTGAAGGGACTCATCACAATCTCTGCTGCTCTCCCGCTCCCCTTGGAAGCAGCACTGATGCTCCACCCACCTTTGGGGAGAGCTGGGTGCACTGGAGAATGGTGTAGCCAAATCCTGAGAGAGAGAAGCACCAAGGTGGTACGTAACTCGGCTCTTAAGAAAGCCCTGAGTGCACATCCTGAAAAGGATTCAGGGGTGACTTCTCATCCAAACTAATGACACAGTAAGGCCTGCTTTGCCCCAACACTCCACCCAGCAGGGGCCCAAAGGATTCCCATAGTTCCCTCACCAGCCAACTGTAGTCAGTTAATTTTCATCATAAATGACCCAGACTCCTTGGTATATATAAAGAACCTACTTCCTACCATAGAGGACATAGTACTTGAGAGAGTGTTACAGCCCCAAAGGCTCTTCAGGTTTTTTTAGTTCAGTTATTTTTTAATTTTATTAAGAGACTACCATGACCAGGGCAATGCCAGGCACTAGAGAAGCAATGGTGGACACAACACACACGTGCTCTCCACCCTGGCAGTTTACAATCCAGCAGTCACTCCCTTTCAATAGAGACACTGCCAACCCAGAAAGTGTCCAGGAAGAAGGCAGGTGGGAATAAGGTCAAGAAATCATGTGACAGGACTTCACAAAACAAAAAAACCCAAAAAACCCTGGTGGCGCAGTGGTTAAGAATCTGCCTGCAGGGGACACGGGTTTGAGCCCTGGTCCAGGAAGATCCCACATCCTGCGGAGCAACTAAGCCCGTGCACCACAACTACTGAGCCTGTGCTCTAGAGCCCGCGAGCCACAACTACTGAGGCCCCACTCACCGCAACCAGAGAAAGCCCGCTCACAGCAACGAAAACCCAACGCAGCCAAATAAATAAATAAGTGAAAAAAAAAAAAGAGGGTGCATCTCTGGCCATGTATCAAGCAGAGGGTGGGATCATGGATTGAAAGCTTCACCGTCCAACTATTACTTTGCCGCTGTGCTGAGGATTTCAGAAGGCTTTTTTGTATTTCCTCGTTGGTTCCTTCCTGGGGAGAAGCGGGGAGAGCGGGTCCTCCAGATAGGACTTTCGTTCCCTTGTGTATATTGGGAGGAAAGAACACCAAAATGAAAACAACTCCCCCCATTTAATGAACAGGAACACTCCACCATGCGCTTGCTGAGTTTATATGCATTATCTCACCAATTTTCATATAAACCTAATAAGCAAATACCATAATTATACCGAAACGGAGGCACGAAGAATGCAAGTGACATCCAGCTGACAAAAGATCCTTGGCAAGAATCTCAATACTAAACTTCAGCTGATGGAGAGAGCCCCATTCCTGGGTCAGTTTGTGCTCCTTTCCTTATTTAGAATTCTCTAGCACCCAAGGAAGCCAGCCCAAGACAGACACGGACACTTAGGGAGTGGAAAGGAAAAATAAAGGCACCTGCAGAGCCAATTAGTGAGTTGAAATTCAACTCCAAAACCTAACTGTTAGTTCCCTGAGCTAAAGTCAAGAGCTTTGATCACTGTTACTAACTCCCCAGCAGTGCTGACTGGCCTCGGTTCCCCGCAGGGAAAGGTAAACATTCTCGTGGAAATGCAAACATATCACTTATGGTCTAAAAAGGCCTGTAATGGAGGCATAATTTCTTTTGGAAACAAGCCCCCTATAAAGGTACAGGTGGTTGTTTTTAACCGCCTGGATGAATGATCTTTCTGACTGCAGCCAGGACTCTTCCTCTGGTATTGACAGCACCTGCAGGGCAGATAAAGCATGAAATATGCATTTTATTTCCCTACCAAACCCCTGCCGGCTCCGCTTTAAGGCGTCAGCACCTTCCCCGCTGGGGAGGTGAGTGTCACCCACTGTAGTTTTCCTCTGAAAGGGAGGTGGATAGGTGAGGTTGAGAAGGTATAATTATGCGTAGAGCCTGGAACATCTTGGATTGTGATACCCGGCCAGGCTTTCTCTGCAGTGCACCCCTGAAAGAACCTTCCCCTCTACCTTTATCAAAACCACTGTCGGGGGAGCACCCCTGTTATTAAATACCGCTTGGCACGTCTGTTTGGGAGGCGTAATCACAGGTGGTAAGCCTGGAGGGGAAGTTGTTCAAGGGGAGAACAGAAAGAAAACACAGGGATGAGCTGACTAAAATGAGGTGTAAAAATTTTATTAGGGACCTAGGAAGGTGAGAAAAAATGAAGAAATGAAGGTGTCGGGAGGGGGACTCTGAACATATCTTTAGTTCTTGTGTGGATGGGTCAGAGCCCTTTTGTTTTTCAATCCTTGGTGGGGGAGGGCAGAAAATTCTAGAAAGGTGAGAAACATGGGAGAATGTGTGGTCCTGGCATGGCCACATTGCCCTGATGCACCTGCTAACTCATTTCAATGAAATAACAGAGTAATGGATCAAAACACTAGAAAGCTATTGGCAGTGTACCTGGCCTGGCCTTTGGCACGTGCATCAAAACCGCAAATGACCTGAAAAGACCCAGGCACTAGGATGTTAAGCAGGGTTTGTGACCCCAGAGTCATCCTCATGATGGGCCAGTGAACTAAAGGCAGTTCTCAGTCACCAAATAATAAGATTATCTTGGAGGAGTGGTTAGCAAACCCGACTGCCCATCGGAATCACCTGCGGGGCTTTAAAAGTAACGCCATGTCCAGGCCAATTAAAGCAGAGTTTCAGGCGATGGGGCTCAGACATCCCTACTTCTTTTAAAGCTCTTCCCAATGATTCTAATGTCTAGCCAGGGTGGAGCCTCTACCTTAGAGGAAACAGGGTTCAGCTCTATGGCCAGGGACTATCCATCCCCACCTGTCACCCCAGGAATACAGCCATTCCTGAGCCTGTATTGAGTGCAAGGTAATGAGTTAAGTGCTGAAGGCCACACAAATCAGAATAAGATGGCCTCTGCCCAGTTTACAAATGCAGTGAGGGAGAAAGCTTGTGTCTGGCACAGAGGGGAGCTCAATGAATATTTATGAAATAAAAGAACAAATGAATAAATCAGTGAATAGCTTAACAATAGTAAAACAGCAAATGAAATTCATGAAAAAGAGAGGTACGCACAGAGTGAGGAATGGTCAAAGGGATGGGGTAGGGGGAGTCTTTATAAAGGTAGCGTTTGAATATAAAGGTAGCATTTGAATTGGGCTTTGAAGAATCGGCAGTAATAACATTTAACATTTGTTCAGAGCTTAAAGTTGATCAATGTTTTACATACATTAACTCATTTAGTGGATTTCAATTGCCCTTGAAGTTGGCATTTTAACCCTGACTGTAGAGGTTGAGGAAAGGTCAAATGGCCGAACCAAGGTCAGATGGCTAGTGAGGGAGGGAGCCACTGACCCTTCATGACACTGTTGACGACTCACCTCCTATGTCACTTAAGGGGAAGGACATTCTAGGCCAAGAAAAAGTATAAGAGAGACTCAGTTGCTCCAATTCTGAGCATGTGGCTTGCAGAGGGAAGGTTGGGTTTTTAATAAAAGGTGTGTCTCCTTTAGGAAGAGAATTGTGAATGCAAGGAGAAGAGCGGACTGGAGAGCTGAGATATTGGTGAAGGTACCCCAGAGACCCCGGAAACCTCAGAGCAATTGGTGAACATTTCTCCTGAGGCCCTTAGCACGTTCCCCAGGGCATTCTTCTTGGGTGAACTTGTCTCATCTCCCCTCTTTTACGACAAGCTCTTTGGCCAGACACTGGCCATATTCATGTTTGAATTTCTCTGAAACCCAGCCAGGGTGGATGTAGGTTTTCTGAATCCTGTAGTTTATACAATTCAGGGGGACTTCATGAAGAAAAATAATAAAATTATAAACACCAGATTAGGTATAAAGTGAATATTTGTTTAGCATGAAGAAGAAACTTACAGCAAAATGCAAATTTTAAAAACTGACAAATATAACAAAACCCCCAAAATAGCATATATTTTTATTCCTCAACTGCCTGATATCCCTCTGTAATACTTCTTTAACCTCCAATTTTTTAACTGCATAATCTTTGCCTTTTCATATGATAAAAATTTTCTTATACCTTTTTCAAGAGTGAGTACGGTTGACCAAAACTTGTTTTGTGTTATCAAGAGTTTTGAAATGTTTATTTTAGCATCACAACTTGTCAATGGTAATGTTACATTTATCAAGTTATTTCCTATAATAACTATAAGATTTGGGGACAAGTGTTCTTTTTCAGGGATACATCTCAGATTCTCTTGATTTGAGGACCCTTGTTTACCAATGTGTCATAAATGTCCTCGTTGCAGGGGTGTGGTAAGTTTTATGTTATCTTACAGGAAGGAAATTCCATTTTGGATAGGAATCAATAGGAATGGATAGGAATAGGAATCAATAGATAGGATAGGAATCAATCCTTGCTAACAGTTTTACTTGTCTGATACTTGGAAGAATTTTCCTCAGGCTAGATTATGACTGTACATTTCAAATCTTCTTTCTCCCCCATTTCTTACTTGTTTCTGGTTCTGGGTTCTGTAGGATCCAGTCATATTACTATATGACTTCTGGCCTTGTACCACTGTGTCAGGATACCAGGTAAGTCAGTACCATGGAGGTTAAGAGTATTCCTGGAAGCCATACCTACACCAGGAAGGCAAGAATCTGACTATACTTAGAAATGAGCAAATTACATCCATCCATGCCACTAAACCCAGTTGCAAATGCATGCCACCTCAACTTCCCCTTCAGAAGATGAAAAAAACAGATGACCACTCCTCTGGTGACACTCGAAACAAGTGGAAGGAAGTTGATAAATGGAATATTGCCTGCCATATCAGTAAACAAAGGATGTCACAGTCATCAGCGATTGCAGCCCTCCTAAGTGAGCTGGTGAGCCCTGAGGGAACTCAGGAAGGAAAGAATACTTGCCATCTAGCAGCCATCAGACTGCAGCCACTCCCTATCGTGAGCCCTGGGGAAACTCTGGATATGAAAACACAGGATACTGGCCCCAGATAGCTGAGGGCATATCAAAGGAATGATTTCAGTGAGCCCCAGACCCTTGCATTCTTCCCATATTAGAAAAGCGCTAAATTACTTAACTTGCATTTTCTGGTTTTCTTTAATTAACAATCATCTTTGATGTTCCCACTACTTGACCTTTGTTGCAAAATTCCTGTATGTCCTAGCTCCCCA
This sequence comes from Neophocaena asiaeorientalis asiaeorientalis, assembly GCF_003031525.2. Classification (NCBI taxonomy): domain Eukaryota; kingdom Metazoa; phylum Chordata; class Mammalia; order Artiodactyla; family Phocoenidae; genus Neophocaena; species Neophocaena asiaeorientalis. The sequence goes on from NW_020175079.1 coordinate 785,347, forward strand.
CTCACCTCTGCCTTGGAGCAGTTCTCTCAGGGTTACTTGAGATGCTGCTTCTCGGGCTTGAAGTCCTAAAAATTCCCATCGAATAAAACATACCCCTCAACTTTTAGGTTGTGAATATTTTTTAAGTCAACAAAGTGTAATGTCATGAAAGGGAGGTCAGAGCAGAAAGAGACAGCACTCTTAATCAATTCCACTTATAATAGCTTAGGTTTACAAATTAAGCAAAAACATACAACCGTCAAGACACACTGCCAGGGCTCATCAAGGCCTTTGAAGGGACCCAGGCAAGAGAAGAGCGTGAAGCTTCAGCTCCATCAGCTTCAAAGTAGATCTACCTCTGGACACATTCCTGTGCTTTTCAGAGAACAGGTGCTGAATGAATGAATGTCTTTTACACTAGGCTGGGAGCTGGGATCCCAGAACCCTCCAAACAAGTGGGAGGGACCTGCAGGGGCTCTCTCTTCATTTGTGCCCCAGGGTGTCAGGTCTGGCTCAGAGCAATGCCCAGAATTGAGTGCAGTGTTTCAGGAGTGATCTGACCCATGCAGGGCCGGCAGAGTAGACCCCTCACCTTGCTCGGGCCAGCTAATTTGCCTCTATTAATCCTAACAAAAGTTGCTTTATTGAGTTTTTTCCTTTCCTTCTCTTTCTGTCAAACTTCTCATGACATTGATGCATGCTGAGCTTATAGTCAACGAAAACCTTTTAATTGTTCACACTTGCTAAACCAGTTCTCCTCCAGGCTGTAACTGACCAATTTAAGGTGCTGTGATGGTGAATTTTATGTGTCAATTTGATTGAGTTAAGGGATGCTCAGAGAGCTAGTAAAACATTATTTCTGGGTGTGTCTGTGCAGATGTTTCTGGAAGAGGTTAGCATTTGAGTTGGCAGACTGAGTAAAGAAGACTGCCCTCACCAATGCCATGTGGGTATCATCCAGTCTATTGAGGGGCCCAAATAGAACAAAAAGGCAGAGGAAGGGTAAATTTGCTCTCTTTGCTTGTGATGGGATATCCATCTTCTCCTGCCTTCACACATCAGTGATCCTAGTTCTTGGGTCTTTGGACTTGGACTGAATTATACCACCCAGTTTACCTGTTTTCCAATTTGCAGACAACAGATTGCAGGACTTTTTGGCCTCCATAATTGCATGAGCCAAGTACTACAATCAATCAATCAATCAATCCTATTGATTCTTTTCCTTAGAGAGCCCTGACTAATACAGTCCAAATGCATAGCTCCACAGTGATTCCAGTTAAATTCTATACTCTTATGTTTAGCCCACACTCTGGCCTCAGGAGACGGATCTGACTCTCCTGTGTGTCAACTAGCATACTGTAACAATTGCTACCTTTTCTATAATGTCCAAGGCACTGATTCTGAAACATAGACTGGGATGTGATCCTGAGGGGAGCTCTGCAGCTCAGCCTCCTGAACCTCCTCTCTGGCCTGACATTAATTTATCAACATCTTTTTTTGCGTGTGTGTGTGTACAGTATGCGGGCCTCTCACTGTTGTGGCCTCTCCCGTTGTGGAGCACAGGCTCCGGTCGCACAGGCTCAGCGGCCATGGCTCACAGACCCAGCCGCTCCACAGCATGTGGGATCTTCCCGGACCGGGGCACGAACCCATGTCCCCTGCATCGGCAGGCGGACTCTCAACCACTGCGCCACCAGGGAAGCCCAATTTATCAACATCTTTGGGGTCTATATGTTCAATCTATGTTTAATCCATCTGACTGTAATGGTACACAACCAAATTTCAAGTTCACAAGGATATCGAATGCCAGGGACTGGGAATCCACTTCCAAGATGGCATCACTCACATGTGTGGTGCCTTGGTGCTCCTTGGACTCTCACTCCACAAGGTGTCACATCCTCCAGGGCCTCTCCACATGGCATGGACTTTGAACAGCCATGCAAGACACATTTCTATGGCAGCTGGCTCCCAAGAGGGAGTAAGTGGAAGCTGCTGGGCCAGCAAAGAGCTATGCCTAGAACTGCCACACAGTCAATTCCACTGTACTCTATTTGCCACCGCTGTCACAGGGCCCACTCCAAGTCCAAGGGGTGGACACTCTTCACTGCTTGACGGAGCAGGACAGTCACACTGCAGAAGAGTATGCAGGATGAAAGACTGCTCTAGCTACCTTTCCCACAGACCAGAACTTGGATTTCCAGAACCCTATTCCCTTGTGTTTCCCACCAAATAATACTTCTTGATATGGCCCAAATATGAATAGTGCACATACCCCCACCTTAGCAGAAGGTAAGAGCTTTACACACAGCTACACACATCCCCTGTATAATGTTTGTCCCCAAGAAAACAATTAAAACGTAGTGCCATCTTTAGCAATTACAAATTCACAAGTTGGTAGTAAATGTTTTTTTTTTTTAAGCCAGTAAAATGTACATTCAGAATCAGCTCACTGGGGATTTGTAGTGATTTTAGAAGTATGTCTGCCAATCCCCTTATCAATTCTAACAAAACTGGAAGGGGGATGTTTAATCTACTTAAGAAAATCAACTCTGGGTATTTGGCAATCACTTTATCAGCATCATTTTCACATAAACACTGTGCTTATTGATGATTCTTATCTAGTCATTAAAGCAGGCCTTGTATTTGGCGAAGCACTTGTCATAATTCCGAGATTCTCGCTCACTAGGGCTGGCCACCCTCCAAGATATTCCAATTAAGGGTTTATTACTCTGTCACACTTTCAGGGGCCTGAGTCGACATAAAGTTAAATTCTATCTAGAGGACATATCCCAGGCCACAGCTGGTGTGCTTCTGTGGGAATTTTTTTTTTTTTTTGGTCTTGTTTTTCTAATGAAAATAATCTATGGATCCTGTTCATAAGAGGAGCACACAGCTCCAAATCATTACCTCCTGGCAGTGACTACTTTTTGAGTCCTCTCTGCTTCAGCACACTCCTTAATGGCAGTTGAATAAATATCTAAGATGCAGACTTCTCGGTCCTTTCTGAAGGATAGTATCTTCCAACAAGGGGGCGAAAAAAAAATTAAGAATATTTACAGAGCATCAAACTATGTGTTGAACACCAAGCCTGGCACCCTCAGGGTCTCTGCCCTTAAGAAGCTCACAGCACAGCAGTGGAGACAGTACGAAGCCACACTAAGGGTAATTCTGCACTGTCTGGGAAGGACCAGGGCTCTCACCCTCTCAAGTAACAGCTCACAGGACCAGGGATGGACATGTGACCCAAAGACAGCCAGTGTGACCTATGGCTGTGCTCGGGCAGATAAATGGGTCCAGTCTAATTCTCACCAGAATTTTCAGTAAAAGGCATAGAAGCTTTCGCCAACAGGAGTGATAAGCACTGGAGCTGACAGGGCACACAGACTCAGGGACTGAGGCAGACATTTTTCCAGGAAAAGTCAGTCTGCAGAAGGAGTAGAACTGAGCAAACCAGCAGCATGTGACCCCGGAGAGAGAAAGAGACAGAAAGAGAACAAAACCTCTGTTATCATTCTGGTTCCCAGCTAGAGTTCCTGAGAGGCTGGTTCTATTTGGATTTTTTTCTCGGATTCTGTGAGCTTTCTTTGCAATATAATAAACACCATCTGTGTTTGAGCTGGTTCAACAAGTTTCTGTACCTTGAAACTCAAAGGCCTGAAAGAATCTCATGTTTTTTTTGTTTTTTTTTTTTAGATTTCACATATAAGTGAGATCATACAGTGTTTAGCTTTCTCTCTGACTTATTTCACCTAGCATAATGCCCTCAAGGTCCATCCATGTTGTCACAAATGGAAAGATTCCATTCTTTTTTATGGCTAAATAATATTTCATTATATTTACATATATATGTACATATATGTATATATATATGTATTATATATATACATATATAATCACATTTTTCTTATCCATTCATATGTTTATCTTTTTTTTGAAAATAATAATAGTAGTCTTTCACAGATAATCAACATAATAAATCAATTTTGGGTCAATAAATATTAAAAAAAAAAAACAAATCAAATACAAAAGCAAAAAAGGAAGTTTTCTACTTTCCCTGCTCCGAGGTTTTGCTTTTGCTGCTCTACCTACCTCTTCATGCCCCCTCCACTGCCCCCATTCCCCTCCCTGCCTGCACTACCCACCTGCTCTTCAGTCCTAGTGCAAGGGTCAGCTTTTTCTCTCCAAAGCACTCCAGGATTAATCCAACCCACTTCTCCCACCGTGGCTATAGTTCATACAGACTATTTGTCAGTTCTTCTACATCCCCAGCCCAACCCAGGGAAGCCCCAGCCTGTACCTCCTCTTGCCCTCTTGTGCTGCTGTGATCTCAGCATACCTCCAAACTTAGCCTTCCTGAGCTACCATGGGGATGAAATGAAGTGAAGCTGAAAGGCAAGAGCACAGTCGTGATGGCACCTAGTGTTCAAAAAAGGTGGATGGAATCTGAAGATTCACAGACAACAAATAAGACAACTGGGGTATAATCGAAAAGGTACTGACACTGAATACTTGCTCCACTGATTGAGGGATCATGGCCAAGTTTACTTAACCTTCTGAGCCTCAGTATCTGCATTGATAAAAAAGAGGTAATAACCTCTATCTCACAAGACCATTGAGAAGAATAAAGGAGACAATGTCTGTGAAAGAATCAGGCACTGTGTGGTCTGTAGGCCTAAAATTAACAGCAATTCATTCTTGGCTTCAACCACTGACTGGTTCATTGTAATTCTATATAACTTTTCACCAGCACATCATGCTTCCCTGGAGGTCAGAGACTGTGACCTACTTCTTCAAATTCCTAAACTTAATATTGATACATAGAAAGTTCCCAGTAAATATTAAATGATTTATTGAAAGCTGTATACTGAAGACTTTTATTAGCACACACATAACAACATCATAAGACCCACGTTCCCATTCATCCAACTACATAAATCATTCACTGTGTTCCTGTAATCTTTTCAAAGAGCTAGTATAGTCAATTTCCAATTATCTGTGTCAGTGGGGAACAGGAATAGTCTGAATAATGAAACCCACAAATAATCCATACATTTAATTTTAGCAGCTGCTTCCAGCCAGTATGAAAATTTCCCGCTGTGAATGTCACTGTTCTTCCTGCCCCTCTTTTCTCTCTGGCAGGGGCAGGTATTGCCAAAAGGCATCCTCATCAGAGAGGAGGGAAACCCAGAGTCTAGACGATCTGCAGGCTTGCTAATCAGCCTTCGAATAATGAAGCCTGGCTCTGCTTCTTAGGAGGCATTGCCTGGTGCAGTGGCAAAGGACAAAGAGGAATTATAGGATCACACACTAAATTCCAACCCTAACATCACCCTGATGCCCATGGTCACCAGGCATGCATGTCCTTTGGCTAAATCAGCCAATGTGGGTCTGACTCCTCATTCTGAAACAGAGACTCACATGGCAAATAAAACAGGAATCACAGCACACAGTGACAGATCTACTTTATTCAGTTAGCAAATATTATTGAACGCCTACTCTGACATCTGCCAATAATACATGTGTGTGTTACATATACACACACACACACACACACACACACACACACAAAACAATTACTGTGCCTTTGGAATACAAGACAGACTCAAGAAGAAATGGGCCTGATTTGAGAACCACTTCATAGGGCCACTGCTTACCAGAATCTTGAATGCAAATGTCATTTGAGTCTACTAATTTCAGATTATTCTAATAATAGCCAAAAGGCAGTTTGTTATCTTTGTAACCAGGTCTTAAAAGTTAATATGCTTTTTTAAAAAAAGGCTCAATTTATGACCTCCAGTCTTTCCTGAGTTGGAAACTGTTCAACCTAAGTTTGCCAACAAGGGGCCTGAGGGCTGACTCTGGGCTCAAAAGTGTTTGGCTCTCCCATTGTGGGTGCTCTCCAGGGCCTCCTCCATCCTGTTTCTCCCCAACACAGAGGGCACATGACAACTGCCTTTGTCACCTGACACCCAACCTCTTCACTAACTTACATCATCCACCTGGCTTCTCCAGGCATTTCCTCTGTAGTCTATGGCCTGTTGTACTTTCTAAGTTGCAGCAAAAATACCTACCATCCTACAAGCTCTTCTTACAATGTGATTTCAGTATCCTTCCCATGAAGAGATGGGGTCTAGGTTTCTTCCTCTGAGTATGGGCATGTCTGTGGACTTCTGCAGAAGTGACCCTAAGTGACCCCCAAGGCCAGGACCATCTCCACCTGTGGGTGCTGGAGCTGGCTCATACCAACTGTGCACCTCTCTTCTGAACTCTGTGTTCAGTGGCTTAAAATGGGCCATGATGGGGGTCTTTACACCATGGAAATCAGCAAACATGACAAATAGGGCTTTTCCACTGAGAAAGCCAGGTGTTTCTTGTTTCCCAACACACTGCTTTACCTGGTTCTCTTCTGATGCTCACTCCTGGAATTCAGCCGTCATGCTGTGGGGAAGCCTGAGCAGCCCGAGAAGAGGCCCCCATGACAGGAAACCAAAGCCCCTGGCTCAGCCCCAGCTGATAGCCAGCACCAACTTGCCAGCCACATGAAGCCATCTGAGAGTAGATCCTCCAGCCCCCAGTCACATCACCCAGCTGACACCATGTAGAACAAAGACAGGCCTTTCCTACTAAACTGTGTCTAACTATGGGCAACTCATGAGCACCTAAAAAGGTTTGGGATGGCTTATGCAGCAGCAACAGTGACCAGAACCCAGTTCCTGGTAGCTTGGAATAGCCTGGCTCTGCCCCACATGGGCCCTTTTACCTACAGTCACCAACACCACTCTTACTTACTGGCTCCCACCGTTTCACATCCCACGTGGATTCAGGCAGACTTGGCCCTTTCCTTGTATCAGGGCTGACATCCTCCCCTCAGAGAATTCCAGAGTCTCCATCCCTAGGTGCTCACAGTCCGACTCATGGCAGCTTGAGCTGGAGCTGCTCTGAATCTGTTTTCCTGAATCTCTCACTCTAGATATTCCGAATTTGAAAGTGGATGCTGCCTAGAAAGCTGAAAAATTAGGGAGTTCGGCTCTTCTGTACCCACTGCTGTCATCTGGATGCCTTGTCCCAGGGGTGGCCACACATCTCAAATTTTAGGCAGATTTGGAAAACATCACTATTTGGTGCTACCTGAGTTACCGGCTCTACCTCGCTTTCCCTGGCTCACTCTCAGGCATATGTCCTTATGGGGGCAGGACAGGTTTTCCTAACTTGCCATCTCATTCCTGCCCAGGTGGGGATTACACCGGGAGTGAAAGGCACGCAGTGAATAAGACTCTATCCTGGCCTGCAAGGGCTGTAGTCTACTGGGTGTTTGCACTGAGGGAACTGGGGAAAACTTGATTTGGGTTTTAAAGTTTGAATAAGAGTTTACTTGGCAGAAAGAAAGAGAGAGAGAAAGAGAGGAAGGAAGACAGAGAAGGGAGGAGGGAGGGAGAGAGGGAGGGAGAAAAATTAAATAAATTCCAGGCAGAAGGGAAAATGTAGGTGGAGGCAGATTTGTCAAAGAGTGAGAATTTGAATGTATTTGGAGCAAAAGGTACACAGGCAGAGTTCAGAAGAGGACGTGGGGTCAGACGAAGCGTAAATTCATTCCATGGGCAATGTGGAGTTACTGCAAGCAAGACCGAAATGACATGGTGTGATTTGCATTTTCTAAAAATAACACTCTTGGAGGCAGAGTGGAAAAGGGCTCAAAGGGGGACTTAACTGCCAATCAAAGGAGGCCAATCTGAAGGCTATTTCTAAGCAAGAGATGATGATGGCTCAAAAATGACATGGTGACAATTAGAAGAGAGAGAAAATACTTGTGGAATAGAAACCACAACTTTCGGTGAGTGCTTGCATCTGGAGGATGAGGGAAGGTGTCGAGGGGTTGGAGTGTATGGAATACAAGTATAGTAATAGCAGTAGTGGCAACAGCAAAAAGCATGGGCCTTATTTTAAGAGTTCTGCTATATTGTCATTTAATCCTCACATCAATCTTATGAAGTAGATTTATTATTTTTTCATCTATCATTATTATTATGATGATCTTACTTTCTTTCACAGATGAGGAAACTGAGGCACAGTGAGATTCAGTCACTTACCCAAAGTCACAGAGCTGGGATATCAAATGCAGCTTTTAGTGATTACCCATCACTGCCTCTCCAGGGACCAACTCTGAGGAGAGGATGCATAGGACAGTCATCAGAATACGAAGGGGTGGGTCTAGCACCAGAAATGGGGAGGAGAGGGAAACTCAAAGGTCTCTGAGAACAGAAAACAGATCTGGGTAACAGATTTAGTGTAAAGGACTCTGCTTCGTTTTACAGCCTCAGCTGCCCAGCTTTCAGGGCTAACGGCCCCACGAATGCAAAGTTGAAGCTCTTGTTGGGGCTGGAGTCAGTTCTGAGGAAGTCAGGGCAGCCTCAGTAACCTCAGTGCTACTGCCCTGGGAACTTAGCCTGAAGTCACTCTCCCAGTTCCAGACCCCGGGTCCTAGCCCCTGCCCCTTGTTCCCACTGACGCCAACTAGATCTGGATGCAGTCCCACATGGAAGCCCAAGGAGCAGCCTTGCCTTCCTCCCCCTCCCAATGCTCCCTTTCTGCAGACCCAGCCAGAGCCTGGGCCATAGGCTCTCACGCTGGCCTGCCTAAACCAACTGCCACATACTGGCTGCCACCCAGGCACCCTGCTGCTGGGCAACCCTGACGGATGGGTTCTTAGAAGCTCACCCTTCTAGTGTTAATGAGACTGGTGGATGCTTTCAGACGTTGTGCTGGAACTAGATCAGCTCTCCCCCATGCCTGCCCTACCCTAGGTGGCTGCCCTGTGTGCCCAGCCTCCCTCCTTCCCCATCCCGGCTGACCCAGTATTGGGAAAGGACATCAGGTCTCCGGATAAAGCTGTGCAGAACCAGAGCCACAGAAAGGGGGAAAGCGACGGCAGTGTCAGAGCTGGCAGTAAGGTTTCTAGCTTGGGAGGAGGAGTGATAACCCTGGCAGAAGCAGAGTCGCTGGAAGGGCGTGAAGCCCTTTTGTGCCCTCTCTTCTGGGTGGGTGAGATCCCAGGCCCTGCCACTTACTCTGTGCAGGCAGCTGTGCCCGTCAAACCATCTGCATCACAAAACGCCACGTCAAGGGACTCACTCTGGGCTTGCAGCTGTTTAGGGGGTGGGGACACGAGGCTTCAGATGACTCCAGGGCTGCTACACAGCTCTGCTCCTTCCAGCATGCCTTTCCAAGGGGGCCAATTTTCCACTGCACAAAACCCATGAGCTGCCGATCTGTGGCCATTTGTGGGTCGTTTGTGCTCGCTAACGAAGACCAGTTGTCATTGAAGGCACCCCTGATTTCCACTGCTGACCGTTACGGCTGCATGCAACTAACTCTAAGTGAATTTCCACAAAGCCTAAAAGACACAGGACACTTCATTTCAAGACATTAGCTTCCAACCACATCAAGAATTCTTAAAGCATCCAGGACACGGCAGTAAAAGGCTCGGCTCTGTGGCCTCCCACGAGCGTCTGTTTTGGGTGTTTCTTAATGGTACCAGGGTTTTGACCTTTGCAGTCGCCATCCCACATGGAGAATGAACGCTCCTTCCTATACGCCTTCTTCAGAGCCCTGCCTTTCATCCTCGTGGCAAAGTTTAGCCATGTATGGCCGTCCAGACTATTTTGCACAGCAGCAAATAGCAAGCCAAAGTTCATGAATAAAGAGCAAAGTGATAGTCTGTATGGGTGTATAGGAGAGTGGGTAGGTGAAGATAGATCGAGAAATAGATGATAGATAGATAGACAGAAAAAATCTCCAATATGTCAGGACTTACCATTTGGGAAGGATAAAATAGGGTCGCATTATAATGAATCCAAGCCCCCCAAGTTACTCAGGAAGATAACTAGCCCTTGTCAAAGGGTCCTCCAGTTATTTCTGGCAGCCCACAAGGTAGGGTACCTTGTAATGCTTGTTCAAGGGCTGTAATGTCAACACTCCCTGTGTGGGAAACTAATGCAGGTTCCAAGAGATGTTCCCGAATTTGCCATTCCTCAGCCTGGCCAGGAGTATCGGGTGCTATGCAGACGCCACCCCAACTCCACATTACTCACGGCCCCCACCTGCGATTAGAGACCAGTCCCTTCTCTAGAATCTCGCTGCTAAAGGTGTGGTCCATGGACCTGAAGCATCAGCATCACTCGGGGGCTTGTTGAAAATGCCCAGGCCCCCCTCCCAGCGGTTCCTACCTAATGAGTATGGGGTTCATCTAGCGTGCTGCTCAAGCTTTAACGGCTGAGGATCCATACAGGGACCCAGTTAAAATACAGATTTCGATCCTCTGAACTCTCTGATGGGGTCTGAAATTCTGCATTTCTACAAACTCCAGGGCAGTGCCGATGCTCCTGGTCCCCAGGCTATGCTTTGCGGAGAATAGTTCTCTCGGCTCCAGTCTTAGCCCCTCCACCTGGTTCCTCTTTTTAAAAGCTCCCCTCACCCCCCGCCACAGAACCAAGAACATGTCTTACTTCTGCCAATTTTCTGAGACAGGAAAAAAGATTGGAATCCTGCCTCTAAACTCTAGAGGAGTCCAAAGAAATGTGCTTTATGTTGATCCAGGAAAGATTCTAGAAAAGATGGTTTCTGAGCACTTAAAAAAGGAAGCAGCAAGGATTCATTAAGAACTCGCCATGCCAGGTTAGCCTCGCATGCAGTTTCTCCACTGGCTACAGGACTTTTTGAGATCACACACACTTGGCCTTTGGCGTTGCAGCCTTTCTCCTCCACACATCTGAGTCTACTCCCTCCCCACCTGCTTGCCTCCCTACGCCAGTACGAAGGACCAAAGCTGCCCAAAGGTAAGAGCCTCACCTCCTGCGGCTCAGCATTGGGATGCTATTACAAATAATCTGTCCCTGAGCTCAGGCCCAAATTCAGATAGTTGCCCTTATCCCCTGTGTCTCAGCTCAGGGAGAAGGGCCTCAGTCCTTGACCTGAACACCTATTCTAGCAAGCTGCCCGGTACCCTGGATCCCTTGGCCTCAGGTCTTGCTTTGTTTTGGCTAGCCTCTTCCTCAAAATAGAAGCCCTGAGTCTCAACCCTAAATCAACTATCAGGAATCTGCAGAATGACGACCACAAAACCAACCACCTTCCTACCCACCTGAATCCTCCGATCAGGACCCTCAATTTGCACCATCATTGTAGTCTCCTCCTCACGGTGATCTGGGCATCCATTACTCACAACCTGCCTGGACCATAGTCATTAAGGAAGATGCTTCATGGGCCAGATGGAAACTTCCCTCAGCTCCTGTATATGGGTCTGAGCCTGACCATCACATCTGAGTCCTTCTCTACTCCACCAGCCCTTCAGTAAGTGACCAGGTCAGACCTACCCAAAACCTGAGATGGGCAACAGATCAGGGAAAACGTGGTCAACATAGTATACTGGCTTCAGCAAGATTTCTCCTGAGGTCTTCCAATGGATAAAAAAGGCTACTTATTAAAACAAAAAGTAGCTTCTGTTCTCATGGAATGAATATCAGGAGAGTATTTATTTTCTTAAACAGCTTTATTGAGATATAACTATTACATACAATTTACAATTTAAGGTATACAATGCAGGGACTTCACTGGTGGCGTAGCGGTTAAGAATCCGCCTACCAGTGCAGGGGACACGGGCTTGAGCCCTGGTCTGGGAAGATCCCACATGCCACAGAGCAAATAAGCCCATGTGCCACAACTACTGAGCCTGCGCTCTAGAGCCCGTGAGGCACAACTACTGAAGCCCACATGCCTAAAGCCTGTGCTCCACAACAAGAGAAGCCACTGCAATGAGAAGCCCACGCTCCACAACAAAGAGCAGCCCCCACTCACCAGAACTAGAGAAAGCCTGGGCGCAGCAACGAAGACCCAATGCAGCCAAAAAAAAAAAAAAAAATTTATAACAAAACAAAATAAAAAATAAAGTATAAAATGCAATGGCTTTTAGAGTTGTATAACCATGACCACAATCAATCTTGGAACATTTTCATCATCCCCAAAAGAAACTCCATATCCATTAGCTGTCACTCCCATACCCTGCCATCCCCTTCGGCCTAGGCAACCACTAATCTACCTTCTGTCTCTTTAGATTTCTCTGTCCTGGACATTTCATATGAATAGCATCATATAGTTGAAATCTTTTGTGATTGGCTTCTTTCACTTAATGTTTTTGAGGGTCATCCATGTTGTAGCATGTATCAGTACTTCATTCCTTTTCATGGCTAATATTGCACTGTGTCAGTATACCACATTTATGTATCCATTCATCAGCTGATGGACATTTAGGTTGTTTTCTACTTTCTGGCTACTATGTATAATCTGCTATGAAGGGCTTCCCTGGTGGCACAGTGGTTGAGTCCTCCTGTCAATGCAGGGGACACGGGTTCGAGCCCTGCTCCGAGAAGATCCCACGTGCCACAGAGCATCTGAGCCCGTGTGCCACAACTACTGAGCCTGCGCTCTAGAGCCCGTGCTCTGCAACAAGAGAGGCCACCGCAATGAGAAGCCTGCTCACTGCAACTAGAGGAAGCCCTTGCACAGCAATGAAGATCCAACACAGCCAAAAATAAATAAATAAAATAAATAATTTTTTTAAAAATCTGCTATGAACACTCATGTATAAGCTTTTATGGGGACATACATTTTCATTTCTCTTGGGTGTACACCTAGGAGTAGAATTGCTGAGTCATAAGATAACTTTACATTCGACAATTCAAAGAGCTGCCAGACTGTGGAAGAATATTTGCTTCTGCATTAACTCTAGTGGTACGCCACAGGGATAGGTCCTTGGCTTGTCTCATTCAAAGTTCTTAACCTAACCCGGCTAAGAACGTAGGTGGTGTCTTCATCAGTTCCCAAGGTTTTACTTTTCAGGAGTACCCCCGCCACATGCCAAACTCTACTGAAGAAAAATTATACCCGCTTTGGACTGTGGTCTCTATCCACAACTGAGCCCACGACCCTATATAATAGTTCATCTATTTTACACTACAGATTCTTCCTCTACTCCCTACTCTCCACCTCCCCGACTCCTTTTAAGAGATGCCACTGCTTCCTAGTCCTGCTGAAAAATAGAATCCATCAGGTGAAACTTATTCACATCAATATCCACCCTTTGCCCTTTCCTCTCCATCTAAGTGGCTGAGCTCTCCCTCCCTCATGAGGCTAGTCCTACCATGTAATACCTGAATCTCCCACTCTCCTTCTTCCTCAGAGACTTCATTTCATCAACTGTCTTCTCAGTCTCCCAAAAATACATGGTCCTCCCTCCCCGTGGCCCATTTTCATTGATCTTAAGTAAGTTCAAGTCTCTCTCATCTTTAAAAATTATGAGTATTATTTTTAAAGCTCTCCCTCCGACTATTGCTACTACCACATCTCTCTGCTTTCTTGCAGAGTAAAGGTTATTGAAAAAGATGTGCAGTAATTTCTCCATATTCTCACTTCCCACTTATAATCTTCAACCTACAACACCACTGAAACGTTCTGGCAAAGACATCGCCACCGTCCTGTATTTTGCTAAAGCCAATGAATGTTCTTCAGTCCTCATTTAAACTGACCTCTCTTCTTAAAACCTGTCCTCATTGCTTTTTCTTAAATTTTTTTTTATTGAGGTAGAGTTGATTTACAGTGTTGTGTCAATCTCTGCTGTACAGCAAGGTGACTTGGTTATACACATAGAGCCATTCTTTTTTTCATATTATTTTCCATTATGGTTTATCCCAGGAGACTGGATATAGCTCCCTGTGCTATACAGTAGGACCTTGTTGTTTATCCATTCTAAATGTAATAGTTTGCATCTACCAACCCCAAACTGCCAGTCCATCCCTGTCCACACCCCCTCCTTGGCAACCACAAGTCTGTTCTCTTCGTCTAAGTCCTCACTGGATTTTAACTCTCCTTCCAGTCTCCCTGATGAACCGCCTTCCCCTGTTTGTTCTCTTCTCCTCTCTCACTCTGCAAGTTTGCATCCACTCTCATGGCTCTGAATTCTGCCTAGGCGTGATCACCACGTTTAAATTTGTCCCTCAGCTCCAGATTCATATCTCTAACTGCCTGCCCAACATCTTCATTTGAATGACAGAGAGAAAATTCAAACCTAACTTGACAAAAAGCAAACCATTTACTCCCACCTCTTACAAAAAGAAAAAAACATCGCTCCATCCTCAAGGTTTGCCTATCTCAGCAAATAGCATCACCACCATACAAAAGTGCATGCACAGGATTTAGGCATATCCTTGATTACTATAAGTATGTTTTTTCAGCTAAACTTCCAAAACCCCTATCGAATACGACCCTTTCTCCCACCTCCCCTGCGACTTCCCTAGTGAAACTACCACCATCTCTTGCCTGGACCACTAACAGTGACCTCATAGGTCTCCTGCCTTCACTTTGCCTGCCTAGAATACATCCTCCACGTGGCAGCAATGATGGTCTTTCAAAATCATAAATCAGATCACATTATATCACTAATGAAAACTCCCCCCAAATCTTCCCATCACAACCAGAATGGAATCTGAACTCTTTAGCAAGGTCTGTAAAATTCTACACGACCTACAATATACCTCGCCCACCTCTCTCCCACCGTCCCTCCCCACCCTCCTTCCTCTTGCTTAGGACACTCCCCAGCTGTTGTGGCTTGTCTTGTGCATGAAGGCCAAGTTATTCCTGTCTCTGGAGCTTTACACCTGCTGTTTCTTAGTCACCTTGTGATCTTCCTCCAGATTGTCACATGGATGCCTCCTTCTTATTCAGGTCTCAACCAGAATGCCCCTCCTTTTTCCCTTAGCACCCTAGCTACAGCAGCTTCACCTAGTCACTCTCTTCCACATTACCCTATTTTATCTTCTTTGTGCCACTGTGGATGACTAAAGTTATCTCATTTTCTTATTTATTGTGTGTTTATTACCTGTCTCTCCCCATCACCACCAGAACATAAGCTCCTTGAGGACATCTATTACTGTCCTTGACCTATCAGAGGTTTGCTGGATGGATACGTGGATGGATGGATAGACGCTAACCTCGTAAGGCTCCATCTCAGCCTCTCTTTACTTCATACACTCTTCCTGAACATTTTCATCAACTCCATATTCAACTATTGTCTCCGGGCAGGTGATCCCCAAATCTTTATCTCTAGCCCAGCTCTCTCCAGACCCCACGGATGGATGTATTCAGCTGCCTTTTGGACACCTCTAACCAGATGTCTCAGTACATCAACCTCAAATGCCCAAACTGAAACCTATTCCTCTTCCTAATTTCTTATCCAAATGAAGATTGCCACTATGTACTCAGATGCCAAAGTTGGGATTCTGGGCATCAACCTTCACTCCTTCCTCCCAAACATTACCAAGACCTGTTGATCTGATCCCAGATCTACCACCCCCATCAGCCCTCAACAGGAGCACTGTAACAGCTCCCGTGCCCTCTCCACCTCTAGATGTGCTCAATCCCCTCCACTCACAGCCTCAGTGGTGTTTCTTCAACTCATTTTACTGTTCCCTATCACCGTGAGGATGAAGTCCAAAGCCCTCGGTCTTTTATGATCCGGCTCACTATTCCCCACCATACATTATACTCCTAGTATTTGAAGTGCTTGCAGGTTCTTCAATGTACATTCATGCTCTCTCTTGCCTCTGAGCCTTTGCCCTCTGCCTGAAATACCATCGATCCTGTATCTTCTGCTTCTACTTTTTATACAGGACTTATTGAGGGTGCCACCCTTGCAAGAGAGCCTTCCCTCATGCTCCATGCCATCATCCAGGTCTAGATTAGGGACTTTTTCCACCTGTTACCATAAAACCCAGTACCTCTTTTATTACACCGCAGACACTGGATTATATTTGCCTTTATACATATATGTGAGTTCTCTGAAGGCCTTAAACATCTCTAAATCCTCCATACTGAGAACAGAGCTGACACAGGAAAGGCATTCAAATATGTGTAGATTGATGGGTGGAAACTTGTGGGAGTACAGCGTATATTTTGGAAAATCTAATAAGGGCTCCAGGCATTTTTGACAGGATAGAGTGATGCGCTGGGTTTAACAAGATAAACTTTAATTGGAACAAATGTAAGGTTCTGCCCTTGGGTCCAAAAGGCACATATGCGGGAGCAGGGAACAGCGCGCAGCTGCAGGTTATGTGAAAAGCCTGGGGAGCTAGAGTCGTCAGGAAGCGCGGCGCGGGTCAACAGTGTGATCTGACTGCCAAAAACATTAACACAACCTTAGCTTGCACTAAAAGTGTAGCTTCTAGAATGAGAGAGGAGCTACGCACATGCCAGACAGACTATACTGTGGTTCTGGGTTTGTTCTGAGCATCACACGTCAGGGGCCAGACTCTAGCAGGCTCTGAGGGAAAAGACCAGTGTGGTGAGGGGACTTCAGGTAAAGTCAGATGAGAAACAGGTGGAGGATCAGGGTCTGCTTCACCTTCAGAAAGTGTGTAGGTACCTGCTAGTTACCTTGGAACATCTAAAGATATGTGACCTATTATAAAGTATTACTTTCTGACCGATCAGGCTGTCCACAAATGGACAGGTAAGGGGTCTCCTGTCAACGGGTGCATTTCAAGATGCAACCGAAGCATCTTTACAAAATACAGATCTGATTATGTCTCTCTCTCTCTCTCTCTCACACACACACACACACACACTCACACACACTCACAATCCCCTTTTCCCACACACATCTCCCCTACCATTCAACCTCTGCTTTAAAACCATCTAAGGTTCAAAAGCACAACTCTCCCTGCAGCCTATAACGCTCTGCTCTTTCTGGCCTCACCCTCCTCTCTGCCCTCTTGTTCCCTCTGCCCCCTTGAGAACCTCTCACCAGACTCTCCTGCCTCACGGCTTTTGCCCGGGCAGTTCCATTCACCTGGAAAGCTCTTCTCTCCCTTCTTGAACCTAATTCATGCTTTGCGTCCCTTAGCTCTTGAGAGGCTCAGGCTCCACCCCTTCAGAAAGGCAGATCATTGCCCTACTCCAGGCTCTCCTAGCCCCAGAGGACTCCTTGTTTCATTGTTTGCTGTCTCCCCTACTAGACCATGAGCACCAGGTGGGCAGGGACTAAATCTGGGTTTGCTCACCATCTCACTGCCTCGTCAACACACAAGAGCTTCATCATAGACATGCTCAACAAGCCAATGAAGGAAGAGATGAGATGACCAGAGGCGATGACTATGTGGACATACCCTGAAGGGAAGTAAAAGCCTCCGGTCAGTGGTCAGACGAAACGTGCTTTCAGGTCTCTTTTCACGGCCAAAATATCTGCTCCTCACTATCAAAAATTCCCCCCATAATTCAAGGGAACATCAAACATTAGCCTTTCCAATTTACCAAGGGCCTCTCATGAGTCCCCCACCCCTTTTTTAGTAACTCTTTTAGTGCACTTGCCATATCCCACCTAATCCTAAAGACACTGGTGATTTGTCTTAGCCCCTCCACTCAAGGAACTTAAAATCCACTTGGAGAGATGTCATATTCACCTGCATACCCCTCCCAGCACACCCCAACCTACAACCAGTGCTTGGTACATACTTGTGTTATATGCAGGTAAATGCGTAACATTTACTTGACATTTCACTATGCTGTGTTTCACTGTCTTGTTTTTCAATTATGTAAGTGTGTTTGCACATTAAGTGGCCTATAATACAGGTCAGAGCCCATCGTAAGAAGATGCACGAATACTTCTGACTACACCAGCATTCTGTTTTATCAAATAGTTTGAAATAGGGAGACAAGTAGGCATGGGATGTTTATATCCCAGTTACGAAGGGATTCTGTTGCAACCCTTTCCTTGAATGTGACCTGTGTGTGCGTTAATGAATTTTTAAACTATCTTCCTTCAGGCTGCCAATTACAGTCAATTTTCACTCATCTAAAAATCATAAACAGTAAATTAAGCCGAACATTACTCATTTAATACTGCCCTGTGGGCTTTCTACTTTTCCCTTCCCAAACTTAAGGAGGCCCTCTTAAATATGTACGTATGAATTCACAAGCCATGTATTCAGAAGAGGACAAGAAAATTTAACTTTGTTTTTCTAAGCTGAACTTAATTTCCATCCCACAACCCCAGCTGAAAACTTTAGTCTTGTCAATACATGGCGAACTCAGTTAAATTCCGCATCTTCTTTTCTGTCTCCAGCCTGGCTCCCCATTCTGGCGTTTAAGTTCTGGCCCTCCACTCTCAGTAGATTTATAAAGCTGTGTTTTGGGATGCTGCATTCTGTCAAGTCCTCAGGTCACCTCTCTCCAAGCTGACATTTGTTAAGGTGTCTCTGTCACTATCTGGTTTCAGGCATGGCCTGCTATCAGTTAGGATTGTGTTCCACTGCAAATACTTGTTGTCCTGACTTACGGTGAGTTAAATCAGTGTTTCTCAAAGTCTGGTCCCCAGACCAGCTGCATCAGAATCACGTGGGTCCTTGTTAGAAATACAGATCCTCGGGCTCCTCCAGGCAACTGAATCAGAACCAGCAATCTGTGTTCTAGTAAGCCTTCCAGGTGATTCCGATGCATGCTCAAGCTTGGGAACCAAGAGAGTTTATTTTCTTCACAAAAAAACGAAGTCTGGAAGTTAGTGGCTGTCGCTTGGTGACACCACGGCCACTCCCAGCTGCAGTGAAAGCTAAGGAAACACTGTTAACGCTTTGAGTCCCTGTAGTAGAAGGTGGCAGGGGAAGTGGAGATGGAAATTGCAGTGGTTTCTGCCCCAGAGCTGTTATGCTCTGCATGGCAGTGTCCCCTTTGTGTAATGATGAGCCTTTGGGTCCACCAACAGCCCTTTGCTCAGCTACCTACCACCCTGGCCTTGGAGCCCTCAAGCTTCTGCGGCCCTCACCTTGTTGGTTCAGGGCCATCAGGAACTTGGTTTCTCATCCCCCAGCCTAGACTCCTGCAGCAATTTCCGGACCACACCATGCACAGCTCCTGCAAAGCAGCCATGCCTTCTAGGCTCAGGTGCTCACACTCATTGGGAAGTTCTGTCACCCACCTCCCTTTGGCAACAGGGCATCAGGAGGGCTGCGGAGAGGCAGGGTACAGCACTGGCAGGCCCCTTACCGCCTTACAAATCATCCCAACCCACCCCAGTGAGAGTCCCCTCTTTCAAAATCTCATCTTAAGTAGAAAAAATATATATATATACTGATTCTCCAAAATCTCTCTGACTTGCACCAGGACTGCATCTTAAAAGCCAAGCATTTGGGCTTCCCTGGTGGCGCCGTGGTTGAGAATCTGCCTGCTAATGCAGGGGACACGGGTTCGAGCCCTGGTCTGGGAAGATCCCACATGACGCGGAGCAACTAGGCCCTTGAGCCACAACTACTGAGCCTGCGCGTCTGGAGCCTGTGCTCCGCAACGAGAAGCTGCGATAGTGAGAGGCCTGCGCACCGCGATGGAGAGTGGCCCCCGCATGCCACAACTAGAGAAAGCCCTCGCACAGAAACGAAGACCCAACACAGCCAAAAATAAATAAATGAATAAATGAATGAATAAATAAATAAATAAATAAAAAGCCAAGCATTTGAAGCCCTTTTTCTCTGACTCTGTTCTTGAGGCAATGGAAGCCTCCAATAAAGGTCTGTAGGAGGTACTGGTGGAGGGAGTGGTCCAGAGGAAAAGAGAGAGGGAGGGGAGGCGGGAGGCACTGAATACTTGACAGTATCCTGTCAAATCCAGAGTGACTTCATAAACACTAGCTGCTGTTTTCAGAAAACATCTTTGGGAGGGGATATTGTACAGATGTTGGAGTGTGTTGGTGGGGGTGTCTCCTTTAATGCTGTGTCTACAAAGTCCAAAATAGCAGTATGTGACGAAATCTCTCTCAAACCCAGTAATTTTCAGAGGAAACCTAGTGGGGTGGAAGGAATAGCGGGGTAAGAATGGAAAGAACTGGGTTTTCTATCCAGATCTGTCACTTCCTAACTGGGTAATCACAGCCAAGTGACTTCATCTCTTTGAATCTTAGGTTATATAACCTATAAAAGGGAAGTGAAAAGATCTGCCTGGTGCATACTTTCATACCTATTTTACAGATACTGGTTGTGAGGGTCAAATGAACTCAGGTACACAAAAATACTTTTTTTTAATTGAGGTATAATAGACATATAACATTATATTAGTTTCAGGCATACAACATAATGATTCAATATTTGTATATATTGTGGAATGATCACAAGTCTAGTTAACATCCATCACTACAGTTACAAAAAATTTATTTCTTATGAATTTTTCTTGTGTTTTTCAAGGTCTACTCTCTTAGTAACTTTCAAATATGCCGGACAGTATTATTACCTATTGTCACCATGCTGTACATTACATCCCCAGGACTTATTTTATAACTGCAGGTTTGTACCTTTTGACCCCCTTCACCCATTTCACCCACCTCTCATCCCCAACATGGAAGTACTTTGAAATAAAGCAGTGATTATACAAATGAAAGGTCATACAAGTACCATTATTTTCTGTCTTTATAAACCAAAGGCAGGGTAATTATTCACTTTAATAGAACCAGGGTTTTTTTAAAAACCAAATTAAATTCCAATAGAGTTTCTAGATTTACCCTATGGTTGTCTCTTCAGACATTTCAGAGAGGTTAGGGAAATAAGGACAACAGAAAAGTACGTTTTCCACGTAACACAGCAGGTTATTTTAGGTCAAGTATATCCTCACTGATCTTCTGCCTGCTTGATCTACCAATTACTGCTAAAGTCTCTAGCTGCCAGAGCAGATTTGTCTACTTTTTCTGGTGGTTCTCTCCATTTTTGCCTTGCATGTTTTGACAGTTTATTAGGCTCATACACACTTAGGATTACTATGTTTTCTTGGAGAATTCAAATTACACAATGTCTTCTTTATCCCTGATAGTTCTCCTCGTTCATAATGTCTGCTTTTGTATGAAATTAACATAGCTACTCTAGCTTTCTTCCAACTAGAGTTAGCAGGGCATTTCTTTCTCCATGCCATTACTTTTCATCTGAGTCTTTATACTTAAAGTGGGTTTCTTATAAACAACTTATACTTGGGTCTCTTTTTATATTTTAATCCACTCTGACAAACTGTCTTGTAATTGGTGTTTTTAGACCATTCACATTTTTTTTTCAGCAACAGACACCTTTATTTTCAAGGTTCTTGGAATATGTTACGACATTCCCCCAAAGTGTTTTGACAATTAACACACCCAGCAGCAATTCAATATAAGTGCCTACAGTGAGCCAGCCCCTGGGAATAAATGGTTGGGTCCACATGTAAGCATCAGTTTTATCACATGCTTGCTAGCACGGGGTTTTAGTCTCAGTTTGCATCTCTGTAGCATGAGGAAAGCAGAACTCCCATGAATGTTTGCTTACTTATTGGAGCAACTCCCTGTTGTATGTATGGATTGTCCATTTACCTCTTTGGGGTGCTGATGTTTTTCTTACCAACTTGGATTCATTCCTTATATAGTAGAGATCATTGCGCTTTGTCATTTTTATGTCAGAGACTTTGAGGGCTGAGTGAGACCTGGAGTTTATTTGGCCTAAACCCCTTGTGGTGGGTTGAATGGTAACGCCCCCAAAAGATATGTCCATGACCTACCCCCACCCAGAACCTGTGAATATGACTTTATCTGGAAAAAGAGTCTTTGCAGATGCAATTCAGTTGAGGTAGCCCATTCCCATTTAAAGTGATAATTGATCAAGCTGGACTACTATCTCCCAAGTCGATGACTGTTTTATTGTTTTCTGTTTGTTATATTTGTTCTCTGGGGGGTGTTTCTCCCTCTTTTTCTGCCTGCTCTGGTTTTAACTGAGTGTTTTATATGATTCTATCTTATCTCCTCTCTTAGCATATCAATTATACTTCTTTTTAAAAAATTTTTAGTGGTTGCCCTAGAGTCTCCAAGACGCATGTTTAACTAATCTAAGTCCACCTCAAATAAGACTGTACCACTTCACATGAAGCACAGGTATCTTATAACAGTGTTCCCAATTTGTCCCTCCCACCCCTTATAACATCCCTGTCAATCACTCTCTCCATGCTGCAATCACCCAATGCAGGAGTTTCTCACTCTCAGGTGAGTCCACACTCAGCCTCCAGCAATTCGTCAAGATTACCACTTAAGTGTTCCTATCTGCTTATGGCCCCAGTGGCTTCAGGTTCAGATAAACAAGCCTTGGCTGTGACTCTCTGGATTTGCCTGTCTCTCCAGACTTCAAGGTGGTGGTTTGCTTGTCAACCTCAGTTCTCTGAGGAGTCCAAGAAAAGTTACTGATTTTCAGTTTGTTCCCTTTTTTTCCTCAGGGACAGGAGTGACAACTTCCAAGAGCTGAAGCCGAAAGAAGTCCAGCAGATTATTTTACATCATGGAGATTATAGTTGTGTTCGCTGATTTCCCAAAGTATCCAGTCCCTCAGCTCAGACCTGCTCTATCCCTCTGGCCAGGCCTGGACTAAAGAAAGAAAGCAGTTCCTAACTCAGATGCAAGAGATCACTCAATCTTCCAATCTGATCTGAGGACCCCTCCTGCCTAGTGTTATTTGCACAAGACAAGAACAGTTACGTTCCTGTCGTGTGCTACCTTACAACCTGAGTGGCATTGGTGTAATTGTCCCAGGATGTGGCTGCTGTGTTTTCAGTTCAGAAACCTCAACTTCAAGCACTGGAACATGTGAGCTCAGCTCCCAGATAATCACTATTAATTATACTCTCATCCACCCCACAGCTCACCAGAATCAACCTGCTTTGTCCAAAAAAAAAAAAAAAAAAAAAGGTTTTTAAATCAAGCATTTGATTATAATATGTACTTTTAAAACACTTAGGCGAATTGTTGGTTTAAAAAAGAGAATTCTGATTTCCCCTGAACTCCTGACTGGCAGGGCCACACAATGAGAATGGGTGCTTGCACTGATGATCCTGCAGCACTACAAGATCCTGGAGAGCTTCTGAATCATCCAAGAAAGATTAAATTATGTTCAGTAGCACTTTAACGTTAAGTGCATCTTATACTGTATTCCACGTCGATGGAATCTGATCATTCATGTGAAGCACAAGGTGACTCTCTTCCTCGCCCAGAAGCCAATGCGTTTTAGTTCAATTTGAATTACAAGGGTCTGCTAAACACCTACTGCACTGGTACACACCGGAAGGCATATTCCATTTATTTGTGGGGCTCACAATTTCATGGTTAAGGAAAAACAAACAAGCAAGCAAACAAATAAGCAAAACGGACAAGACACACCGTATAACCCCAGCACCCAACACACGCACAAGTTAATTGAATGAGTGTTTGCTCAATGACCTGTAGACAAAGTGCCTTATAGGCACAGAAATGCGGGCATCACAGAATGTGATGCAGGGAAGAGGTATTTGAGCTCGGCTGTGGAGGATGCTCAGGACTCTGGCAGTCTACAATAAAGTGGAGGGAAGTAATGCTAGCCAAAGTGGAAGTGATGAGAACCTTCAGGGAATGGAGAAAAGTCTGGTGTTTCTGGAATGTGTGGGTGGAAAATGCCAGGAAATGTTGTCAAAAAAATAAATCACAGAAGGCCTTGAATATCATGCTGAGAAATCTGAATGTTTTCCTGTAGGCAATGGGATGCTGTCAATGTTTTGAGCACACGTGTTTTGGTCAGATGTGCTTTAGGAAGATCACTCCAGAAGCACCTGGGAAGATGCACTGGGGTGCAAGGGGGAGACGGGAGACACAGAGGCCAGTTAGAAAGCCACTGCGTAAGTTCAAGCAAGAGAGAAGGGATTGCAGTGATGGAATATGGAAATAGGTACATGGCTGAACAGATACTGCAGAGGTAGATTCAATAGCACTGGGCAACCAGTCCTCTGCGAGAGGTAGGAGTTGAAGATGCTCCAGAGTTGTTTGCAGAAAGAGCTACATTCCCCACCCCACCCTATATGCACACCCTTTGCAATGTAACAGCTCCTGCCACCATCAGGAGGTGGAGTCTATTTCTCTACCCTGTAAAACTGGATTCCAGCTCTATACCAACACTGAACAGTTAGGCTGATGTGGAGAGAGAGGATGCTGCTATAACAGAATACCATGGACCAGGTGGCTTTGACAACAAATACATATTTCTCACAGTTCTAGAGGCTGGGAAGTCCAAGATTAAGGCATCAGCAAATCCAGTGTCTGCTGAAGGCACTCTTTCTCATTTGCAAATGGCCGTCTTCTCCTTGTATCCTCACATGGCAAAGAGACAGATCTTTTGTCTCTTTCTCTTCTTAAAAGGCATTATTCCCATCATGGGAGCCCCACCCTCATGACCTCATCTCATCCTAATTTACCTCCCAAAGGTCCCACCTCCAAATGCCATCACGTTGGGGAACAAGGTTTCAACCTATGAACTGGGGGGAGGACACACACATTCAGTCCATAATCAGACCTCTCCTTGAACTCCTACCACCTTGGCTGGGTCCTGCCCTCCTTGCCTAACTCTTACCAGACCCGTATTTCTGAAGTCAGGACCCTGCCCTGAAAGCTTTGGCACTGCCTAGACTCCTGCCAGGTGGGATCAGTCATTTATAACCAAAGCCCTGCTACTCAGCCAACTTCAAGAAATGTCACTCTCCAGAGATTCCTCCTACAGCCCCACTGCCCCTGCACTGGGGGATTTTTTGGAAACTACAGGCAGCTGAATGGAGTCGGAGTTCACCCGTGCCCCTTGGCTCTGTTGTTTGAACAGCAGGCTCTCCTTTCCCCCATCCCCATACCGTTATGGGGCCAGCCCTGCAGTTGGATTCATACATCCCACTTCCTGCCCTTCCATGGTTTCCGCAGCTTCCCTCTCCAGTTTGGTGTGTTTTGCAGAGGAGCCAGTTTTGGTGCTTCATTTAACCACTCAGTCAATGGTCATAAGCACCTATCCTGTGCCAGGCATTGCTTGGGATTCAGAAGTGAGTTAGACAGCATGCTTTGTAGGTGCTCCCAACTCAGAAACCCCTCTCATCTGGAAAAGGCAGGAGAATGCACACAACAGAGCTTTCTTAATGGGAGGGCACTTGCCCGCAGGCTCCACCGCTGACTATTTAGCGGGCATAGGGCAACTGAGCCAGTATCCTCACCTAGCATAAAAATAAAAAGTAAGAGCCTTTCTACAGGCCAGGACTGTATGGGACGAAATGGAGGAGAAGACCAGACCTTGACTTAATAATGGTGCCCAGCTCACTGGTGGGTCCAGGTCCAAGGGTCCAGCTTTCCGGCATCCGGAACCTCAGGACCTCGAGGGGCACCGTCAGGAGGTAGCGTCCCCATGGGGAGGCTCTGGTGAAGTGTGTGCAGCATCAGAAAGCCCTTAAAATGCTCCACTTGAGGAGCTGCCAGGTCTTATCTAAAGAGCCATGCACTTGGCACTAAGTCTGATTCATAAGGAACCCCTAAGAACTGTGGACAAGGGCATTTACAGACCTAGAAAACCCTGCCTGCTCTTTTTAATTTTTTTCTTCTCCCCTGAGAAAAGTAGGAGTTAAGAGATTTGGGGGGCCTCAGCCAGGCCTCCTCCCCCAAGGTCACTCTCCCAGGCACTCCCACTGGTTCTGATGCAGCCCTGATTCCCAACTACAGCCAAGGAGCCCAAGTGCAAGGCTCAGGAGGCAGAAGGCAACCAGACGCCAGGCTCCCTTGCCTGGGGAGAAAGAGCATTTCCCCTGAACACACAGGCAGGCGATGGCCAGAAAATGTACAGCAGTTTCAAAAGCCACAAGCGGCAACTAGAGCACCATGCGTGCCCCAGAGAAGCACTCCCACCAGGCCCCATTCCCCCCATCAAACCATCATAGCCCAGCCCTTGCCTCCGGGGGCTTGGGTTGGCTTAGCCTGTTCCTTCAGGTACTAGATTTCCCCACTTCCCCAGTTATTGTAACTCAATCCTTACAACCCCTCTAGGAGGGATGTTTGATGACTCTGCTCCTTTCACAAATGTGGAAACTGAAGCACAGATTGGTTCTGGTCTTGCCCAATGTCACAGTGCAAGGAAAGTGTGGGGCAGTATTCAAGCCCCCGTGCACATCCGAGTAGGCACCCCTCTGCTCCTCCTCCATTCTCACGCCAGGCCTCTGTCCCCTGACCGCAGGAGAGTGACTCACAGGGCCCTTGCCTTGGATGCCAGCTGGTATGGGTCTGAGGGCTTTGGAGGGCTTACAAGATCCCCTCACTGAGCCCTCAGAGGCCCCGGGATGAAAGGGATTAGGCCAAGCATGAACATTTTTTCCTTGTTAGATTGTCCATTTTTTCCTTTCACCACATTCCTCATTTCAATCATTCCTTTTCCTTTCCAGACCCCAGGAGCCAGAAATAAACACACACAGTCTTTGCATTGATGTAAATAACCATTGGCTTTATTGAACCCATCTGCTTGGGCTATTGGTTGAAATCACAGCTCTGCAGCATTTTCCAAGTACCCCCTAGGGCATCGGGAAGTTTAGCTGCTGCCCTGCCCAGCCAGGTTTGTTCTGCTCCCTTCAAGAAGGACCCTCACTGTGGAAGCCATGTGTTCATTTTCTCGGTATCCTTAGAGCTCAAAGTCTAGCCATTTCTCCCCACAAACAATCAATTTCTCTCTCTCCTCTTCTCTCTCCCATCACCCCAAGAAGCTGCCTCCTGCCTCCCAGGCCCACAGACTGCGTGGCCCCATCATTCTGTCCCGGGACCTTAGGTTTGAAGGCAAACAGAGCCAACAGGTACCTCCCAGCCCCACCCCAGCCCCATGTAGCTGCCTCGTGGTTTTCCAACTTCAACTGGGGCTCCCTTCTCTTCTAACAGCAATAACAGTAACCGTTAAGTGTATCAGACACTTGTTATGTGCTAGGTACTGCTGTAAGCCTATGCAAGTATTATTTATTTTATCTCACAACCACCCTTAGGAAACTGAGCCATATACAGAGCTGAAGTAACCTGTCCAAAATCATACAGCTAGTAGGAGGTAGAACCAGGATTTGAACCCCAGAAGTCTGGCTCTAGGGCTGGGCCTCTTAACTACTACAAAAAACTCAGCTCTTCAAGCCCCACTTGTCTGGAAGCTCTGGGGATCAGAGCCCAAGTCTTCTGCTGTGCATGGTTGATCTTTTGTCTTCTGGTTGAGTCACTCTTTGTTTTCTGTTTTTTGGTTTTGTTTAGTTGTGTTTCATTTGCTTTGTTTGTGTCTTTCTCTTATTTTCTGTATCTCCTGAGTTTCCCTCATGACTTGAGCCTTTATTGTACTCAGTGGCCTCCTCCTTACTTCTCTCTTCTTTCTCTCTCTTGCTCTCCACATTCAAGCAGTAGCCAAGTCCTCTGAATTCTTTCATTTCAGAAAGGTTTCTTGAGCATCTCCTTCATGCCAAGCACATAGGAGGTGATCAAGATGGATGGAGTCCTTCTGCATGTGGCATTTTCAGTCCATTTCATTGGCCTCTCATCTCTCACACCTCCCATCCCTCATGCCCTGGTCCCAGTTCAGGCTGATTTTCACACCCACCTGTGCAATTGTTGCTTCCTCCCCTGTGTGTTTGCCTCACTCTGCACATGACTGATGAATAACTCTTAAATAAGCCTGCCTGGGCTTCCCTGGTGGCGCAGTGGTTAAGAATCTGCCTGCCAATGCAGGGGACACAGGTTTGAGCCCTGGCCTGGGAAGATTCCACATGCCACGGACCAGCTAAGCCCATGTGCCACAACTACTGAGCCCACATGCCACAACTAATGAAGCCTGCGTGCCTAGAGCACACGTTCCGCAACAAGAGAAGCAATGACAATGAGAAACCCACACACCGCAACGAAGAGTAGCCCTCGCTCACCGCAGCTAGAGAAAGCCCACCCACGCACAGCAACAAAGACCCAACACAGCCAAAAATAAATAAATAAATTTATTAAAAAAAAAAAAAAAAGAGGCTGCCTTAGATCAGGTCTTTGCTAGAGGCCTTTAATTGGAGCTCAGACTTGGAGCTCCAAGCCATCCAATAGTCCCTACGGGATAACATGCCAAATCCCCAGTCTGGTACTCTGGACTCAGACTGTTAGTTCCAACTTGACCAAACATACTTCCTACTGCATTCCCTTATTTAGCCCAAGACAACATTTCTTACAGGGCAACCCCACACTTGCATCAGAATCACTCATGTGCCCATTAAAATGCACCCTTCCCCAACCTTCCAAATGAGAACTTCCAAAGCTGGGATCCAGGAATCTGCCTTTGAACAAACTGCTTGGTGATTGGCATGCACTCCATGGTCGGATACCCACCTGCCTAGGTGATAGCCTCTGAACTACGGGGTTCACTCTGTTCCACACACTAGGGCCCACAATGCCAACCCCATCACCAGATCTCCATGTCTGATCCTACGCATTCTTCAAGGCCCATCTCAATGGCCCCTCCTCTGAATTACCTACTAAGAGTCCACCTTCTGTTACCCCAGCTGAAATCAATCTCTCTCTCCTCTTTCAGTATTAGAGCCCTTGTAGAATCTGAGTGTCTTTCATTGCATTTGCTACTTTCTAGCTTGTATTATTGTTATGTATGTGTCAGTCTTATCACCATTACTAGGCTGTAAACATTTTAAAGACAAGAGCTATCTCTTAATCAACTGACCGGGATGTTATGAGTGTAGCAGCCAAAGCAATCCTTTAAAAAGTCTCAGTATGTCACTCTTCTACTCAAAACCCTCCAGTGGCTCCTCATGGCCCGGGAGTAAAGCCAAAGTTCTTGTGATGCTCCACAAGGCCCCGTGTGGTTTGGTCCCCTTTACCTTTGTGACCTCCCCTCCCACTACTCTGCCTCTCACTCCTCCCACTCCAGACACATTGCCTCCTAGACACACCTCAAGTGTGCTCCTGCCTCAGGGCCTTTGCACTGGTTGCTGGATCTGCTTAAATGTCCTTCTCCCATATAGCAGCCCAGCCCATTCCCCCACCTCCTTTTAGAATTTGTTCAAATATTACTTTCTCAATAAGGCCTACCCTGTCTGCCCTATTTAAACCTGCAATTCACCCCTGCACTCATGTTACCCCGCTATACTTTTTATTTTGTCCATAAGGATAAGCATTATTGATTTATTAAAAATGGATTTATTTATTATATTTACTGCATTTTGTCTTCTCCCTTCACTATACTATAAGCTCCAAGCTTCATTTTGCCTACTGACATATTCCACGCACCTAAAACACTGCCTGACACATAGAACATGCTCTATAAATATTTGCTGAATGAACGAATAAGTGAGTGAGGTGAGGAATGAATAAATGGAGGGAGATGGGGAAGCAAAAGTTGAATTACAGGCCTGGGTGGGGCCCACTCAGCATTTCTCAGAAGTCCAGGCCAGGAGTCAGAAACAGAGAACAAATTAAGTCAAGGGTGTAATATGAGCCATATATTTTCAATTCTGTCCTAACAGGTGACACAGAATGAGGGCAGGCCAGGACCGGAAGTAGTGGAGATGGCTGTCACCATCACCTGAATGTGATGTCATTCGACCAGACAGCTACAAGGCCTCAGCAGCCTCTGGTTGACTTTCCTGGAGCTTGAGTACATTAGAGAAAGCGGATGTAAAGAGTCAGCACTGGTGGGGACAGGCAGAGAGAGGTCTGGGCTCTAACTGTCAGGGTCCCGTCTGCATGTATGAGTTTCCTATCGCTGCTGTAACAAATTACCACAAACTTAGTGGTTTAAGACACCACAAATTTTAATCTCTTACAGGTGTGGAGATCAGAAGTCTGAATGAAATGATGCCATTTGCACCAACATGAATGGACCTAGCGATTATCATACTAAGTGAAGTCAGACAAAGACAGACAAATATATGATATTGCTTATATGTGGAATCTAAAAAAAAGATACAAATGAACTTATATACAAAACAGAAATAGACCCACAGACATAGAAAACATACTTATGGTTACCAAAGGGGAAAGGGTTGGAGGAGGGATACATTAGGAGTTTGGGATTAAAACAGACACACTAGTATATATAAAATAGATAACCGACAAGGACCTAATATATAGTACAGGGAACTATACTCAATATGTGGTAATAACCTATAAGGAAAAAGAATATAAAAAAGTGTATATATATATATATATATATATATATATATATGAATCACTGTATTGTATCCATGAAACTAACACAACATTGTAAATCAACTACACTTCAATTTTTAAAAGTCAAAAAAAAAAGGGAGGCTGAAACTAGTCTCAGTGGACTAAAGTCAGCGTGTCTGTAGAGCTGGTTCCTTTTGGAAGCTCTGAGAGGAGAATTTTTTCCTTGAATTTTTCAGCCTCTAATAGTGACCTGCATTCCTTGAGCTGTAGCCCTTCCTCCATCTTCAAAAAGCATCCCTCTCTTCTGACTCTGACTCTGACCCGCAAGCCCCTTCTTATAAGAATGCTTGTGATCATATCAGTCCGACCTGGATAATCGGAGAGAAGCTCCCCATCTCAAGATCTTTAACTTAATCACACCCACAAAGTCCCTTTTGCCATGTAAGGTAACATTCACACATTCTGGAGATTAGGCTGTAGAGTATTTGGGGGCCATATTCAGCTCCCACACCCTACATAGAGTCAAGGCAACCTCATCATATAGTTGGGCCCACTCATCCCTTCCTAGGTGTATCTAGGAAATTCGTATCCAAGTGAACCCCTCCACTGGAGAGGAAGTGAGATCCCCAGGAATCTGTCAACTAAGGGACCAGTGAGAGGGACCGCTGACAGCCCAGACCTCCCGCTCAGGTTTAGGAAACTCTCACACGTTCACTTTGCCTTCCTGCTTCAGAAAACCTTCTCTGGAAGGACTTTCAGCCCATGTTCTGCACTGGCTGCCATGTGATCTCAATGGCCAACCAGCTACACCCTGATTCACATTGCAAGTGGAAGGCCTCTCTGCGGAGGTGATATTTGAAAAGACACATAAAGAGAATGAACCAGTCATCAGAAGGACTCCAGACTGAGGGAATAAACATACAAAAGCTTAAGAAAGAGGGAACTTGACAAGTCTGAGGAAGAGGGAGAGGCTAGGATGGCTGAAGGTCACGAGCAAGAGAATTTAAGATTGGAGATGCAGGCAGAAGGTAGATTACGCATGACCTTGGGAGCCATGAGAAGTCTGGAGTTTTCTAGGAGCAAGGATAAATTGATGAGAATAATAATAACCACAATAGCTAACCATTATATGCTTAGTAACATGTATATGTATACCGAGACGAACATATATAGTACCAGGTACTATTTTAAGTACTTCATTTACATCAGTTTAATTCTCAAAAATTTGCATGAGTAGATGCCATTATCCCCATTTTACAGCTGAGGAAATTGAGGCATGGAAAGGTTAAGTAACTTGCCAAGCCCACACAGCCAGCAGGTGGTAGAAGCCCGAATTCAGACCCAGGTGATCTGGTTTCTCAGTGTGTGTTTTAAAGGTCTGCACTGACTTTCCTGCTGAGGACGTCACACAAAAAGATCATTTTGTGTGTGGTGGCGGAGGAGGGTGAATAGGAGCACAGAATATTTTCAGGGCAGTGAAAATACTCTGCGTGATACTATATAATGCATACATGTCATTACACAGTTGACCCTTGAACAACATGGGGGTTAATTGGCATATAACTTACCGTCAGCCCTCCGTATCTGCTGTTCCTGGGCATCCATGGATTCAACCAACCATGCACGGTGTAGGACTGTAGTATTTATTACTGAAAAAGACCCACGTGTAAGGGGACCCGCACAGTTCAAACGCACATTGTACAGGGTCAACGGTACGTTTGTCCAAACCCCTAAAATGCACAACACCAAGAGTGAACCCTATGGGTGATAATGATCTGTCAATGTAGGTTCATCAGTTGTAACAAATGCGTTGCTCTGGCGGAAGATGCTGACAATGGGGGAGGCTGAGCACGTGTGGGGGCAGGGATGCCTTCATCTTAATTTTCCTGTGAACTTAAAACTGCTCTAAAAAATGAAGTCTTTTTTAAAGTTAGGTATAAACAAATCAAGTGATGCAGCTCTTCCATTCCTAGGTTTTAATCAAGAGAAGTGAAAATACACATCTACAGAAATGCTTGTATGTGAGTGTTCTTAGCAACATAGCAACTTATACATGAATGTCCTTATTTATTCGCTGTAACCAAACACGGGAAACAACCCAAACGTTCACCTTATGGGAAAAGATCAACAAAATGTGGTATATTCATATAATGGAATAACACTCAATAATACAAAGAAATGGATGATTGATATACACAGTAAAAAAATATGCACAACCTCAAAAAAAAAATAATTCTGACTTTAGCAGGAGGGTGGATTGTGCAGGGTGAGCAAGAGAACTGACAGACTACCTGCTGTATAGCACAGGGAGCTCAGCTCGGTGCTCTGTGATGGCCTAGTTGGGTGGGATGGGGAGTGGGGGTGGAGGGAGGTCCAAGAGTGAGGGGATGTGTGTATTTGTATGGCTGATTCACTTCACTGTGCCGCAGAAACTAACCCAACATTGTAAAGCAATTATACTCCAATAAAAAAAGAGAGAGAGAGAGAACTGACAGACTAATTAAGAAAGTCTTGTAGCATCTAGGTTAGAGATGTTGGTGGCAGGCCCTGGGTGGGAGCAGTGAATATAGAGAAAAAATGAATAGACTTAATACAGATTTGAGATCTGGGAGGAATCAAGGCTGACTCCTAGGTTTTCAGCTTGAGCAACTGAGTTGATGCCTTTACTGAAAAAGGAAAAGGCTTGGTGGGGAGGGTCCCCAAGCCCAGTATTCCTGCCCTTGCGGAACCCCTGAGCCCTCGTCAACTCTCAGCCACATTTCTCAGCTAGAGAAAGCCCAGCACACAGATGCCAAGGTTAGCCTGCACTAGCGGGCCCATGCCAAGAACCACAAAAGCCTCATTTTATTTAAAACACAGGGTTTGGCAGAATTCCCTACCTAGATAGAGACAAGCCCATTACTTCATCTTGTGAGCTGCATTACAACCTCTGCTTTCGTGTATCTATTAGCAAGACCTCTCAGCCAAAACTCCAGCCAGCCCATCCATCATTCTTCCTGGAGGCCCACAGACCAGGCAGCTGAGGCTGGGAGCCCAGCAGACATCCATAGACATTTGCACAGGGGACTAAGCCCCAAAGGCTTTCCTGTTTGTGTATAGGGGGCCTTACCGCTTTCTATTTTTAATTAAAAGCAGATTTTTATCAATCCCCCCAAAAATCTATTGGGGGAACTGTAATTTTGCTTCCAATCTTCCTATTTAATACTCCCCTAATGCCCATAAAAAGCTTTGGAGTTTCAGTTCATGATTTGAATCTTTACAGATAATTAGCTGGTAGAACGACTTGGAGAGAGAAGCAGGTATATATTTTCACAGCTTGGTGGGGAGTGGGTGGGTGAGTTGTGGGAGAAGCATCCCCAGGCACACCTCCATTCCAAAAACATAAACACGCAATCCATTTAAACGTACATTCACTTAGGTTCTTTAATAGCTGCCTTAAAAAGTGCTTTTCTCTCTGACTTCTGGGGCACCCTATTTTCATGCCACTTGGCTCTTCCACCTTCGACCTCCCTCTCCAGGTCCTCAGACCCTCCATCATTAAACTTAACCTGCTCCCTACCACCTTGGCCCCACCTACTTGCCTTATAGTCCAAGTCAGTCCCCTTGGACTTGGACAGGCCTTTCCTGTCGCCTCTCTGGCCCTCTGTTCCTCCTCCCTCCTGCTCAGCCCACCCTCACACTTCCCTCCCTCCCCTCCCTTCTCTCCTTCTCTTCTCCTTTCAGACTCAGCTTCTGTGACCACCTTCTGCATGAGTCGGAAATGGTGTCATATGTACTCACCTTTAAAAGCCCTATAGTAATCACGTGAAATAGCAGTGTTACACGCACACGCACACAGGCGCACGAGCACACAGTTCTTTAACATCTGAAGAATTGGAGGCTCCAAGAAGTCCAAAAATTTACTCAAACCCCACCTTCCCCTTTATTTTCTCTCCCTTTCCACTCTCCTTTGTCAGGTGATAGATACATATATACATACACACACAGATACATAGACAGACACCTAGACAGGTACATAGATGGACAGACTGACAAAAGGGCAAATACTCAATAGATAGTAGAAGAAAGACAGGTTGGTAGGTAGGTAGGTAGATATAGATAGAGACAGACAGACAGATGGTAGAGGAGGGGAGACTACAGCAGCTGGCAAAAATCAACCAAATACCTCATTCCACTATTTTGTCCCTTTTCTCAAGAAGCTCTCCCAAATCTTCTGCTACGAGGAATCGCCGCTCAGTGAAAACTC
Source organism: Neophocaena asiaeorientalis asiaeorientalis (assembly GCF_003031525.2). Classification (NCBI taxonomy): domain Eukaryota; kingdom Metazoa; phylum Chordata; class Mammalia; order Artiodactyla; family Phocoenidae; genus Neophocaena; species Neophocaena asiaeorientalis. The sequence goes on from NW_020175079.1 coordinate 819,603, forward strand.
CATAAGGTAGATTTTAAAGGCTGGAAACAAGAAAGTAACGAAGAGGCTGTGTGGCTGCCCAGGTGTGAATCAAGACACATGAGGCAGTGGGTGTGAAGGCTCTTTCTTGATAAACAGTTAATGTTCTCAAAGGTGAGAGGGGATCAGAGTCATCCCTAATTGAATAGAGTTCAAGGTCCAAGGGGAGGCGGCTTTTGACAGTGGTTCTCCACCTCACCATGCATTTGAGTCACCCAGAGGGCTTCGTAAAACACGGATCCTTGCACTCCACCCAAGAGTTTCTGATTCATTAAGTCTGGGTGGGGCCTGAGAATTCAATTTCAAACAAGCTGCCGGATGGTGCTGATGCTGCCGGTCCAGGGACCTCACCTGGAGGACCACTGCTAGAGAGTAATGTTCAGAGGTTAGCCTGGCTATTGTGATGATGTTAAATCAGGTCTCTTTTAATCAAATCATATTACCTGGCATATTTGAAAACGAAAGAAACAACACTGGTTTGATCGTTTTCAAGATTGGGTCAAGATTTCAGAGGATGACTGAACTTTGATCCACTGAACACCTCACCCCATGTCTCCTGACGCTATTGGGACCTCCACCTCTGCCTACCATATTCCTACCCATCTGCCTCCTCCTGCATGAGAACAAAGACCGTGTCTGTCCTGTTTGCAATTAGAAGAACTCCAGGGCCTAAAACTATATCTGGAATTGTGGATGTGTGTGTGTGTGTGCTTGTGTATCTGTATGTGTATGTATACGTGTATGTACACACACACATGTAAAAATGCATACGTGTGTTTGTGTCTGGTGAATGAGCCAGTGAATGGATAGGCTGCCTGTATAAAGGACTCTCTGAAACGGGCAGGAGGAGAAAAAAAAAGGGAATTCCCTGGCACTCCAGTGGTTAGGACCTGGTGCTTTCACTGCCGCAGGCCCGGGTTCAGTCCCTGGTCAGGGAACTAAGATCCCCGCAGGCTGCGCGGCACAGCCAAAAAAATGAAATGGTCAGGAGAGTGGGCTCAGAGCTGGCCCACCGGGGTTTGAGGCCCAGCTCCAGGGCTCAGAGAGCTGAGCAGTAAATCTCTGAACTGTCACTGCTCCTGCCCTAACAAGGCCCCCTCCCCCAGGCAGTCCTGGGGGGCTGGCTCAGCTTCTCTAAGTACACTTATCTCCTAAACTGAAGACATCTGATCTCCTCAGCCCTGTTCTCACGGCTGGCATCAGCTCAAAACAGGCCCACTGGAGGGGAAAAGTCCTTCCACCAGTACTAAAAATACTTGCATTGATCTCCTGCTCACTGTGGCATCCCTCTCTCTCCATTCCTGGTTTTTCTTGCTGTTTTCGTTCTACACAGTCCTCCAAATCCAGCACAAGATCATTTGGGCCTGGATCACGAGGTGGTTTGACCCTTCCCACAGTGTCACATCCAAAATCGTTCCTCCCATCCAGCACATCATTTGCAGGGCCCGGTGCAAAATGAAAATAAAGGGGCCTCTGTTTCAAAAATTATTAGGAATTTCAAGACAGTGACAGAGAGCATTAAACAACCCTGGACAACCGCACAGGGTGTACCCACCACATGTTTCTGGACACAGTGGATAGACCCAACATTCTCCCCAAGCTCCAGGGAAGTTCTGCCCTCCTGTGACACTTTGTCTGTGGGATTAAGGGGTGGCTCTTGAGTCCACACTGCTCCTGGAAGTTCATTAGCTCCAAGTGCAAAAGGTCCTTGCCCTCCAGGCCCATGGGGTCCTTTGAAGTAGCTTCCCAATGGCCCTCCCTGACCTGACAGAATACTCAAACATGTGGGTAGAAGGCGCTTTAGGGAACTGCTCACACCCCCTCCCCCCTCACCCCTCCCCCGTTGATAGCTAACTCCTTGTAGAGACTGTGTGCATTCTCCCGAGCATTTTGAAATTGACATGAACTGAGTTGCTGCAGGTGCCCATAAAGATGGGCATTTCCTCTTTGAGCAAAGGAGACAGGGACATCATAGGAACCACACCCTGTTTCTAAAAATGGGTCAGCTCATTATTGGCAAGCATTCTCAGAGGCCTCAAGGGCAAAATAAATCAAGTGCAAAATGACTATTAACTTCCTGAAGTTTCAAACCAGCTGGGGAAATTAGAAAAACTAATAGAAAAATAGATCTTAACACCCTGCAACTGAGGTAGCTGAAAAAAATATGTAAAGATGAGATCAATCACAAGGGGAAGGGTCGTTTCAGCAGTACAGCATCTCTCTAGGGAGACTGAATTCGAAACTCCACTGGGGAGAGGTCAAGAAAATTAAAGGAAGTTCTGGAATTTGGGCTGCACATTAAAAATCACAGAGAGAGCTTTCAAATAGAAACAAAAGCAAAACTAAGCACCAGGCCCTACCGCAGGCAATTCAGTAAGAATTCTTTCTCTATAAATTGTTAAACTTGTTACATATTTTAAGAACACGCAACACAGACGGACATTATGCTGACCTCCCATGTACCACATCAACTCTCAGTAATTAACAGTTCAGGATCAATCTTGTTTCACCTCTGTCCCCACCCACCTCTCACCCCCGCCCCCAAAATACAATTGTTTTGACGCAAATCCCACGTCAAACTTCAGTATGTATCTCTGAAAGGTAAGGACTCCTTTTTAAAAAATAACTATGATACTATATCACCCCTAATAATAAGGTATCTTTATAACAATAATTCCTCAAATCTATCAAAATCTAATTTCTCCTCCTGTTTGATATATTTTTAGGCATTTGTTACAGGTGGAATGCAAATAAGGTCTGTGTGTTATAATTTGTTGATGTAGCTCCTAAAATTCTTTTAATCTATAGGTTCTTGCTCTATCTCATTCTTTTATTATGAAATTTATTTTTTTAATGAAGAAATGAGGACAAATGTCCTGTAGAGTTTCTCAGTGTCTGTATCTTGCTGTTTGAATCCCCATGGCATGGTTTAACATGTTCCCCTGTCCCCATATTTCCTGTAAATTAGTCATTAGATGTGGAGGCCTAATAAAATTCAGATTTGAATTATTTGATAAGACTATTTCATAGGTAGTATTGTATGCTCCAATCAAAGATATTTAAAGTCCAGTTGCCTCTTTTTCACGATGTTAGTTGTTAATAATCATTACCCAGATTCATTAATTTTTTAGGGTTTTTTAAAAAATCTAGGGTTTCCAAATCTATGATTCCTTCTTTCAGCAGCTGCAATGTTTCTATAAAGAGAAACTTCCTTTTATCAACCATGGGGTTACCTGAGAAACAGTTCAAATAGGAAAAGCAGCAGAAATGCTTGATACTTTTTCTTTATTTACCAGTTTTTAAAATAAGGAGCTGGTTCCCTAGCATCTGCCAAATGTGATGAAACATTCATAGTTGTTATTAAGAACTCATTAATATAAACATACTCAATGTGTTTCAATTTGTTATTCTAATTCTGTTCCAATTATCCTACCTGTGGTCGGTGGGAGCCTGTTTAATTTCTCTTCTGAGTCCTCCTGAGATAATCCTTGTCATCATTGACAGCTTCCTTGCACTCCTGTGACAAGATGCTTCAGGACCATAGGTACATTCCTGTCCCAAACTAGAATCATCCATTTTTCTAAGAGGTCCTGGCTTGGTTTTATGCAAAATAGTATTTAGAGGCCACAATCCAGGTGCTAAGGGTGCTTGTTGCTACTGAGTCGGTGATTGTTTCTGGGCCTTTGCAGTGGATAAAGCTGGAAAATATTTTATGTTTTAAGGGAAAAAAGACTTTATATCATGCTTTTGGGAGGAAGAGATATTGAGTAATATCCTCCAAACTGAGAAGGAATTTTGAGACTGAAAAACGAAGCAGGGAACCCAAAGTGCAATTAGAAGTTTATTGCAGGTAACTTATATACAGGCAGGATCAGGCGGACGGCAATCCAGAGGCATTCACGGCTGCACTCCATGCATCAAAAACGGGTACAGGGGGCTTCCCTGGTGGCGCAGTGGTTGAGAGTCCGCCTGCCGATGCAGGGGACACGGGTTCGTACCCCGGTCTGGGAGGCTCCCACGTGCCGCGGAGCGGCTGGGCCCGTGAGCCATGGCCACTGAACCTGCGCATCCAGAGCCTGTGCTCCGCAACGGGAGAGGCCATAGCAGTGGGAGGCTCGCGTACCGCCAAAAAAAAAAGGGGTACAGGGGAGTTTTAAAGGATCTAAAAATAGATCTGACTACCAAGTGAGACGCATGTCTGCACCAATGGGAACCAGGGGTTTTTCTTTCCCCTGGGGGGGTTCTCATGTCCATTAACCCATCTGCATCAGCAAAACTCATTTTTCCAGTTTTCATAGTGGATGCAGGCAAAGGTAAAAATTGCTAGGGAATTTATCTGGCTTGGCCGCATTTCTTGTGAGCAGGCTAAAGCTCAGTCATGCAGAAAGGGGAAGAGGTAGGACTGGGGGCCTAAGATGGAGCTGACAAAACAGAGTCAGTGTGGTTCAGCCATACATCATATTCCAATTCAAATCCTGGACTACAGGGTTTTTACTGACCTCAGTGATTTTACATGTGTAACATCTTCCATTTTTTAAAATAATCCCAGTATCCGAGTTCATAATTATTAATTAGTTTTATCCCTTACCACACCCAACAGTCTCCAAATAACACTATCAACCACTAGCAACAATATGATTACTTAAATCAGTTTAAATTTTTCCCAGCCTTTTCTTGTTACAATTCACTGATAATCTCCTAAACTTCTAATCCAGAGGTGCCTGCTCTCTCTCTCTTTGTCACTGTGCAAAAAATTATTAACCAAGAAATGTGGACTAGTGTCCTGTAGAGTTTCTCACCAGAAAACACACAGTCTTAAATAAACGTAGCAGAGACCACACACTTAGCTTTCTTTACTGACTTCTAGAGACTGCTCCCTCATGCTACATAGAGATCCTCGTCACTCCTTTTCACAGAGGCATGGTATTCTAGCGTGGGATGTGACATAGCGGTGTCTGGGTGACTTCCAGGTATTTTGCTATTACTAATAGAGCTGCAGTATAGAACCCTATGTGTATGACTTCTTATATTTTCATGCTCTCTTGTGCGAAAGTTGAGAACTCCTGACCTACAGAAAAAAGCAGGTTGAAAAAAGCAAGTTCGAATCCCAGCTCTGCCCTTAACTTACTCCTTGTAAAATCTGGATAATAATATCTGGATTAAAAATCTACCTCATAGATTTCTGGAGAGGATTAAATAAGCTAATATATGGAAGGTGCTTAAATCAGTTCTTAGTATATTTTAAGAGGAGTATGTTGTTATTGTTGCTATGAATCTTTAAATTTCTTTTTTTTTTTTTTTTTTTTTTTTTTTTTTTGTAGTTGATTTACAATATTGTGTTAGTTTCAGATGTACAGCAAAGTGATTCAGTTACACTTTTTTTCAGATTCCTTTCCATTATAGTTGTTATGAGATTTTGAATATAGTTCCCTGTGCTTTACAGTAAATCTTTTCTGTTTGTCTATTTTATATATAGTGGTGTGTACCTGTTAATCCCATACTCCTAATTTATCCCTCCTCCCCCACTTCCCCTTTGGTAACTATAAGTTTGTTTTCTATGTCTGTGAGTCTGTTTCTGTTTTGCAAATAAATTCATTTGTATTATTTTTTAGATTCCACATATATGTGATATCATATTTGTCTCTCTCTTGAAATTTCTTATTTAGCCTCCCTGCCTCAGTTTCCTCAGCTGTTCTATCTCAGGATGTTGTCACAACAAAATTAGATCATCACGGCAGGACTTCTCGAAATAGCTATCATCTCTGAAAATGTGGAGAAAGGGTATTATTTTCATCACCGTGATTATAGAATGTCTGGTTAGGAGAATCAACAGTATTCGTCTGGTGGGACTCTCATCTCTGGAAGCTGTCTATATAGGGTTTCCTTACTGGACTGAGTCCGAAAGACAACCTGTCAATTCACTCAAACCACTAATTTAATTGATTTTTCAATTTTCTACTAAACTGACAAACTGAGTAAATTGACCAAATTGGCTGTTTTGATATCATTTAGACTCAGCTTGAGTGGAGCTAATTACGAAGGGGGAAATAATTGTCATTGACATTGCCACAGTGATCAAAGACACCCCTGGCGTAGCTGGTGGGGAGCACAGGACCCTTACCATGTTCACTGGCCTCATGCTCTACCCAACTAAGGCTCCGAGAACAAACACTACCCGATCCACTGCACTGCATTACAGAGGGGAAAATTCTGAAAAGGATCAATCAATACATAAGTGAGCATTATTGGCAAGACTCCACGTGCCCAATTCTGAGTGTAGTGAAGAGCTATCTAGGCTGAGGAGACTTAGATGGTCCCTGGGGTACAGTGAATAATGACCCCCCAAGATAGCCCAATCTTAATCCCTGGAATCTGTGAATGTTACTTTACAAGGCACAAGGGACTCTGGAGATGTGATTAAATTAAGGATCCTTCAATACAGAGATTACACTGGTTTCTGCAGGTGGGTCCAATGTAATCACCAGGGTCCTCATAAGGGGGGGACCAGGAGAGATTTGACTACAGAAGGGAATAAGACATGTGAGGATGGAAGCAAGAGGATGCAGTGATGTGAGGAAGGGCCACAAGCCAAGCAACAGGCAGACTCGAGAAGCTAGAAAAGACAAGAAAACAGATTCTCCCCTACAGCCTCCAGAAGGACCCCACCCTGCCAACACCTTGCTCTAGCCCAGGGAAACTGACTGGACTTCTGGACTCCAGACGGCAAGAGAGCACACGTGTGTTGCTGTAAGCCACCACTTCCACAGCAGCCACAGGAGGCTAACGCACTCCCACCAGCTGTCTTCCAGCCATAACCCCCAGTGGAGACACTTCAGGGAAAGAGGTCGGACATTAAATGGCTGTGAAGAGTGGCAGTCCTGTCCCGTTTCTGCTTCTAACGAAGCGGTTCTATTTTAAATGTGGGTTCCACGTATGATTTCACGGTGGGGGGAAGAAATGACTCTTCTGAAATGGGGGGAGGGAGCAAACTGAAATAGAGATAGTTGATATTTGTGGATCTCATACATGGAAAACACTTGGATCAGTGCCTGGCACATAGTGAACATAATAAAATGCAGTTGTGGTGGTGGTGATGGTAGTTATTATCTGCTCTGATTCCATCCAGCTCACTGCCGTTCAGGGACTTGCCCAAGAGCATCCAGCTCCTAGTAGCAGAACCAACATTAGAACCCAGGTCTTTATAATCCTAGGGTCGACTGCAACCCACAACCCGGATCTTCCCCCAAATAGGAAATGCCACCAGCTGACCGTGACTTATATTGAAATTAAACTTGCTGCATAAGGGCTGTTTTGATTTTATGTGTTTTGTCTGCAGTTCCAAGGAGGGCTGACCAAGCTGGGTGTTCCCTGTGTTGCCCATTACTCTGGTGGGCCGCAGTGCCAGAGGTGATCGGATATCAGAAGGCGCTAGCTGCTTCTGGCTCCCCCAACCCCACCCCGCAACCGACAGCTGGAGAGAAGATTGCCGTGGAGATGGCGGGGCAGGCTGCGGCAATGGGCAGGGATGGTGAGGCAGCGGCAGAAGAGCTGCCAACTCGTTAAGGGCACTCGGGTGGAATCTGGACTGTACCAGGCCCAGTCACATGCTCAAATGCAAACCACAGCTGTTTGCAGGCGATTCTGTCCTCTAAACGGCAGCAGCAGAGAGAACATATTCTCCCAGTTCTGGAGGCAACTTCTCTTGCTGCTCCGTCACTTGCTTTGATGTTCCACTGAGGAGGTGTCCTGTTAGCCTAACATCAAGTCAAAGGGACAGGAGTTTTAGTCTAGCCAGTACTTTTCTGTAACTGCACTGTAGGAGAATTGGGGTGGGGGGAAGACACAGCAGATGAGCCGGGAAGACACAACCCTTTGGCGTACACAGAGCTCTCATTGTCTTTACCTAACTAGAGCCATTGCTTCCTATCTGAATAAAGCTCCTCACCTGGGCTTACAAGGTTCCAACTATCTTGTGCCTACTCACCACTCCAAGGCCTTTTTCTATTCTTCCACTCACACCAAAAAGGATTACTCATTGGCCCCCCCAGTATGCCATTCCATTAGAACACAAGCTTCAAGAGGGAAGGAACTCTATCTTTCCAATGCTGTGTCCTCCATATGTTTGACACACAGTGGGTCTCAGAAATATCTGTGAAGGAATGAATATGGCTTATTTTCAACACCTGCACGGTACTAAACACAGTGCTAGGCATTGACTGGCATGAGACTTAGCTATGTTTCTAAACCTCATTTACAGGATGTCTGTAAGGGTGAAAACAGAGACAAATATACAAAATGTCATCATGGACATGTTCAACCTGTTAAAATGTAATTAATATTATCCATATTTCCAGACCTGATGAACACCCTACATAAAATTGCGTAAATAATAAGTTCATAGGGTTGACGTGAGAATCAAAGGAGATAACATGTATGAAGTGTGCTCAGTCCCTGACTCATAGTATAGCGCAAACGTAGTGGTTAAGAATCCCCCTGCCAATGCGGGGGACATGGGTTGGAGACCTGGTCCGGGAAGATCCCACATGGCTTGGAACAACTGAGCCCATGCACCACATCAACTGAGCCTGTACCCTAGAGCCCCCGAGCCACGACTGCTGAGTCCGCATATCACAACTACTGAAGCCCACGCACCTAGAGCCCGTGCTCCTCAACAAGAGAAACCACTGCAATGAGAAGCCTGTGCACTGCAATGAAGAGTGCCCCCACTCGCTGCAACTAGAGAAAGCCTGCACACAACAACGAAGACCCAACACAGCCAAAAATAAATTATTTTTTTAAAAAAATAGATGTTAAAAAAAAAAAAGATGTTAGCCATTATTACCATGTTGCTATTTTCACAAAGATTAATAAAATAGCAACAAATACAGGAGTAAATAATTACAGTGAAAAATGAGAGGTGCTGGCACAACGGTACAAAGTCCTGTGCAGCCCCAGAGGCTCTATCTTAAAAATGTATCTAGAAGCAGAACACTTTCACACCATTTCCACCAATACCATTTTAGTCCAAGCCACCCTCATTTCTCACTTAGTCTATTTCAGTTGCCTCCTAACTCTTCTCTCTGCCCTCACTTTGCCCTTCCCCCTCCTCCCTGCCCCAGTCTATTCTCAACACAGCAGCCAGGGGTCCTGCTAGAACTTAAGTCAGCTCATGTCACTCCCCTGTTCAAACCTCTCCAGTGGCTCTCCATCTCTCTCCAAGCAGAAGCCAGAACTACTATTGCCTACAGTGATGGTTAATTTTATGTGTCAACTTAACTGGGCCACAGGGTGCCCAGACATTTGGTCAAACATTATTTTGGGTGTGTCTGTGAGCGTGTTTCTGGATGAGATCAACACTGAAATCTGTAGGCTGAGTAAAGCAGATTGCCCTACTTAATGTGGGTGGGCCTGGTCCGATCAGTTGAAGACGTGAATAGAACAAAAAGGCTGAGTAAGAGGGAACTTCTCCTATTTGACTGATGCGAACTGGGCCATTGGTCTTCTCTTTAAGGCTCAGACTGAAACATCAGCTCTTTTTGGGTCTCAAGCCTGCCAGCTCTCAGACTGGAATTACACCACTGGCTTTCTGAGTCTCCAGCTTGGAGATAGCAGGTCATGGGACATCTCAGCCTCCATAACTGTGTGAGCCGATTCCTCATAATTCTCTTAATTACATAATAGTATATATAATAGTATATTATACATATATAATAATATACACATCTGGAGAACACTGCCTAATACACCTACAGGCCACCCACCCTAACCACAGTGCACTCCCATGCACCACCATTATTTCTTTAATTTCAACTCTTTCCACTTTCCTTTCTCTCTCTTTGTTCCAGCCATGTTGGTCCCCAAACATGAGAAGCCCAGTTAAGCTTAAAGACCTCAGTGCCCACAATGCCCTCCACCTAGAATGCTCTTCTAAGTGCCTCACATCTTCACTTCTTTCAGATCTCTATCCAAATGATATATGACTGTGAAACTTTCCCAAACCTACTTATATGAAATTGTGTGACACACACACATACACACTTTCACTTTATTTCTTTTAAATTGCTTTAGTTTTCTCTACAGCACTTACAATTATCTGACATACTATATCTTCACTTGTTTATTTGTTCAGTGTGTGTCTGTCTCTTCCAAATAGAATATAAATTCCTTGAGAGTAGGAGCTTTGTCTTGTTCACAGCTGTATTCCCAATACGTAGACTTGTACCTAGTCCTAGTACCTAGTTGTGCTCTATGCCTACCTGTTGACTGAATTAATGAATATATTAAAATTTTAAGTTTGATTCTAGAAGGAGAGAAAGGTATTATAGACAGGTGGCAATAAAGGACATACAGGCAATCAGAGTAGAAGACTAGAGTTTTGCTGAGTGTTGGTTAAGAGTTCGGTAGCAAAGAATTCAGGGTTTTGCTCTCCAAGAAGGACCTGGAGGACAGACACTCTACACTGCTGATTAAGAGCTGATCTTCATGCTTAACAGCCAGAAGAGCAAAAAGCATGTTTGACATCCTTGCCTATAAATTAAGGAGCCCAACCAGGATATAAACTTGAGGTGAGATGAGTGAGTAGCCCCATTCAGGGCCAAGATTTTCCTCAGAAAACAGCTCTGGGTCTGCTCCAACACTGAGTTAAGTTGGAGACAGAGACCCTAAAGTTCAGTGCCAATGAGAATAGCTGCAATATTTTTAGTTGGAAATAGCCCACCAGAGCCATAAAATCTCAATGAAGAAATCAAACATAGAAGGTCTAGTTTTAAGCAATGTGACATCCTGGTAAAATCTCCAAGAGAAGCAGGTGGTGAAATATTGCCCCTAGTGAGCAAATGAGTTGTCTTGCAATAAATGGTTATCAGAATAAAGAAGCTGAGAAGGCTAAAGTTGTCATGTACATCATGGTCAGGAAGAAGAGACCAGAGGCTGGAACCGGAGAGAGCTGGCTCTGTCTACACTAGAATAGTAACCAAATGGGGGACCCAGTGCTTGCTAACTGTCCCTGCCCATGAGATAGCGTATTAACTGCTCTATCCTATTTCATAAGGTAACCACAAGAGTCAAAGGAGGTTAAGTTTGCAGAGGTGACACTGTGAGATAATAGCAGTAGATTATGAGCATTGAGTTTTAGATGAGATGTTCCATGGGTGTAAGTTAAGTGGACAAAGCTTTCTAAAGAGGACTAACTGCTACTTGGGGAAAAAGCCTAACTTAATTAATGCTACACCTATGACACAGCTTGCAACCCCCCAGCCATGAAAGAGCTTCCTTCCTTTCTGTCTCTCCTGCCCATCCCAGTCTTGTTCCAATCAACACAGCGTAGTTGAGCTGGACACAGACAAGAACTTGCCTCTTTGACAAGCCACCTCTTAGAGCCCTGTTGACAGCTGTAATCAGCTGTTACTGATTATATAAGTCATACATGTTTGAAATAACATATGTCCAAGGTTCTTCATCACAACATTGTTTATAACAAACAAACAAAAAGGATTCATAATAGTTTGTGTTGATTTTTTTTAAACTGAGATACTTGTGAAGAATGAAATTCTATGCAAGAATTCCTAAGAATCTAAGTTCTTTAAATACTGATATGACATCACTGCCAAGAAATATTACTAAGTTAAAAAAAAGAAACGGAATGGTGTACATATAGGTATACTACTATTTATATAAGAAAGAGAGAGAAAAAAAGATATCTGTGGGTGGGGGTTACTTGGTTTGCATAGAATAACTCCGAAAGTATGCCCATGAAACTAATGATACTGCTGCCTCCAGGGAGAAGAAGTAGGCAATTGAATGAATGAGTGAACAAATGAATGAGAGATAGAGATGTTTGCTATCTAACCTTATACCTTCTGAATTTGTCCCACATGAATTTATGTCCTTAAAACTTAAATTAAAAATAAAAGGCCAGGGCTTCCCTGGTGGCGCAGTGGTTGAGGGTCCGCCTGCCGATGCGGGGGACGCGGGTTCGTGCTCCGGTGCGGGGGGATCCCGCGTGCCGCGGAGCGGCTGGGCCCGTGAGCCATGGCCGCTGGGCCTGCGCGTCCGGAGCCTGTGCTCCGCGACGGGAGAGGCCACAGCAGTGAGAGGCCCGCGTACCGCAAAAAAAAAAATAAAAAATAAAAAAAAAAAATAAAAGGCCAATATAAAATACATTAGGTGTGCTCACTGTAGAAAAATTTCAAAACACAGCAAAATATAAACAGCAAATAAGTATGACTCCATTGTTTCATAACTAGAAATGATCATTATTAATGCTGATTTCTTTCCAGTTGTTTTCTTTGCATATTTTACATAACTAAGATCACAAGGTTTATAGATTTTTATGTCCTACCCTAACATAGTGCCATAAGCATTTTCCCACATCACTGAAATGTTAACAGAAAGATTATTTTAATGAATGATTTCTACTCCATCATATGAATGCACCACAGTTTAACTAGTACCCTTGATCACTTAAGCAGTTTCCAATTTTTTGTAATTATTTTTGGGCATTGGTCTCTGACTGAGTCTCTGATTATATCTGTAAGCTGAATTCCTAAAAATAGGCTTACTGGGTGAAAGGGTATGTTTTTTTTTCCAGTCTCTTGATACAGACTGCCAGAGTCCCTCCAGAAATCCTGTACCAATTTATATCCCTACCAACTGTGTATGAGAGCACCCTTGGCACTATAACCCAGGGCTGTTCTGATGTCACCACTGGGAGCCAAAATTCTAGTCATTCTCCAGCTTTGGATCAGAAATCAATAAACAGGACAGCCACTCTCAGAGCTGGCAGGCGTAAATGATACAAGTTTGATAATTGTTTTGTAAAAGCATCTTTTCTGGATTCCTGAGACAGTTATCCAGAATTGGTAGATACTAAAAGTACCATTATCATGAAGAATAACACTGTTCCAAGTATTCTTTGTCCCTTGCTGAGAGAAAACTCTTATTTTATAAAGCAAATTTCTCTTACAACCAAGCACCCCAGGCTTTAAATTAAGCCACACAACAGTGCTGCAAAAGAATATCAACAGTACATGGATTCCACGCTGGTTTCAGAAGCAAGACTTCCAGTCTGAGCATGGCTACGTAAATAAGTAGGCTTCTCCTCATTTTACTCCTTCTCCCCCTAGAAGTCACACAAAAGCAAAAAGAGAACTATAAACTACACAGACTGTGGTTTCCACAGAATGTGAAGATGAATATAATCCAAAGTACATGTAAGGGTGCCCTAAACAGGCCGCGACTGGACTGAGATTCAGTTAGGGGAAGTGAAGAGTAGAAGAAAAAATAGAGACGGGGAGTCCAGCAGGGACAAATTTCAGAAAGTGCCACCTAAATGACATGGCCTGAAGGTGAAGGCTCGTTGAACGTTTACAGGGACTAGGTGGACAGAACAGGTGACTTGGACCCTCTGGGACCCTACTGGCTCACAGCAGCAGTCTATCTTCATGGAGCACAGGAGGGAGCATCGGAGGCTGCCCAGGCCCGTCCCCACATAGGATCTCCCGCCCATGAGCTGGCTCAGAAAACTCAGCTCATTCTGTTATGAATAACACCACCACCAACAACAATGGCATTATCATCATTATTCATTGCTGGAATAAGAATAATAATAGCAGTAATCGTATATATAATATCACGTAACAGACTGGGAGAAAATATTTGCAAACAATGCAACCGACAAGGACTTAATTTCCAAAATACACAAACAGCTCATACAACCCAATAACAAAAAAGCAAACAACCCAATCAAAAAATGGGCAGAAGACCTACATAGACATTTCTCCAAAGAAGACATACAGACATACATGAAAAAATGCTCAACACCATTATTTTAGAGAAAAGCAAATCAAAACTACAATGAGATACGACTTCACACTGGTCAGAATGGCCATCATTAAAAAGTCTACAAATAACAAATGCTGGAGAGGATGTGGAGAAAAGGGAACCCCCCTACACTGTTGGTGAGAATGTAAATTGGTGCAGCCACTATAGAAAACAGTATAGAGGTTCCTTAAAAAACTAAAAATACAGTTGCCATATGATCCAGCAATCTGACTCCTGGGCATATATATCCAGAGAAAACTCTCATTCGAAAAGATACATGCACCCCAGTGTTCACAGCAGCACTATTTACAATAGCCAAGACATGGAAGTAACCTAAATCGGGGCACCCCAACCCCCAGACCACGGACCGGTGCCAGTCCATGGCCTGTTAGGAACAAGGCCGCACAGAAGGAGGTGAGCGGCAGGCGAGCGAGCGAAGCTTCATCTGCCGCTCCCCATCGCTCCCCCATCACTCCCCATCGCTCCCCATCGCTCCCCATCGCTCCCCCATCGCTCCCCCATCACTCCCCATCGCTCCCCCATCACTCCCCATCGCTCCCCCATCACTCCCCATCACTGGCGTTACCACCTGAACCATCCCCCCACCCCATCCGCGGAAAATCTTTCTTCCACAAAACTGGTTCCTGGTGCCAAAAATGTTGGGGACCGCTGACCTAAATGTCCATTGACAGATAAATGGGTAAAGAAGTGGTATATATAAACAGTGCAATACTACTCAGCCATTAAAAAAAGAATGAAATAACGCCATTTGTAGCAACATGGATGGACCTAGAGATTATCATACTAAGTGAAGTAAGTCAGACAGAGAAAGACAAATATAATATGATATCATGTTGTCTACGGCCATACCACCATGAATGAACCTAATCTCCTCTGATATCACGTATAGGTGGAATCTAAAATATGATACAAATGAACTTATTTACAAGACAGAAACAGACTCACAGACATAGAAGACAAATTTATGGTTACCAAAAGGGAAAGGGGGTGGGGGAGGGATAAATTAGGAGTTTGGGATTAGCAGATATAAACTACATATAAATAGGTAAACAACAAGGTCCTACTATATAGCACAGGGAACTATATTCAATATCCTGTAATAAACCATAATGAAAAAGAATATGAAAAAGATTATATATATATGTATATATATCTGAATCACTTTGCTGTACACCAGAAACTAACACAACGTTGTAAATCAACTATACTTCAATTTAAAAATTTTAATAGAAAAAAAGAATTTAGATAGAAAGGTTAAAAAATGTATACCATATAGATTATAGACAGATAACAACAGTAATAATAGAGATAACTGCTTCAGAACCAATGCAGAGAGTCTATAAGAAAAAATAAGGACAAAAGGTAGAAAAATTATGCATTTCAAAAATTTCACAATGAACTGTGGCTGGCAAAGCTCAAGGAAGAAGTAGAAATAAATAGTATAAACACCACAGAAATGAAAACAAAAGCATTAAGGTGCAAAATGCAGAATAGACACTGAAGAAAACAGAATAAGGGATGTAGAGACAGGTATGTGAAACTTGAATAAAAGGACACAAAATGAAATGAGTTACAGACGTGAGAGATAAAATTATAGATGTAAAAGACACACGAAGGAGAACCAATACTAGACTCCCTTAAAATATAAAAAAAATAAAATGAACCAGAACAATGAAGGAAAACAAATACTTAACAATACAATTCAACCAGCCTGAAATGAAAGGCTTGATTTTACGTGTTGAAAAGGCCTCTCATGGTCAGGAAAACTGACCCAGAACATCAACACTGAGACATTGCCTGTCAAAGTTGCTGGACTGTAAAGATACAGAATCTTTTGATCCAGCATTTGAAAGTTCGATTACAAGAGAGAAAGATCAGGCTGACTTCAGATTTCTCCACATTCAACACTTCAAGACACTGGAGAGATGCCTAAAAATCCTCAAGGATTCAACATCTGAGCCAAGAATTTTATATTTATCCAAATCATTCTCCAAGAATAATGACTCTGAACAAACAGTTCTGAACCTGCAGAAACTCAAGGAACGTTATTCCACAGCAGTTCTTGAGGAAACTTTCAGAGGATAATCCACAGCAGTGTGAGAAATGCCTTGGGTTCTAGTGCAAGAGTCTTAAATACATTCACCTAGGAGCAAAAAATGAAACACAAACATAGGTTTGGATGATGGAAGAGAATGTAAGTGTTATATACCCTGACAATCCAGAAATAACAATAACAAAAAAGTTTACAAAGAGGGACCAGGGAAGACAAAGAAGTAAGGAGATACAGTAACTCTGCCATTTACCTCATCTGTAACAGACAGGAGTCCGAAAACATTATTTAAAGCTGACAAATCAAGTACCCAAGGTGTATGAGAAGAAATAAACGCTTACTGACAGTTCAAATGTAAACTGCAAGCAAGATAATATTATGGACTAAATTTGGGAAACTAAGAAGGAAGGAAGGACAAAAGAACAGGAAACAGGGGAGTCCAACAGAGGTATTTTAGCTTAATGCTCATTACCTGGGAAGATGTCCCCTTGACCTAGAGGTGATCCCAGAGATGGGCCATTATGTATAATTAAAGCTTGTAGGCAACATCCCTTTAGTGATTACCTTGTAGTAGAATACAAAAGGTTCTTCCCTATTACACTAACACAGCTACTCTCACATGAAGGAAAAAATGGCCTGGATGATAGACATCTGTGGGAAACAAAGGAAGCACGCATTTATTGAGCAAATATTTTGTGCATTTTCTCACTTAATTTTATATTACTACCTCCATTTTATAGATGAAGCAATTGAGGCTTAGAGATCTCAAGTAACAGTTATGTTATAAAGCCAAGACTTAACCCTAACTTAGATTTTTCTGAATCCCAATCCAGTACTCTTTCCACTATACTTGAGTGCCTCCCAGTAATGATGAGAAAACATCATCCTAACCAATAGTTTTCCCTTCCATTTCATCTTCAGTACTTCAGATAGGCTACCTTCAGTTTGACCTTTGGCCCCACTCCTTCCTTCCCTCTGTATTGCCAAAATAGTCAAAGGGTTGGGAAGGGAACAAGTGAAGGGAAAAAGATTAGCCACACCACATTATTGATCCCTCGGTCCTCCAATATTGGCTGGTTTGGAGTCATGCTTCTGACCTACCTGCCATACCTGAAAGTTTTGATGTGCTTTCTGTACTATTTGGGGGTCAACATCTCCCCAGCCCCTTTCTCTTGTTTCATAGTACATGTTTCCATCCTGTCCTGTCTGAAGGCTACATTGACGCTGAAGCAGTGATTCTCAAAGTGTGGTACAGAGCCAGGAACGTCAGCA
The DNA here is from genome assembly GCF_003031525.2 of Neophocaena asiaeorientalis asiaeorientalis. Taxonomy (NCBI): domain Eukaryota; kingdom Metazoa; phylum Chordata; class Mammalia; order Artiodactyla; family Phocoenidae; genus Neophocaena; species Neophocaena asiaeorientalis. The sequence goes on from NW_020175079.1 coordinate 836,785, forward strand.
TGACCTAGGAAGTGGTTAAAACTGCAGATTTTCAGGCCCCACCCCCAACCGCTGAATCAGAAACTCTGGGGGTGGTACCTAATAGCCATCTGTCTTTTTTTTTTTAACATCTGTATTAGAGTATAATTGCTTTACAATGGTGTGTCAGTTTCTACTTTATAACAAACTGAATCAGTTATACATATACATATGTTCCCATATCTCTTCTCTCTTGCATCTCCCTCCCTCCCACCCTCCCTATCCCACCCCTCTAGGTGGTCACAAAGCACCGAGCTGATCTCCCTGTGCTATGCAGCTGCTTCCCACTAGCTATCTATTTTACGTTTGGTAGTGTATATATGTCCATGCCACTCTCTCACTTTGTCACAGCTTAGCCTTCCCCCTCCCCGTATCCTCAAGTCTATTCTCTAGTAGGTCTGCATCTTTATTCCCATCTTGCCCCTAGGTTCTTCTGACCATTTTCTATTTTTTTTTTTAGATTCCATATATATGTGTTAGCATACGGTATTTGTTTTTCTCTTTCTGACTTACTTCACTCTGTATGACAGTCTCTAGGTCCATCCACCTCACTACAAATAACTCAGTTTCATCAAAAAAATCTACAAACAATAAATGCTGGAGTGGGTGTGGAGAAAAGGAAAGCCTCTGGCACTGTTGGTGGGAATGTAAATTGATACAGCCGCTATGGAGAACAGTATGGAGGTTCCTTAAAAAACTAAACACAGAACTACCATACGACCCAGCAATCCCACTATTGGGCATATACCCTGAGAAAACCATAGTTCAAAAAGAGTCATGAACCAAAATGTTCATTGCAGCTCTATTTACAATAGCCAGGACATGGAAGCAACCTAAGTGTCCATCAACAGATGAATGGATAAAGAAGATGTGGCACATATATACAGTGGAATATTACTCAGCCATAAAAAGGAACTAAACTGAGCCATCTGTCTTTTAACAAGCCCTCCAGGTGATTCCCAAGCACTCTTGAGCTTGAGAACCCCAGCCTTTAAGACTTGTTCTCTTGCCCTTTGAATACAGCACCTCTTTCCAGCCCTTTCCCCATCTCTTCACTTCCCAGGACCCAATTTAAGAAAGGTGGCATTTCAGTGGCAGGTGCGATTTAAACTGACATTTTCCCTCCTTTCTAGCTCTGTTGGCTACCTGATTGCAATAATACTCCAGAGGTCCCACCCTCGGAAAATACCTATTCAAAATCAGAGCAGATTATTTTAAAATGCTTAATGGCACATTGATGCCACTGGCTGGTTTCTGCTGATTAATTAATCCTTATTTGACCTGAATTAATTCGTAATCTGTGTTAAATGATGGAGATTTGCTGGAATGCAGCAAATTTGGGACTCTAAAAACCAAAGGCATGTGGGATTCAGCATCAGGCTGCCATGAGGATTAAAGTACTTCTTCAATTGGTACATTATTTGAAGTTTGATTTTTCCTCCTTTCTCCTCTCCACCCCCACCTCGTACCAGGAAAAGAAAAATTACCAGAAGACACGAGCATATTGTCTCCCCTTCTCCCAAATAAAGGTAAACTGACAGCGCTTTCAATGAAAGACTGCATGATTGGAATTAAATGTCAAATACAATTTTCTGTTGGCAATTCAAAGTGTTGGTGTCAAAACCATAACTGACAGTACGGCTGGAGATTAGTATCTGTCTGGATCTTAGCATCACACTGCGGGGAAGGTTTATGATTTAGTAGATTAACACAGCTCTCTTCACGCCACCACTTAAGAGATAATTTGTTGAAGCAGGAGCCAATTAGATTGTGGTTGCCCCTGGGCAGGAGGCTCCCTCCCCCAAAGTTCTGTCAGGCGTTTGATGGCACACCCTGCTCCCTGTGGGGGTCTGCATCATGACGGTGACAGGCAGGCGAGGTGAGCAGGCCACAGCTGCCAACAACCCGGCTGTCAGTAGCCACCAGTGATGTTTGCTGGCAATGTCTCAGGGAAAATGGATTTGCTATTGATCCAACCAATATGAAATGGCCTTCCAGGTTGGAGATTTGATTTATTTCGTTTCTGCTTCTCACATGGGATGGAGGGAGGAGGAGGACTTCCTGGCAAGTCATTGAATCATACACTCTACCACTAGATTTCTTCTAACTCTAGGAAAAAGACAACAATCCCGGCTCAGAGAGGTTAGGGGACTTGCCAAGATCACAGCGTTTGGGAGGAGGGGGAGCTTGGGAGCTGGTATTGCTTGATACTCACAAAGTGATAGACACTGACTTCGGTACTTTGATCTCCAATGTCCTGTGTAAGATTCTCAAAGTCTTTGATGTTATTATAAGGGCAGACGAGGTTAAGGGTGTAAGTAACTTGCATAAGCCAGAGCAAGTCCACAGCAGAGATGGGTTACAACTATGTTTCCTAATTCCCAATTCAGCATTCTCTGCGACATCTTGCAGAGTATCTCTAGAATAAATATTCCAACTGGGGAGGGGATAAAAGGGCTTTGAAAATTGTTCTTCTATCTTATACGCATGCCACTTCTGCCGAGTGACAGCCCATAGAACCCAGATAATAAAATAAATAAAATGGATGCTCTGTGTCTTGACCAGCCATAAATTGTCAGTGGTTCTCTGCAAGCCTGATTTAAGAGTTTCATCTTGCAGAAACTATATTTGTTCTTTCTTTTTTTTCCCCTCTTGTCCCCACTTCTGGGGAAGAAGGAGAAACGATGAAAGCAGTTGGTTCCGTGCAGCATTTATATTATCCAACAATGCCAGGATGTGACAGCATAGGAGACTCACAAGATAATGTTCAGACTCTGATTTTAGAATGTTTACTCTCTTCTGGGTGAACTCTGACATCCAAATGCATTAATGTGGTGCCATTTTCAACTCTCATGCCAATCTCCATCCTCGTACATATTGGAATTTTAATGCCCACTTCCCTGTTTGAGTTATGGTAATTTATTGTAATAGTACATTTTGACCTTTTCAGTATTTTGTATTTTTATTGGATAGCTATTTCACCTCTTCCCTGGAGGGTCAGCCAGGCTGAAAATGAGAGAGAATGCTAAGACCAACCAATCAAAATACAGAATATTAAAAAGGTCAACACACAAGAGCAAACTACTAATTTGGAAAACACACATAGGCGAAAAGAATGAATGGTGACCAGAGCAAGAATAAGTGGACAGGAGAAGGCTAAGGGGTTCCTCTGAACCCACAGCACAGCAGTTAGCTCAACCACTGAATGTAAACTAGCCCATCATCAGAAACCAAAGGAGAGTAGAATCAGTGCAAACTCCAAAGGGTGTAAACTATACCGTTTCTGTTTTTACCTGGTCAATGCAAATGACAAAGAGAGGTAGAGGGGGGTTGAAAGGTCCCGGCTTGAAGATGCCAGGGCACTTTGGAATATGCAATAACCAGAGGATGCATCAAAGATATCATATGAGTTCAACCCTCTACCTGCAAGCAGATGAAAGTCTCCAGAATCTAGAATTGATGCTCATTTATTTCTTTTTCAAAACTCTCCAGGAAGGGAAATCCGCAAACCTCCCCCACTGACTCTTTCCAGTTGAACAATATTAATTAAGCCACAATAATAAGCATAGCTGGACAATCAAGATTAATAGAATCATAAAAGTAGTTCAAAGCATACTAATTCAAGTGGACGTTCAGGTCTTGTCTACTGAAGGTTATGGTCACCAAGTCACCGGGAAGCACACTGAGCGAGTAACCTGGGTGTAGCCCACTCACCCACTGAAGCACACTACACTGGTTGTTAGCAATGCAGAACAACATACACAGAAGGTTTTGGACATCCCAGGATGACTGGCACCAGGAAATGGAAAAGAGCTACTTTAAAAGAATACTTGTAAAACAGGGACCAAAATCTCAGTGTGAAGAGTGAAAAGATTTTGACTGAAACTTCATCTTGAAAAATAAAATGAGAATGTATGAAGAGATTATTTTGCTTTCTATTTAATAAACTATAGGTTAAAATTCTAATCATATTCTCAAAAGCAAAAAGGATTTAAGGGTTGACTGAGAAGTTTGGGCAAAATTTTCCAAACAATGTTTTATGTTAATATAGATACATCACCCTTCACAACACCTTTGACACAATCACGAAAAGCGTAACTCATAAGATATTCAGAGGACCCAAGACAGGCACTCCTCTAAATTCTTTGACATTCCAGTTTTTTCTATTTAATATCTTGATCTTTGTTTTCTGTTATTAGCTTTGGTTGATTTCCTTTTATTCGATTGCTTGTGAGATCCTTATTTGTCAATAGATTTGAGAGAAATGAGCCATCCTACTATATCACATTCATCAACTTCATGAAATCCTATATTGTTTACAAAATTTGCAATTTCCATTTGCTTTATATTCAGCACTGCCAAGACATCTGAAAATCATCTGCAAACTGACCAAACACTTATGCCATACAGGTTTGTGTTAAACAGAGTCACGTTTGAATAGGGTCTAATTTTTAAAGTTTGTTAGCAAATATTTGACAACTCTTAATTCCCTGTGTAAACAAACTTTTAATTACAGGTACTCTAATAATGAAAACTCAAGTACATGGATCCTAGACTTATCTAAGTACAAACCAGAATATCTTCAGCATAAAACATACTATAACAGACATAAAAGTGATTGCTGGAATATATTGAACTATTAACACTTTGTAATCTGACTCTTATGAATAGCAGTCCAAGCAACTTGCATCATTGAATAAGAATTTAGGGTTAGAAACACTATGCAGATTTGTAATGACTATTCTTTAAGAATATTCATATGTAATACACCCGTCGGTGGGGAGGGATAAATTGGGAGATTGGAATGGACATATACACACTACTATATATAAAATAGATAACTAATAAGGACCTAGTGTATAGCACTCAGTACTCTGTAATGACCTACATGAGAAAATAATCTAAAAAAGTGTAGATATATATATATATATGTATAACTGATTCACTTTGCTGTACAGCAGAAACACAACATTGTAAATCAACTATACTCCAATAAAAAATTAAAAAATAAAAAAAAATACTAAGATTACACAGTTAAATTAAAAAACACTTTAAAATACTATATAGCACATGATCCCTGTTCTTAAAAAACTATCCTTTATTAAATATTTACTGGGTACCACGAACTGTACTTTATATGCAATACGTTACTTAATTCTTATAATAGCCCAAGAGGAAGGCATCAATACCTACAAGTTATAGATAATGGAATAATACACTGAAGTGAAGCAACTTGCTGGAGATGAAACACCTAATCAGTGGCAAAGGCAGGGCTCAAACCCAGGTCTTTATGACTCCAGGCCTTTGTTTCTAACCACTCTGCTGTAATATACAGAAAAGGCATCTAGAAGAATTAAGATACTGCAGTTAGATTGTGGATGCTTTTATTCACTTCTTTGTATTTTTCTATCTTTTCTACATTTTCTGGATCAAAACTGATGGCTCTTACAATCACAGAAAAGAGAACTAATTTTTGTAAGAAGTTATGGTTAGAGATGGGAGATCATCTTGTTGCTTGTGGCTAATGGAAAGAACTTTCTTTTATGGAGAAAAGGGAGGTAAGACTCTGGCTGGTTACAGCTCGAGGGATGACTCCCAGTGGGCAAGGGGCCTCCAGAGGGAGGGTCTGGCACATCCTGTAGGTGCCACTGACATGGATACTGCCCACCTGACCTACTGAGGAGCTGAAATCACTGTGTGCAGTGGAGGGAAGAACACTAACCACAGTCAGAGACAAGGACACCCACAATGTCCTCTGAATGCCTGTTTGGCTGCCCGTCCCCCACCCCACAGGACCCATCTACAGCTCAATCCTCCCTTCTGCTTTGAGGCCAACTCTATCCCAAGTCAGGGCACTGAGCACCACTAGTGTCTCCAAGACCTCAGTTCCCCAAGAATGGGGCCCTACCTTCCCGCAGGACTCTCGGAGACATCCTCAGGGCTCTCCTACCTGTGCTCAGGCCTGGCCTAGCTCTTCTTGGGCTGCACCCCAAAGCACAGCCAGCCACATCTTCTTGGACCTCCTTGCCACTGACATCTTAACTGTCTGAGCCATCCTTGTTACAAGTCCACACAGCCTTTCAGCCAAACTTCCCATCCACTGTCTGTCAAAGTCTCAACTTTTTTCCCAAATGCTTAACTTGGGCTTTGCATAGTGAGTTACAGGGAGCTGAGATGCTTACCTCCCAGCTGTCAGGGTAGCAGGTGGGCCTTGGACCCTACACCCCTGGCCCCAAGCAAGCTGAGTGTGCCCTGTGTTACCATTTTGTGAAACTTGGGGCATGCAAAACTTGGGAAGCACCAACTGTGAACCACGCTGGTGGGTTTTCTTTGTCCCCATATACCACCCCACCCTTTTCTTTTTTGGCCACACCACGCGGCATACAGGACCTTAGTTCTCCGACCAGGGATCGAACCCGTGTGGAAACACGGAGTCTTAACTACTGGACCACCAGGGAATTCCCCTACCATCCCCTTCTAAACTGGTCCATCTTACACCGACTGAGCTCCTGCTTTGTCTCTTGGTAATTTAAATAATTTGTGTACTGTGTGTCAGGTACTCTTCTTTCTAATTGCTTTACATTAATATGGCTATGACATGATTGACAAGTTCTCTGGGCCTCTTTCACTTCACCTGAAAAATGGGGACAGTGGTACTGTATCTGAGACCCCTTCCAGTCTTCTTTGGGAGTTCCAGGAATGAGCACCAGTACCCACACAGCCTCCTCTCAGTACATGGCTTAAGGACGTGGTACCTTGCAAGAAAAGGAGAGATCGATTTAGAAACAGAAAGGAACACTTTTCTCTAAGATGATGTTTTCAAACCCTTAACCTAAAAAAAAAAAAAGGTTGGAATTTCCAGTAGAAGTGGAATAACAGAAGAAAGAATCGGCAATTGGCTGGAGGAAGCAGGTTTGTGGTGAAATGGACCCCAAAAGTGATGGGTGAATTGCAGGAGATGTGCCAGTTAGAAAATCAAGCCCGACAGTAAGAAATCAGCTTCCAGAGAACTGCAGTCCCAGGCTCAGGCCCAGAAACATGACTGGGGCTTTCCACACGGCTCTAACCAACAGCTAATATATAGTATTTACCCAAGGAAGATGGTTCCAAAGTGAGGAATGAGATTTAGTTAGTTACTGTAAAACACATTATTTCTTGGAGCTCCCAGTTGCCCTATGAGAAAAGCCATTCTTCTTTTTCAATATATGCCTCATTTTTGCAGTCTCTCAGGCTATCACCAAATGGTTTCCATTTATTTTAAAAGACAATTTATCTGCCTTGAGGTTTTACCTACCAGAACTTGGTGCTAGTATCCCTCGCTGCAGTGTTACAGCATCCACCCAATTATGCACAGGGATAACAGACAGAGCCTGTTAACCTCACACAAAGGCAGCTTAAAATACCATATTCCCCTTTGCAGATATTGCTAAAACTATCATCAAAAATTAGATGAAAATCAAGAGTCCTCTCTCTGGTGGTTTACGGAGTCTTCCCTCATTTTTCCATGCTCAATCACTTGTGATTACTGTGTCTTTGCCTTGACTCCTCTGTGTAACAGATCATCAAATTCACTTTTGTTCTAGGAACTTATTTGTCAGCTAATTGATACTTCCAGGCTCAGAGGTACTGAGCTTGACACCAAAGGGCCTTTTTCTTTATATTAATATAGCACCTTTCTCAAGAGAGTAAGCATTTGCAAATACCAACTAATTATTTATTGCAGGGATTTCACTGAATTAGAAAGTTCCGAAGTAGATGAAAATTAAAAGTCAACAACTCTTTCTTATATAATTACTGTCCGTGCAAAGCTTATGCTGTCCAGGCATCAGTCATACTCCAATCATGGTCTGAAGTAACTCCTGACGAACCGAGAGCTAGTAGTATAATTATAGGAGGTTTTAAACACAGTATGTGAAGGAAGACTAACAGACCAAGTGTCAGAAGACCTGGGGTCTATGACCTTGTACCCCAAATCTCGGTTTCCTCATTTATAAAATGAGAAAGCTGTAGAACTATTAACTCAGCAACATTAGGCTTCTATTCTGAGTCATGTGGGCAACCTGCCCCAACAGGCTGGCCCACGTCAGGAGTGGGGAAGATAGACAGACATTTCCTCTATGTAGAGAATTGGTCCCTGTTTCTCTTTCGCCCCTTGAAAATCGAATGCATCCTTCAAGGCCAATTTCAGTCTTTCTCTATGAAGACTTATTAGGCGCCACTGGTTTGCAGTGAACTTGCCCCAGTTGAACACTGTTACCACTTTGCATTGGCAGCGATCATACACTGATGCATATTGTTCTTATTGCTGTTTGTATCTTGTCCAACAAACTAACTGGTAAGCACTTAATGGAAGAGATGTTTCTTATGTCCTGAACCCTGATCCCCTAAATCAGAGCATAAACATAGTAGGAAAGCAATCTTTTGTCATTTTATCTGTTTATGTTACTAGTATTAACTTACGAAGGGGACCCTTTCTGAAAATCTAGGAGCCCAGCACATGTATCTATGCCAATAGCCTCTCACTTATACTATGTAACTTATGTCTAAACTAAGACCTACTCCGAATCTCACTTTTTTCCCTTCCTTTTGTCTCCTTCCTGCTCTCTCCCACCACTTCCCTCTAAGTATACCATCATTACCACCATGATATTCTACCTTTCTTTGAAATTCCTCTTAAAACATCTCTGTATAAATAAGCAAGGGGCAAATAGTATTACCAAACTAATATGAAATTTCAGACTAGCTGTTCCAGCTGGGATGGAAGAGAGAAGAGTCACACTTTAAAAATAGGGGTTGGAGAGAAAACAATGCTTTTGAAATTGCTTCTCTTCTAGGAGAAGAGCTCTACCTCCTCACCAAGAAGAAGGCAGATCACTGGGCATCCTTGAGGACTATGTTTTACTCTAGATCTCATCAAAAGGTGAGAAGGGAGCAGAGAGATGAGTAGGTATAGAATATGTAGAGAATTCTGCCTCTGGCAATATGATGCTTCAGATATCTTGAAACAGCCCCACAAAACAGTCAGATGATGGAAGAACTACAATAAATGTAAGTGCACTGCTGAGCTCACAAGAAAATAAGGAAAATTCCCACAGGCAAAAATAATGTTTTATAACATGAGACTCGTAAGTAAACACCAAAGTTGGGTAGCCTTGGGAAAACGCTAATTCCAAGACTCTAGAATTTTGGAGATTAATGGCCACACCTTAAGGGAATAGGAGACCAGGCTCTGTGTCCAAGCAAAGCAGGGGAGAGAAACCTTAAAAACTCTGTGTTAAACACAGTGTCCTAAGGACCACACTCTAAGTGAAAGGAAGGGTCAAGATGTAAAGAAAGATATAACGATATCAACAACACATTTCTCAAGTTAGGTTTAATGTATAAACACTGTTCTCTAGAACACGTGGAATATTTACAAAAATTAAGTATGTGCTATTCCACAAACAATTCTCAAATTATTTTCAAGAATTAAGTATCATGCATACATAGCATGTTTTCTTACTACAGCGCAACTGAGACAGAAATAAATTTTTAAATCAACTTTAAAAAATCAATACATTTGGAAATTTAAAACATATTTCTCCATAATTCATGAATCAACATAGAAATAACAGAAATGTTTAAACATTTATAATCAAATACAATATAACAAAAATACTATATATCAAAACTTGTGGCATACAGATGAAGGAATAGGTAAAAGGAAATTTACACTTCTAAATTCTGACATTAAAAAGGAAAAGCTAAAAATTAATGAGTTGCACATCCAACTTAAGAACTTGGATGGAATGGGGGGATAAACAAAGAATATAAATAGAGTAGAAGAAAGGAGATGATAAAGATAAGAACAGAAATTAATGCAATAGGAAACAAAAGTACAGTGGAAGGAATAAACAAATCCAAGAGTCGATTTTTTTTTAAAGATCAATAAAATACCCAAATTTCTAATGAGATTCAATAAAGCATAAATAAAAAAGTCACAAATAAATAATAGCAGAAAATTTCAAATGAAACATAACTAAAGATAGAACAGAAGTTAAAATGATAATACAAGAATACTATGGAAGGACTTCCCTGATGGTACAGTGGTTAAGAATCCGCCTGTCGATGCAGGGGACACGGGTTCAAGCCCTGGTCCAGGAAGATCCCACATGCCGTGGAACAACTAAGCCTGTGCACCACAACTACTGAGCCTGTGCTCTAGAGCCCATGAGCCACAATTACTGAGCCCGCATGCTGCAACTACTGAAGCCCGCGTGCCTAGAGCCCATGCTCCGCAACAAGAGAAGCCACCGCAATGAGAAGACTGCATCTCAAGGAAGAGTAGCCCCTGTTCGCCGCAACTAGAGAAAGCCCGCACACAGCAGCACAGACCCCACACAGCCAAAAAATAAATAAATAAATATATTAAAAAAGAATACTATGGAAAAGTATATGCTAATTAATTTGAAAACTTAAGTGAAATGAAAAAATTCTAGAATATAAATTACCAAAACTGACCCAAGAAGATACAGAAATTTTGAATGGTCTTATAATCATTAAAGTCAAATCACTGACTCTGTAATTAAAATTATTTTCCACATAGGTAAAGCCAGGCCCAGACGGATATGCAGTAGAGTTTGCCAAGTATTCAAGGAAAATATTATTCTGATCTTATATAAACTCAGAGAATAGGCAACTTTTTAGGCTACTATAACTTGATACCAACACCAGACAAAGATGATCTGGAAAATTACAGGTCAATTTCTCTCATGAATGTAGCTACAAAAATTGAAAATAACATATTAGCAAAATGAATCCAACAGTATCTAAAAATAATAATTTATAATGACTAGATTGGGGTTATGCCAGAAAGACAAAACTGATTCAATATTTTAAAATCTGTGTATGTTCATCTTCCCTCCTCATTCATTCAGATTAATTCAGAGCAATTAATGCCTCAATATCATCTTAACACAGTTGCCTGGTTTCTTCCCTTTCCTTCTGAATCCACTCAACCCCGACCAAAGGAAGTGCATTGGAGGCCATGGTTTCTTTTCCAGCTTTCTCGCAGACTGGTATATTTCCCACAGGAACATTAACACCTTCCAAATGTGATTATCCCAATCTCTTGAATGTCTGATCTTTCCAGGATTTCAGGGAATTATAAGGAAACACAATACAATAGCATGAGGCCCGTTTCCACAATATTTAGAAAAAGCACTTAATCCCCAAACCAAATATGACTGTTAGAGTAGTTTACAATCTTATGGTCAATTCCCAAGTGGATATAACATTTCCTAAACCCAACACCTTATGTAATCTAGATCCATGTTGTTATCACCAATCACAGATAAGGAGTTCATATTAGTTTAGTGAAGGGATTAGCTTAAAAAAAAAAAAAATAAAGGAGGAACCAAAAAGCCCACGTGGCTTCAGCTTTTCCACCACATCAGTCAGTCCTGCCCGGTATCCAAAGTCCACCACCTATAAAGTTAATACTCACTTGAAGAAAGGAATTTCATCAAAATACTAAGTTTGCCGTATCCTAAGAAAACACCTCTTGGAAAGGGCAAAAAGAACCAGTCACCTCATCCTTCCTCAAGAGCTTTCCTTTAAGGTTCAGCCAATAAACCTTCGTATTTCCCGCAATAATTTGTGCATGATTCCCTCTCCAACCCTGCATACCTGACACCCTAAACTTCCGTGAATAGGGCTCTGCCCAGTAACACAGCAGCTACTCCATCAAAAATCTACAGCCTGGGGGCTTCCCTGGTGGCGCAGCGGTTGAGAGTCCGCCTGCCGATGCAGGGGACTCGGATTCGCGCCCCGGTCCGGGAAGATCCCACATGCCGCAGAGCGGCTGGGCCTGCGCGTCCGGAGCCTGTGCTCCGCAACGGGAGAGGCCACAGCAGAGAGAGGCCCGCGTACCAAACCCTGACCCCAGGAGCATACCTTTGTCTGTATTTCTCCAAATCAGAAGGCTCTCAAGGCTTACTTATTTGCGCAACATTTCCATTTCTATAGCTGCTGCATCTTCCTTCCATTCAGATATGCCTTAGCTTTGTCCCATAATGTCTCCCTCCAAGGAGGACATCCTCTTTAGTTTCCATATTTGCCCCAGCTGGAGAAACCCACTTGAAAGATTTCTGAATCTCAGCTGCCTCTAGGGAATTTCCCAAACCTGCTCTCAGTGATAGCATGAGGACTAAAATCCCATAACACCTGTCTTCTTTCAATACTTGAATTCCCCAAGCCTTGACAGCTTCAACACTATTTTCCCAGAACACAGCTTCAGATGCATTTTTAAACCTTCAACCTGTCCTTAGATGAGAGGTTCCTGTTCCTCCCGCCTCCCTCTGAGCTAAGACATTTTCAACCTCTCAACATCTTTCTCACCACCTGGTCCTCTTCCCAAAGGTGTCTCCGGGCCTAAAGGGTTGAAAAGTATTTTTAAGCTGATCCCATTTCTCCCTGAGTTACCTCCCAAGATCTGAGCATTATCTGCTCACATACCAATTCCCAAATAATCTCACTCACTTACTCTACAGTCATCCTTCAGTGTCTGCAGGGGACTGGTTCCAGGAACCGTCCCCCGGCAAAACACACATGTGGATACCAAAATCCACAGATGCTTAAGTCCCTTACGGTAGGTCTTCCTTACCCTCGGATACAGAAGTACTTTTCTACCTCCAATGAGCAAACTTGATTCCTAGCAAATAGGAAATTGTTTTGTTGTTGCTCTTTGCTTCCTTCTTAACAACTCACTTTCAGATAATTCCGTAAGTTCTTCCTGTGACTCAATCTAAAATTATATACCACCTGCACACAGAAGCCTCATCCCCATTCTGCTTTATCTGTTTTTGGACAAACACCACCAATTCCCAATGTTTGAACCCACCTTCTATGTATTTCTATGGAACATTTTCTCTGAATGGAAAAAACAAAAAACAGAGAATACAATGAAATTTGAGTCCACTAATACTAAGTCAGTCCACAATCCAGATACTAAAGGCATTTTACACCAGAAGTCTACTTATTTTGAAGTCAGCTTTTTCAAGAACTCAGAAGTTTGCTCCCCTACCAAGCCCAGATTTCCTGCTAATCAGATTCGAGGCACAAACTCTCTCTCTCTGAGTTTTACTAATGAAAACCAGAGCTTCTCTTAACAATGCAAGTTTCTTCAGGAGGCTAAACCAAATTCCCCAACTTATGTGCATAAACTCATCTCTGCCTGAAGGACGACTGGTGTTAGTGATTGTAAAGGGTAGATGGACCAGACCCCAAACTCCTGACCAGCATTGGCCACGGCTGCCATCATTCCATCCCTGCTATGTTCCTAACGGAGTCCAGGGCTTCGAATCGCTCTCTAGTCAAAAGCCTGGTGATCTAGACTGAGCCCTACATGGGATTCAAAAGGTCCTCCCATTTCTTTACCTTAAGATCTTTACCTTGGAGTACCATCTGCTTCACCTTCACATGGCAAAGAGAGACATACCAAGACAAACCCAGGGAGGAAGACTTGAACCTTTTTCCCTATTTCCCAATATCCTTGAGGTCTCCACTTTGTCTTGGACCCACAGTAGACCTACCCCCACCCCGAAGTTCCCAATCACTCCCGGGATGAGACCATGCAGCCAACTTAACGCAGTTCTCACTTTAAGCATCAGAAAGCAAAAACAGTGGAATAAAACCTCTGACAGTCTTCCCCTCTCAGGAGTTCAAAGGAAATAAGAGATGAGATTACAGCCACTAGAATCTGTCTGGCTGATTATTGGTGCTGGTGGTGACATGCTGCTGTTTACTGATTCATGGAGTGATAAGGAGCAAAAGCAGAGAGTCTGAGAATGTACTATATATATTCCTGGAGCTGTGTTCTCTCTACGTAGCCACTTGAATCAAGCCATATGCACTGTGGGCTGACTTTGATTCTCAGCAACAACTGTTTTAAAAAGGACAGAGGCAAGGATTCCAGATTTGTTGACTTGTGTTGTTCTTGGGGAAGCAGGGGGAGTGAGGGTTCTGTTTCTAGCACTTCCCATGGGAGACTGTTTCCAAAGGAACACAAATCATTCGCTGGAGGCAGGGTATGTTAGTAGTAGTTTTGGGTTAGCAGCAACATATGCCAGGCCCTTCAAAGAGGTGTGGGCTTAAACAGAAGGGTTTTTTTTTTTTTTTACTCATATTCACCAAAAACGAATTCCTCCTCCTGGCTTATTATACGAACTAACAGTACTCAGATGTGGTTATAACATATTCTGAAAGATTTATAACATCGCATGAGCACAAGAAGAATTTTTAGCTGAGAAATTCCAGAATAGGACCCTGATGCTGGTAAGATAAGCAATGCTGGAAGCTTAGGTTCTGATGATGGTTTTTTATTTCACTGAATCATATATTCAAACATTCATTCAACAGGCTTTATGTGCCAGGGCTGAACCGGATTCTGTAAGGACTGGGTGAGGGTAACCTGGCTGTGTCAAAGTCTTCCTTCAAAGTACAGGGGTGCTTCTGCAGATAGGACTGGTCGTCTGAGGGCTCCAGGTGCACACACCCACCTTGATTCTAACTGTTCAAAGGAAGCCCATTCTTCTTGTGGTCAAGAGACCATCAATAAAAATAAAGTTCTAACAGAACTCCTCTGGGACTTCCCTGGCTGTCCAGTAGTTAAGAATCCACGCTTTTACTGCAGGGGGTGTGGATTTGATCTCTGGTTGGGGGACTAAGATCACGCATGCCGTACGGCACAGCCATAAATAAATAAGTAAGTAAGTAAATAAATAAAGAGTTCTTCAAAAGGAGTACAAGAGTTGATTCACTCCTATTCTAGAACCACAGCCAAAATTACCAATCATCACATTTCAAAGTTAGAGGAACTCTGGTTCAACTATTCACCCAATGGTTGAGTCTCTCTACGATATCCCCAGCAAGGCAGCAGCAACATGTGCTTAAATGCCTCCAGTGCCAGGGAACTTGCTACCTTCTTAGAAGCACTTCTCAAGTTACCTGTCATTCCCAGGACTTGAGTTGAGCTCAATTCTGTCTCTCTGAAGCTTTCACCCATTGGGTTCTACCGTTTGGAGCCATGGAGACCAAGCCAAATCCCTCCTCCCCAAGATACCAAACGTGTGTCTTGAGTCCTCCTCCCTCTTAGCTGAGGACCAGCACTGCTTTGATCCGTTCATCACATAACAAGCCCATCTACTGAAGTTTACTGTGTATCACTGCAGTTGCTAGATGCATTCCCTCCATTACCTCATTTAATCCCCATAACAACTCTGTGAGGATTTTATGCCCATTTTATAGATGGGAAAGCTGAGGCTCAGAGATGTTAAGTGCTTGCAATATGCTTGCAATAATGCCAGGTAAGATCACATTTACTTTTTTTTTAATATAAATTTATTTATTTTTGGCTGCGTTGGGTCTTCATTGATGCGCACAGGCTTTCTCTAGTTGTGTCGAGTGGGGGCTACTCTTCACTATGGTGCATGGGCTTCTCATTGCAGTGGCTTCTCTTGTTGCAGAGCAAAGGCTCTAGGCATTCGGGCTTCAGTAGTTGTGGCATGCGGGCTCAGTAGTTGTGGCTCGCAGGCTCTAGAGCACAGGCTCAATAGTTGTGGCGCACAGGCTTAGTTGCTCCGCAGCATGTGGGATCTTCCCGGACCAGGGGTCAAACCCATTTTCCCCTGCATTGGCAGGTGGATTCTTAACTGCTGTGCCACCAGGGAAGTCCCACTTTTACTCTTTTTCCAGCCATATCACAGAGTTTATCTCAACTAACACTCCTTTTCATAGGAGGTGCTGTTAAGCCATGTCTTTCCAGCTGGGAGCAGTTGGACCTGTGTATGGGACCTGACACTTTTCCCAATGCATTGATCTGGTTAAATCTGGCCACCTCATCCTTTTGTTTACACCCTTCAGGATACTGATTTTTATCCCTAACATGCTTACTAGGCTTCCAGCTTCATGTTGTACATTAATTTAATAAACCTCTTTCTAAACATTCATGCAAATCACAGATTAAAAGGAAAAAATCAGGATGCAGGAGCAAAGCTCCAAAGCATGTCACCAGACACTTCCCATTGGATTAACATTTACTTTTAAATCAGTCCCTTTAAAAATAGAGCTCTTTAATCAGTAACGATTCCACTCACTCGTCCTTTTTCTTGCCAAACACCATGCTGACTTTCAGCGTTCTGGACGAAGTTAATCACACAAAACTTGCTCGTGGCGAACCCACACTGGCTGCTAGGATCTACGGCTTCCTTTTCTAGGTGCTCACATGCCAGCCCTTTAATCTTCCATCAGACATTCTTAAAACCTATTTAGCTGCAGATTCCATCTCTTTCTTGGTTGGAAATCCAAGCTCCATTTGCTTGTCTCCAATTTTCCAAACCACTAACATTCTCCATGTTCACAAAGACCACCCATAGCAGTTTGGATGATCAAGTCTGACAGGTTTCTTCCAATAACATGGGGTATAATTTTCCAGCCTAGAATACCACAATGTCTGTTTCATCATCTATAAAACAGAGACTATACTAGCTGTACTCCACAGGGTGGTTTGAAAATTAAATGGCACAATACACCCAAAGGACCACTAATACATAGGAAACACCCCACTCCCAAATGTATAACAAGCCACATCATTTCATTTCTTCCTGAATGTCATGTCAGCACCTCCATTCCATTTCAACTGGCCTAAAAACCCAACTCTTCTAAAATATGCCTTTTTGCCTAAGGTTCTTAATTCTATACACGGTGCCACTATTCACGTAGTCACTCAAGCTTGACTCTCAGAGACTGCTTTGATTCATCACTTGCCTGCATCCCACATCAACCAATGTTAGGTCTGGTAGATTCCATTGCTGCAGTTCCTCAGACACCAACCCTTTACTTCCACCCCACAGTCACTGTTATGGACTGAATGTCTGTGTCCCCTCAAAGTACATATGCTGGAGCCCTAACCCTCAGTGTGACTCTATTTGTTGATAGGGCCTGTGAGAAGACAATAAAGGATAAATGAGGTCATAAGAGTGGGACCCTAATTCAATAGGGCTGGTGCCTTTAGAAGAAGAGGAATAGACCTAAGAACGTTCTCTCTCTACCATGTGAGGACACAGCAAGAAGGCAACCACCTACAAGCCAAGAGGAGAGTCTTCTCCGGGAACAAATTGGCTAGCACCTTGATCCTGGACTTCCCAGCCTCCAGAACTGTGGGAAATAAATTTCTGTTGTTTAAACCATCCAGGTTATGGTATTTTGTTACCATGTGTCTACTTTGCAGCCCAAGTAGACTAAGATAGCCACCACCTTACTTGAGGACTTCTTACCTGGTTTGAAGCAAAAGCCGCCTGACTTGTACCCCATCTCCTATCCCTCTCCACTCCAATCCATCTCTCTCACTAATGCCAGCTTACACTTCCCAAATTCTGGCCCCAAATTATCAGTAGCTTCTTACTGTTTACCAAACTGAGCATAATCTCACTCACTTTCAAGATATTCCAGACAAGCCTCACATATAAACCCTGTTTATGATCCCAATCTATCCCCAAAAACTCATATCCCCCGTTCTTGATATATCCACCGTTCCAGTCAAAGGAAACTTTGCATGGTTCCTAAGAAACACCATCGATCATTTGCATTTGTTATTGATCTCTGCATTCAAATAGTGTGTTTTTCAGGAGTGTATTCAGCTGTAAGAAAGAGTAACTAACAGTGATATAAACAATTAGGAATTTATTGTTGTCATATAACAAATCCAGAGATGGGAAGCTGCTGCTGTTAGTTTAGTTGCTCAATAATGCCACTAGAGATCAGGAATTCTCCTTTTCCCTACCTCAAGATCAAAATGCAGTTGCCACACCACCAGACATCAAATCTAGGTCCAGTGCTTGAAAGTAGGAGAAAGAGAAGAGAAGGAGCATGGCAGCTAAGTCTGTCTCTTTTGCTGGAAAAAGTCAAAACATTCCCAGAGCTCCCCTCCCCCCAGCCTCACTGCAGACTCTCCCACTTACAACTCATTGGCCTGGATACTATCACATGGCCACTCCTACTTGCAAGGGAGGCTAGAAAGTGAACGTTTCATCTGAGCAAGGCACATGCAACAATACCCACAACAAAACTGGGACACTGTTAGCAAAAAAATAAGAAAGCAGTGGATACTGAGTGGGTAACTAGCATAGACACAAGCACCTGGCACTCATTCCTGGTGGGAGGATTTTGTCCTTATTTCTCTTCAAACATCTACCAAAATTTCTTGCACATACTTTATGTTCAATACCATATACATACAGACTGGTTGTAGTATAGTTTATGATTGCCTACAACTGGCTCCACAATCAGTATTTGCTGGCCCCCGTTAGGTATACTGGAAGGAGTAAAGGAAATTATATTTGTCCTCAAGTCAGAGAGGCAAAGTGACTGTTGCTAAATTACTTTCCTGAAACACAGTCATTTTTAGATCTGTTTCACATCCCCAGCACCAACATTCACATTTGCTCAGCAAAATCTTTCTTCACGGGACAGTAAACGTAATAACCTTCGGCCTGGGCTTGGTCAAATTACTCTGACATCTGTATTTCTCTGGCTTGACTGGACAAGCTTTTACTATAGATGTATTAAGAAAACTTGGTTATGAGCAATAAAATTAAACATCATTGCATAAAGAACCATTAAAAGGCAGGAAGTAGCCATTAGCAATGATGCTACAGGATAACTAATGAAATATAAGCAAATATTTAAGTAAATGCAGACTGTAAAGCAGAGTGCAGAGTGTACCTATCCATAATCACTGATAAGATATATTGTGTGCAGGGGTGTTTATATATAGATGGGCCTGGAATTGGAATAAGTATACAAATGAAAACAAAAACAGAGAGGTTAAAAACATATATGTTTACCAAAATCTTGATAGTGGTCAACCCTGGGCACTGCATTATAGATGACTTTTATTTTTTGTTTTTGCTTGTCAGGATTCTCCAGGTTTTCCAAAATGAACCTGCATTGTTCTTATAATAAAAAGCAAAAGGGGTTTTGTTTTTCTTAACTTTCAGGAGTTTTAGGCGACAAGCCTGCCTTCTGATGCTTCAAGTGATGATCCAAATTTGATTAGACGAGACAAGGGCTGGTGAACTTAAGTGGCCACAAATTTAAAAGAGCCTCTATTTATGACACCAAAACCATCTGAAGAGCAGGAATGAATCACTAACTCTTCTTTGCAGCTTTAGAAATACAAGGAGCAAAATATAAAGACAGCTTGAACCTGAAAGGAGGGGGTGCACAACAGAAAATAATTTTCTGTGGAGGTTAACTTACACATTCCGTATCTTCAGAGTTTCCCATTCACTGTGAAGTGTGACCCCAAAACAATGAAATTGCTCAGCAGGGAGGAACTATCCTCAGTGCTATGAATGCTGCCACCTGTACTTCAAGCCTCCTTGAATAAATAAATGCTGGCAAGCTCATTGCTTTTTTTTTTTTTTTTTTTTGCAGTACGTGGGCCTCTCACCGTTGGGGCCCCTCCCGTCGCGGAGCACAGGCTCCGGACGCACAGGCTCAGCGGCCATGGCTCACGGGCCCAGCCACTCCGCGGCATGCGGGATCCTCCCGGACTGGGGCACGAACCCGCGTCCCCTGCATCGGCAGGCGGACTCTCAACCACTGCGCCACCAGGGAAGCCCTGCTCTTCTTCTTTTGTTTTAGTAATGCAAAGGCTTTACACAGGATGGACTCACGTCAATTTGATGACGATGACCATGACATCCAAGTGATTCCTATTTTACATGCAGTGCTGAGCTGAGTGCCTGCTGTATCTTACTATTCACATGACAAAGCAGCCGCTTATCAGTTACAACTGGAGCAGAAAAGGCTGGGAAGTCCTAGAGAGCATGGGATAAGGCTCGGGATTGCTGCTGGATCTGGTGTCCCAAAATTAACCCCTGAATATCTCAGAAAAATCATGACCTGCCCTCTAGAAGACTCTGGTTTCAACAAGTTACTCTTTCCACTATGAGGTGCTGTGATTAAAATTTACACAATATGTTACTGTAAAATAATGACACAGTTTGAAGGTATACTGTTATTTTTTATATTAAGAAATGGAAAGGGGTCAGAAACAATATTTTGCCCTAAGAATATAGGATGATAGAGCCCAAGAAGTAAAAAAGGTCTTGAAGTTATAAAACACAACAGACCATAGTCATCTAGATTTGATTCCAGTATCTGACTGGCTTTAGACATGTTCTAAGCTCAAGGGGGAAGAAATACAGGTGTCTTTGGATTTTCCTTTAGATTGTCCTGCCTGGATTCCAAAACAGGGAAGGAGGCAGGGATTCAAGATAAATGCTTAGTCCAGAAATAAATTCAGTGCATTGGGCTGTGCCTCTCTGGAGAGTGAACTTTTCAGGAGGGCGAGGGTGTAATGCTGTAGAAAGGTCAACTTTCTATAGAATGGTCAACTATGAAAAGACTGTTGTCACCTCAGCACTACTAGTCCATTTGGAGGTCTCCTCACGTAAGCATCACTTTAAGAAAGCCAAGAACTGCATTTCCCAAAGTCCCCTTCCCAACCTGTGGTGAGTTAGTGTCCACTGGAGATTTGGAAGGTAGAAGAAAAGCACATTATGCTCTGAAGGGAGATGAAACAAGACAGGGTCAAACAGGAGATCTGCTGTGACTTCCCAGTGAACACTTTTGAGCCCTTCATTTTGGTAGATCAGGCTAAAATCACTGATGAAAGATTACCACAAACTTCACTTCAGTCCCCTGTGTCTTCCAATGTCTAAATAAACCACTAAATCCAAGAGCACAGAGGATTTTTAGGGCAGTAGAACAATTCTGTGTGATACTATAATGGTGGATACACATTATCATACATTTGTCAAAACCTATAGATTGTACACCACCAAGGGTGAACCCTAATGTGAACTGTGGACTTTGGGTGACAATGTGTCAAGGTAGGTTCATCCACTGTAACAAATGTACCATCTGGTGTGGCATATGGATAGTGGGGGAGCATGTGGAGGTGGGGGACGGGGGGTATATGGGAACTCACTGCATTTTCTGCTCAATTTTGCTGTAAACCTAAAACTACTCTAAAAAAAATAATAAAGTCTACTTTTTAAAAAAGTCTTTGTACCCAGAATAGCTTCTATTTTCCTCACTAAACCTGAGGAACCTGTGGATTTGCCAATAGAAGTATATTGGAAACCTTAGAAAGAGCCATGTGAAGACCATGGTAAATGTGAAAACTCTGTGAATATAAACATTCAGATTGTGAGTGTAAATATGAAACTTAAATCTCTTGTAAAGAGGATCTGGCTAGAGTGATTACCATATTCTCTCCAAATTTATAAAACAATTTTTTCTTTTTACTATTTTACAGTTTCTGTATTTTTTTCCTTTATTATGTTGTGTTAATGTTATGCTATGTTATAACGCTATGTTATGTTTTATGTTATTTTGGAATTCAGATAGATCTATATCTCCATTTTCTCCACATTCAAATCTTGCCAAATGCATATGAAGCCTCTAAGCACAGGTCCTGGTCCACAATAGGAGCTCAATCAATTTTCATGTCAATTCTCATTCAGTCCTGTTTTATTAAGCATCTCCCCTGTACCAAAGCTAAGGGATAATCCCTGCCTTCAAGGAGTCTGTAATCTTTTTAAGAAGACAATATATAGATAACAAATGAAGAATAGAAATTTTCATAGTTTAACATAGCAATTCAGGAAAACATCCTAAGGTAATGTGTGGTTAATTGCCATAGAGAGGATGCTGGCAGTAGAACAATAGGAGTTAAGAGATGGTACCAACACTCCTGAATATTCATCATCTTGGAGAACCCCAGGCACTTTTGGAAGACCAGACAGTAAGAGAGAGCCAAGCAAATGGAAAAATCCTTTCCCTCCTCCACATTTTCTTCCACAATATTTTGCATCCAGTGAGATTCTTCAGGTTGAATGGAGCCAGATATCTAAGTGGATTAATTGTTCTTTATAACAACATTTTGAACCATGAAGCATGGGTGACCTCCCATCACTTGCTCTCCACTAGCTAAATCGTGCAACTGTAATAAACAAATAAATGGAATTTGCCTCCCTGCCAAGGATGTGCTGCTGTCATCTTTCCACCACAGTCATCAATTAAAGGATTAAATAATGAATGAACTGGCAGAGTTCAACTATAATCTTCAGACTCAAACTCCAAAGATGCTCCATGAACAGCAGTAGGGGATTTATGGTTTTCATTTTCCTTCACCTCATTCCATGAGGGTGCACACAGCCATAAACACACTCATTCACACACACGCACATGCACAAACACACACATTTGCACACCACATGCGCTCTCTCCCACGGCATCTCTTGCCATTTGCGTGGCTTTTTCAATTAGGTAATGAACTTATTTAACTCATGGAGGGAAACGTATTCATCTTGGAGGGAAGTTGCTTTGATCCTTTAGTTGAGAACAGAGCTCTGGTAAATTTGGCCAGAAGTCCCAACCTGGAGTGAGGCCAGGAGAGGACAGGCACTCAAAACCCCAAGCCAGCAGACACTCAGCTTGACATTTGGGACAGTAACTTGGAAGAGGGCTGCTGCTCACAGGGGCTTCCAGCTGCCCAGGAACACCCATCTGGGGTGCATTTTCTCCAAAGGCTAGTGAAGCTACAAGTATGCATGACTTCAGCAAAGATTTAGATAAAGACATGATGCCCATCCATAATGCAATACGGAGAGGTTGTTAGAGATATTGAGTAATCATAGTGGTAACTTACATTTATAAATCCTCTACAACAGGACAGGCAGCGTGCCAAATACTTTCCACGGATTATCTCATTTAAGCCTCACAATAACCCCGTAAGGTAAGTAAATGATTAACCTGGTCTTTGAAATGAGAGACCTGGTGCTCAAGGAAGTTAAATAACAAAAAATCACACAGCTGGTATGTGGAGTCGAACTGAGATTCAAACCGGTCAGATGGATTCCAGAGCCTACTCATATAATAGGTGCATGTCTAACTTCTTTTATATTTTTTAGCACTCCGAAACTTTTGAGATTCATTGTATAGAATGACAATATCCATTATCATATTCTCCACAAATTCTCCCTTAATACCATAATGAGAAACAGACTAAGCATACACGCATATAAGCGTGTGCCCGTGCACACATGCAAACACTCACGTGTGGCCAAGGAGGGTGACTAACGGCCGTACAGAGAACACCCTTAATTCTCTCTTTCTGCCAACCAGGAAGGACGTGCAGATTGAATCAAACTCTCAGACACCATCTTGTCCAGCACCCCTGCTACACCTCAGACTCAACACTAGACAGGTAACATCACCTGGGAGTCCTTAGCACCTTAGGAACATGAGAGTCCATGACAAAACATGAGCAGACTACATACAGCCCTAAAGCGGGCAAAAAAGTGTCCATTTGAGCCCACGAGTGAGTTATCAACCATCAGCGTCCTCTCCCAGAACTAGTTCAAGGTAATAATGATCAGGTCTTGTGCTGGGCAAACACACAGGTTAAAGCCAATCCACTCAGGCCACATCAAGGTTGCTGCATGCCCCCAGCCCCATGCCCTTCTACTCTGACACCAGGGTAAGTAGGCTCATGAGTCTGATCCATCTCCTTCTCTATCCTCCCTGCCACCTGTCCTCCTGAGACATCAGTCCTGCCTGATTTGCTCTTGTCGGCAGTGCTGGCTGAGGGTGGTCCTTGGCAGGGGGGACAGAGGGGAGCTTTATCCCTTCTTAGGAATGATCAGAACTCCCAAGGCCCAGGGGCAACCGTGTTCCCTTCAGCTCCTTACAGAACTTGTCCTTTGCCTTCCAAAGGCACTTGTGGTGTCTGGAAACATTCCTGTGTCTTGAAAGCCCCATCTGCTCCCTGATGGAAGCTGCCCACGCAAAGGCTAAACTTCCCTCTGTTGTTTTATAAAGAGCAGAGCCTCCTTCTCAAGTCTCCAAATAAAGTCCTTCCCTCCCAAACACAAACACTGACACCCAAATGTCTGGTTCTATTGGGTCTCTTATCTCAATTCACTCACTAAGGGAGCTGAGCCCAGCACAGTGTTTTACCAAAGTCCTCCCTACCTTTTCAGGCACTGCTGAAAAGGAGCCCAGCTGCAGCCCCCTCATTGCCTGTGGCCTAGCCAAGGTCAAGAGAACCAAGGAGAACAGTAACTCCTCCCAGAAGTTACATGGTCTGAAGGGGAGGAGATCACAGAACAACGTGGCATTCTTGCAAATGCTAATGCATTCATGCAACTGGGCTACTGGGCAGAAATGGACCTGGCCTTGAGGTCATAAAGGCAGGAATAAATCTTTCCAATGTTGTTGTGATTTCCATTTCAACAATGAAAAATCACTGTATTTTATTTAAATCACAGGTCTCTGCTGAAGTTTGGGTCCCTTAGAGAAGAGAGGATGGGACAGTCTACCTGGAAAAGGCAGAAAGCTGACCAGGAGCAGACCTGACTGGACACGGGCGGAAGAAGTCCTTGGCACATCAGACTGGCCTCCTCTACCAGGGAAGCCTTGTGCCAGCCCCAGCTCCAGCTAGAGGTCACTACCGGGGCAGAGGGGCCACAGGGACAACACTGCTCTGTGCTCTGACCTCTCCTCAATCCTTGGCTTGCTAAAGAGGCCCAATATTTCCTTTCTACTCACATTCCCTTTGTAGAGAACACCCCCTTACCCCACCCCACCCCTGAGCCTACAGAGGTCTTATACGCCACAACCCCAACTGGATATCTGACTCAAAACCACTTTCGGGGCCACAGCTAGTTAAATTCTACCCTTAAAGAAACTTCAGCTTCAGAATTCCTCGGTGGTCCAGTGGTTAGGACCCGGCGTGTTCACTGTCGTGGGCCCAAGTTTAATCCCTATTGGAGGAACTCAGATCCTGCAAGCCGTGCAGTGTGGGCAAAAAAAGAAACTTTATATTAGAGATCCGGGTCTGTGGATAGGCAACTGATGCTGGGCACAGAGATCCAGGTCTGTGGATAGGCAACTGATGCTGGGCACTAAGACAACAGACACGGATTTGAGTTCCAATTTTGCTACACATTAGTTGTGCTGCTCTGGGCAATTACTTTTAATGACTCTAGGCTTCAGTTTCCTCACCTATGAAATGGAGACCTGGATAGTAACTACCCCATAGGGTTCTCACAAAAATTACTTCAGGGCAAGCACTTGGAACAGGACCTGGACAGTGGCAAGCTCTCCACAGATAGTAACAATTATTATCATTTTTACCACCATTTCTATTACCATAGTAACACAAAGCCACGGGTAACCAGAAGTCATACCAGAGTAAAAATTAAGAGTATTGAAGATGAAATCAGTCTGCCAAGTGAAGCCAAGACAAGAAACCATGTGGCCCCAGAAGAAGGGAACGAAAAAGGGAGGTAGAAAGGATATAATTCTGCTGCCTTTTCAGCTCCTTGAGACCTACTCTGAATCCACTAATAGATGCCTTGAGATTCCCCCATATAATGACTATAAAAACCCTCTCTCTTAGATATACAGATTGCCAACAAACACATGAAAGGATGTTCAACATCACTAATATCTGTCTTACATTAGCATGTCTGGTGGTTTATGTTCCTGGCAAGTAAATAATCCCCAGCTACGTCTCAGGACCTCCTCCACCATCCATGCCAGGTAGAACTAGTTCTGTCACCAACTTCTCTTATTAATTGGGGCAAACCCCACCTCCCCCTCCAGGACACATGTAGGACTGTCACCCCATAAAGACTGATGTCCTGTGACTCTTCTTTCTCAAGGGCCTGCCCTTACTACTTTACCCACAGCCCTACCCCTTTCCATCAGTACTTCAATTTTCCCTGTCTCCTTGGTAGATCAGGACAAATTTGAACATAGTAAGTGACCAGAAAAAGAACAGCAGCCAGCTTGAAGTCAGCAGGTGGTCTGAATCACTTCTGTGGGAATTTCCCACAGCAAGGGCAATGAGAAAAGCCCGTTGAGCTCTGAGAAGGGCAGTAAGTCTTCAGTGATGGTATCATCTTTCCAGGTATTACTCCAGTTTGCAAGTCTACCTACATGGCCTCAATTTTACACAAGTGTCCCCAAGGCCATGACTTGGGCTCAAGACACACAACCACAAGAGAGGGCGTCACTCAGGGGATGACCTCATTATATGCTTTCAGCTTCTGCAAAAAACTCACTATCCTGGGGACACGAGGTCGTCCTGGGCAACAATGACAACCCTAGATGGGAAGAGGACCAGTGTGGAAGAAACACTTGCTCACCAGTTATTAAGCACGAAGGATTTCCAGATATGTTCTCCCACTTAATCCTTGCAGTGACCCTTCAAAATTGGTATGTGCTCTGGTTAATGATGCTGCATTACAGATCACTCCAAAACTTAGTGGTATAAAACAACAATTTGATTTTGCTCATGGCTTTATGAGTCAGGAATCTGCAAAGGGCTTGGCTGGGCAGTTCTCATCTGGGGCTTCTCACATAGTTGTGGTCAGACGTTGGCTATGCTGCAGTCATCTGAGGGCTCAACTAGACTGGACGTCCTAGATGGCTCAGACAGATGGCTGCCACTTGATACTGCTGTCAGTTGGTTGCTCAACAGGATCTACAGACGTGGCCCCTCCAGGGTAGTTGTACCTCTTACACTGGAGTTGCCTCCCTGCCAGAATAAGTGTCCCAAGACACCAGGCAGAGACTGGATGGGAAGAGCCTCAGAAGCCACTCAGCATCACTTCTGCCATATTCTATTGACTGGAACAGACACAAGATCCACCCAGATATGAGGGGAGGAGACATAGACACCCACCTTTCACTGGGAGGAGTATCAAAGAATTTGAGGCCAGTTTTTAATTGCCACTATGTGATTATTCCCAATATGAAGTCGGGGGAACTCAAAGAGGATTATTAAATTGTCAAAGATCATATTCCTAAAAATTAATAGAATGGGAATTCAAACCCAGCCTTGTCTGACTCCAAATTAAGCACCCCTTTGGCTAGGTCACAAAGGCCCAGTAAACTGGGGCAGTCCCGCTTTCTTTTCCTTGGTAATCAAAATGAGAGAGGGGACTATAAGTGCACGCTATCTATAGTAACTTTAGAAACTCTTTTTTTTTTTTTTCTCTAAGCATCAACCTGGGTGCCTTGCCTGAGTTATTCCTAAACTAGCAGTCAAAATCTACCACCCCCACCTCCATGTTGGATCCCTTCCCCCAGGGCTGTAGAACAAAAGGAGGTGATGTCACCATGCTGAGGGCCAGAATGGAAGGGAGCTCTCCAACTTGTCACCAACTCTACCAGTCAATAGTGTCTTCCCAAAGGCTGAGACCATATTGCTCTCTTGCTCTGAAAGGATGGACACAGCTATTGAATTAAGAGCTCCACTGTGTGCGAGACTCCTACAGGGTGAGAGGCTGTACGGTCACTACTCAGACTCCTACAATTGTTCATTCTGAAGACACTCAGATATCTCCTGCTCGTCCATCCGGAATGATAAGCACAGACATTATGGGTATCAAACATGGACACCTACATCATCGTTGGGAAGAATTTTCATTTCCAAATGATCCTTCAGGTGATCATAACAGATTATAGGCTTAATTGCATCCTGTTCATAGCCACTGAATGTTTCAGCTGAGTGACTTCTGTTGTCAGTCTTTCCCCCTGGAGGATGAAGTGTTCACGCCCTCCAGTTCTATACCAACTGCATCCAGCGAGTCCAGTGGCCAGGTAGTCCAGAAAAATCTCTCTAGCACAGCAGCTAAGCACTGGTTTCGAAGTTTTATAGTCCTGGATTCAAATCCTAGTTCTGCCATTTATTCAGCCTGTCTCTCAACCTCTTCAAGCCTCAGGTACGTGACTACCAAATGTAGATAATAAAAGCATCTTCTTCATTTGGGCTGTTATGAGATCATGTTAAGTGAGACTAAGTGGCATCATGCACTTAGCACAATGCCTCACACCCAGTAAGCACCAAACAACTACTAGCTGTTGTTATGATGCTAGAAATAACTAGAGCCTTCTGGGATAATACTGAAACTCAGGCTGGAAGGGAAGGGGACCAGTCAGGCTTTAGAGACCTCATAGGTACAGTAGCTTTAGGTAGGCAAGGAGACAAATCCCAGGAGATCAACTAAGGGAAAGAAAATGTAGAAAATCATGCAGAATCTGATATTTGGAAGATTAAAGAGTCCACAGGAACCATGTCATAAGCAAAGACCCTCTTATATTGTGCCAGAGGCCCTTGCCTCTCCTTAAACAATGCTCTGAAACACTGTGCAGGCCAACATCCACATAAAGAAAGGAAGACTTGTAAGGTCAAACAATAGCTCCTGTCTTAATATAGGCAGATATGGAAATTAAGAAGAAGTAGCATTTATTGAGCATCTACTATGTGGTAAGTATAGTAGAGTCACTTCTACACATATTGTATCATTGATTCCTCACATTATGCTGAAGAATTGGAATCCTTGCCTCTATTTTTTGAAAGGTAAAGAAACCGAGGCTCAAAGAAGTTAACATACTCAAGGTCATGGAGTTAGGATGTGGATGAGCTAGAAGGTGAAGCTCAGCTGACTCTGAAACTTGCATTCTTTCCACTCTATTTCACAAAGAAGTTTCAGGGAAGACCAGAGTGTGCTGACAGGCTTTGAGAGATGTCTGACTCCCCTACAGTAAGGAAGAAGAGGAGAGTTGTCCAAAGGTTCTCAGCCACAACTGAAATATCATCTTCTGCTTATTTTTTCCTTGGAAGTTCCATTCTCTGATTCCAGTTGTCTTTTCTTGCCAGAAAAGCAGAAACATTAGGACTTGACGTTGAATCTGTACTTTCCTGACCTTCGGCATTTACTCTCTCTGTAACCTTAATTTTGAACTTCCATTCAAGCACATTAAGAAATTGTTTGACCTTGGTTTAAGCGGTTTGTTCTCATAAGAAAGCTTTGCATTGGCAGCACCCAAAACAGAGGCCCTGGTCAATTAAGGAAGAAGGTTGGCAATTGTGCAAGAGATTTTGACAAATGGAAGCACAACCACAAATTGCTCTTGCATATCTTAACTTCCACACAATAAAATATACACTAATGTAACCACTGAATAATGAAAACTAAGTCACAGTAATGATGTAGAAGTGACCTAAAAGCATGTCTTTACCACCACGCTGAGAAGCCAGTGGTGATTTTCTGTTTCAAAGAAGTGGCACTGTTCTGTATTACACTCAGAACTGCGGTGTTTGCCTGATGGGAGCGCAGCTGAATCTCTTGTCCCCTGTACCTAAGACGCATGATGATGACAATGTTTATGCATACTCTCCATCCAGCCCTGTATATGGAATCAATCTGGAATTATTCTTTAAAGAGGATTTGAATTTAGCAACACATGGGAAATGCCTGTGTCAGGAATTCAAGAACATGTTAGTACACTATGTCAAAACAGCTGTACTAATAAAACATTTCACATTGCACCATCAGAGAACAGTAGTCTGACATGAATGTCAGCATGTGCCACCTGGCAAAGTTTTCAGAAAATGTTGTGATCAACTCACCTGTATTAATTTTTTTTTCTTCTCCTGTGTGAAAGACAGGAGTCACCAGTATTCTGGATTAGCTACTAAAATTTTTTTTCTTTGAGTACTTTTCCCAAAGAAACAGGAAAAAAATATCTGCTTTGAGTATGATCATATGATGCCAGAAAGAAACTTGCCTATTTAACCCAAGTACTGCCTTCCCTGAATCATGACATGGATGCCCAGGGAATGTAAACCACATACACAAATCTACCTAGACAGGGAGTAGGAGAACCAAGTTTAGAACCAGCTGACTTACAGATAAACGTTTTGGCGAGGCAAATACTCAGATAAGGCAGGGCATAATTCCAGGGGACAAAATGAAAGTTAAGATTTCATCTGGTTTAATTTGGATGGGGGAAAAAAGCGTTTCTCTTACTTAAAAAAAACCATTTTAAGTAGGCAAGAAAAGTAGTACGCTCTTGGGGACAGGAGAGAAATCCCTGATTTTATACCAGCTCAACATACAAAATTTCAGATTGAAATATTATGAAGCAATATCTAGTGACACATAATTACCTAAACATTCACATTTTTAAGATTTTAAATGTTTAAATGACAAATTATAAACATATTAATATCATATGATTTTGAGCATCTTATATATATTTTGATGACAAATTATATCTTAACACTTGCTGCAATGGAAAAGCCTCTGGAATAGAAGTCAACAGACTTTGGTTTGAGTCCTAGATTAGCCACTAACAAGCTGGGGGGCCAGGGGAAAGTCACTTCATAGTTCTGGGTCTCAGTGTCTTCAACTGTAAAATTTAAATGTTCGATTATATAATCACCATGGCCCTTTGTTAATCCAAAGTGCAGGATTTGATTTTTGTTTTTCTTAGAAGACTGAGAAGAACAGAGACAATGATGAATATGATCATAGCCCTAAGGTTGCTAGAAGTCGTTGCTCAAAGGACTTCAAACAGCTAGGAGTCCCACAAAGTCACCCTGGGAATCAACTTCTTTGTCATTCTTCTATCCTCATCTTTCCTAACATCTCCACCCCTTTGGGGAATTCCATGCACTGTGGAAGTTAAAAGACAGGGCCTGATTGGCAACCTATGCTCCCCCTTTAAAAGTCTGTGCTCTCAGCAAAGGAAACTATAAACAAGACGAAAAGACAACCCTCAGAATGGGAGAAAATATTTGCAAATGAAGCAACTGACAAAGGATTAATCTCCAAAATATATAAGCAGCTCATGCAGCTCAAAATCAAAAAAACAAACAACCCAATCCAAACATGGGCAGAAGCCCTAAAGAGACATTTCTCCCAAGAAGATATACAGACTGCCAACAAATACATGAAAGGATGTTCAATATCACTAATCATTAGAGAAATGCAAATCAAAACTACAATGAGGTATCACCCACCTCACACCCGTCAGAATGGCCATCCTCAATAACTCTGCAAACCAGAAATGCTGGAGAGGGTGTGGAGAAAAGGGAACACTCTAGCACTGTTAGTGGGAATGTAAATTGATACAGCCACTATGCAGAACAGTATGGAGGTTCCTTAAAAACCTAAAGATAGGTTTTTAGTCAGAACTACCATACGACCCAGCAATCCCACTACTGGGCATATACCGTGAGAAAACCATAATTCAAAAGGAGTCATGTACCACAATGTTCATTGCAGCTCTATTTACAATAGCCAGGACATGGAAGCAACCTAAGTGTCCATCGACAGATGAATGGATAAAGAAGATGTGGCACATATATACGATGGAATATTACTCAGCCATAAAAAGAAACGAAATTGAGTTATTTGTAGTGAGGTGGATAGACCTAGAGTCTGTCATACAGAGTGAAATAAGTCAAAAAGAGAAAAACAAATACTGTATGATAACACATATATATGGAATCTAAAAAAAAAAATGGTTCTGATGAACCTAGGTGCGGGACAGGAATATAGACGTAGATGTAGAGAATGGACTTGACACGGGGAGGGGTATGGGTAAACTGGGACAAAGTGAGAGAGTGGCATGGACATATACACACTATCAAATATAAAATAGATAGCAAGTGGGAAGCAACCACATAGCACAGGGAGATCAGCTCAGTGCTTTGTGACCACCTAGAGGGGTGGGATAAGGAGGGTGCGAGGGAGATGCAAGAGGGAGGAGATATGGTGATATATGTATACATATAGCTGATTCACTTTGTTATACAGAAAAAACTAACACAATATTGTAAAGCAATTATACTCCAATAAAGATGTTAAAAAAAAAAAAAGTCTGTGCTCTTTCCCAAGACATTTCATTTTTCATTTACTATCACAGGGTCTCTCTACTTTCACTAGTTGTAATTTCGGGAACATCTCAGCATAAACACCATTGAGTGAAAACACACATTCAGTGTTGTAAAGGGAAAAAAGTAGAAAATCAAATTCCAAAATCAGAACTTCACCTTATGAAAATGTTATAAAATTTAAGAGAATAACTGAAATTCAGCTGAAAGTTGACAACAGGTATACGTAAACAATGTGTGATAACTCCAGCCCTGCTTGGATGGGTGGGAGGTGTAATGGGAGACTCTATTCTTTTCTTTAGGGGGTCCCAGCACTTCACACCAACATTTGACTTCCATCCAATCGTCTAGGTTAGGAATTTACATGACTATAAAAACAGAGTTTTCGCTTTTTAAATTGATGTGTATTTTGGGCAGTTAGCTCTAGTTCTCTTTCCCTGTTTCTTCAGTAGATCGTCCCTATTTATCTCTCAATATATTCTTTCTCCTACCTCTTCAACTCTCCCAAGCACTATTCAGTGCTTTGACATTTACTGCTAATAAAAATAATAATACTTATCATCTGAAAGTTAGTAGTATCGTTTCAAAGTTTTATGTACATTTATTTTTCCTTGGATTTATGTCACTCTCTCCTCCAAGCAAAGAATAAATAAATAAAAGCACTTTATCAAATTTATAACCTACTCAAATTCAGAGATTTCTGAATAGGAAACAGACCAGGGACAGTTTGCCAAGATTAACTTAACTAGAAAACCAAAACCTTGCACATGGTGCTTTGAAGAAAGATGTTAGTCTTTAAAGATTGTGTCCACACATGAAATGTGAAGTGGATAACTAGGGCAATTACCTCTATAGCTGAGGCCTTCTAGCTTTACCTTTTCCCAGAAATGCTCAGGTAACAAAGGCAAAGGGAGTTTTCTGGTCTCAATTACATCCTAATAATTGTTTCAATTCTCTGCTTCCTCTTGAGTGTGAAGATCCAGGCTAAAAGGCTTTAAAAAACAGGCTGAAAAGGTTTCCCAGACGTGAGATAGATTTTACAAAAGAAACTTCTGGCAAGCTTAATGTAAGTAAATCAGAAGCATATGGACTATGTTTCCCTCAAAATACCCATGGGCTTGAAAGCCCAGAAAACACATAAAAAGTAAAGGGAAGCTGTTTTCCGAAGCTGAGCTTATTGGAGAAACTGCACGCTGTAACGGAGAGCCTGGCTCAGCTCCCCCGAAAGCAGGGGATGGAGCCGGTGGTCAGGCAGCCCATCAGCTCCTGCCCTCATGCTTATGTTGACAGTCCTTATTTCTGAGGATGATGTGATTGATGGTGCCTTGACCTGTGCCGACGGGTGTGACTGAGAAAACCATTGCTCAGTGCTTCCCATACTGAAGACATGACTTCATTGCTCCTTTGCAACCATCTGTAGTGAATGTTTACACAGCCTGTTTCTGTTCTGAGGGCCTCTCATGCTAAACAATCAGGCTGGTGGTGAACATACATGTACCAAACACAGCGTGTACCCCGTGGGGAGGGATAGAAAAGAAATAATCATATGCCACCCCAGGAGATGAATTATAGACTCAGACTTGGAAGAGGCTTTAAGATTCCTGAGTTCCTCCTTCCACCCAGTGTGGGAATTCTGGCTACAGCTTGCAGTCCCGATAGTGGAAGGAAAACTCAAAAAATACCTCAAAGGGAGAGAGCACAGTTTGGAGAGTCAGAGGACCTGATATCCGGTCCCTGCAATGCCATGACCGTAGACCTGTCCTTGGACCCCTCAGAGTCTCAGTTTCCTCCTCAGTTAAATGAGAATAATGGTCAAATCATCTATTGGGGTTGCAAAGGGCACCTCAATAAATATTATGTCTTTTCACCACCCAAGCCCTGAATAAGTAGAAAAATAAGACAAAAAAGAAGACAAAGACTAGAATTTTTACCTTTATTCCTGAGAGAGGGCAGGTTGAAAGACAGAATAAAATGAGAGACAAATGGCCTTGCCACCTGAACCCCAGAATGAGGCAGATAGCTCATTTAGTCCCAGGCCACAGGCTGTCAGGGGCCAGGGCGATTTTGAAGGAAGGCTTAGAGCTTGAGGACTACAAGGTACCTCAGACTCTGGGTGC
Source organism: Neophocaena asiaeorientalis asiaeorientalis (assembly GCF_003031525.2). Lineage (NCBI taxonomy): Eukaryota > Metazoa > Chordata > Mammalia > Artiodactyla > Phocoenidae > Neophocaena > Neophocaena asiaeorientalis. The sequence goes on from NW_020175079.1 coordinate 870,727, forward strand.
ATAGCTCACTCCCAAAAGGAAACAGCATGTCCAGATTACTCTTTTCAGACTACCAATCAGACAGACCCCCCTGCTCCCATGAAAACGAGTGGTGAATATGCAGAGAACAGCCAAAGGTGGCTCATAAGATGTGCTCTCTCCACCTAAAATGGAAATACCAGGAAAAGCCAGCTGAGCAAGATAAAGCATGTGAAAGCCCTCACATACACTATGAAGCATTGTGTGCATTTTATGCTTTTGCTATACCCGTCTGTATTTGTTGAACATCTACTATGTGCTCAGTCCTGTCACTCACTTCCAGGGATTTTAGGTTGAATAAGACATTGTTCCCTTACTTAAGATTACAGTCTAGGGACTTCCCTGGTGACACAGTGGTTAAGAATCGCCTGCCAATTCAGGGGACATGGGTTCAAACCCTGGTCTGGGAAGATCCCACATGCCGCAGGACAACTAAGCCCGCGCACCACAACTACTGAGCCTGCGCTATAGAGCCCACGAGCCACAACTACTAAGCCCATGTGCCACAACTACTGAAGCCCATGCACCTACAGCCTGTGCTCTGCAACAAGAGAAGCCACCACAATGAGAAGCCTGTGCACCACAATGAAGAGTAGCCCCCGCTCACCACAACTAGAGAAAGCCTGCGTGCAGCAACGAAGTCTTAACACATCCAAAAAATAAATAAATAAATATTTTTTTTAAATGATTACACTCTAGTAGGAGAAACAGACAAGGAAGCCGAAAATTACCGTATACGATGAGCACACTAAGATTCTGAAGTCTGCACAATGTATAACAAAAATGCAGAGAAGGGACATCTAATTGAATGGATGGCTATGTAAGCCTTCTTTGTGGAAATATTTGAGAGCAAGGTTTGAAGAACACAAAAGAACTAAGTGGTAACAGAAATCAGAGGGACTTTCAAGGCAGAGAGAAGTCCAGAAGAAGGCACAAAGGAAAACGATGGGACATTTCAGAGAAGTGAAAGTCATTCTGCATGATTACAGAAGAAATCATCTTAGCGTTATGGAGAATAATCAGAAAAGAGCACCTCGATCTAAAACAGTACGGCAGAGTGTCAGTGTAAGAACACCCAGAGTACGGGAACACAGTAAGTCCACTACACACGAACCTTCAAGTTGTGAACTTTCAAAGATGCGAACATATTATAAACCTATTACAGGGGCTTCCCTGGTGGCGCAGTGGCTGAGAATCCACCTGCCAGTGCAGGGTACATGGGTTCGAGCCCTGGTCCGGGAAGATCCCACATTCCACGGAGCAACTAAGCCCATGTGCCACAACTACTGAGCCTGCACTCTAGAGCCTGTGAGCCACAACTACTGAAGTCCACGTGCCTAGAGCCCATGCTCCGCAACAAGAGAAGCCACCACAATGAGAAGCCCACGCATCACAACACAGAGTAGCCCCTGGGCTTCCCTGGTGGCACAGTGGTTGAGAGTCCGCCTGCCGATGCAGGGGACAAGAGTTCGTGCCCCGGTCTGGGAAGATCCTACATGCCGTGGAGCAGCTGGGCCCATGAGCCATGGCCGCTAAGCCTGTGCGTCCGGAGCCTGTGCTCCGCAATGGGAGAGACCACAACAGTGAGAGGTCCGTGTACCGCAAAAAAAAAGAGTAGCCCCTGTTCACTGCAACTAAAGAAAGCCTGTGCACGACAATGAGGACCCAACACAGCCAAAAATAAATAAATACATTAATTTTAAAAAATAAAACCTATTACAGTACAGTACTGTATAGCCGATTGTGTTAGTTGGATGCCTAGTCTAACTCTATTAGACTTACAATCAAATAAGCCTTACGAATGCACTCTCAGAATGGAACTCGTTCTTATGTAGGGGACTTACTGTAACCCAAAGAAGGTGAACAGTAAGTCATTGCTCACATGTGGCAAAGGACAAAGGCAGAAATAAGACCAAACAAGGAGAGAAATTTTCTATTTTATGTGAAACAAAAAGGGGATTATTTTAAAAAGGAGTGTGTGTGTGTGTGTGTGTGTGTGTGTGTGTGTGTGCGCGTTGTAAGATTGGAAGGACAGGGGAGACCCTCAAGATGGTGGAGGAGTAAGACGTGGAGATCACCTTCCTCCCCACAAATACATCAGAAATACATATACCCGTAGAACAACTCCTACAGAACACCTACTGAACGCTGGCAGAAGACCTCAGACCTCCCAAGAGGCAAGAAACTCGCCATTTGCCTGGGTAGGGCAAAAGAAAAAAAAAAAAAAACAGAGACAAAAGAACAGGGACGGGACCTGCACCTCTGGGAAGGAGCTGTGGAGGAGGTAAAGTTTTCACACACTAGGAAGCCCCTTCACTGGCAGAGACGGGGGGTGGGTGGATGGGAAGCTTCAGAGCCACGGAGAAGAGCGCAGCAACAGGGGTGCAGATGGCAAAGCAGAGAGATTCCCACACAGAGGATCGGTGCCGACCGGCACTCACCAGCCCGAGAGGTTTGTCTGCTCACCCGCCAGGAAGGGTGGGGCTGGGAGCTGACGCTCGGGCTTCAGAGGTCAGATCCCAGGGAAAAGACTGGGGTTGGCTGTGTGAACACAGCCTGATGGGGGCTAGTGTGCCACAGCTAGCCAGGAGGGAGTCTGGGAAAAAGTCTGGACCTGCTTAAGAGGCAAGAGACCATTGTTTCGGGGTGCGTGAGGAGAGGGGATTCAGTGCATCCCCTAAACAAGCTCCAGAGATGGGCGCAAGCCGCAGCTATCAGCACGGACACCAGAGATGGGCATGAAATGCTAAGACTGCTGCTGCAGCCACCAAGAAGCCTGTGTGCAAGAACAGGTCACCATCCACACCTCCCCTCCCGGGAGCCTGTGCAGCCCGCCACTGCCAGTGTCCCGTGATCCAGGAACAATGTCCCGGGGAAAACACAAGGTGCCCCTCAGGCTGTTGCAACGTCACGCTGCCCTCTGCCGCAGCAGGCTCGCCCCACATTCTGTACCCCTCCCTCCCCATGTCCTGAGTGAGCCAGAGCCCCCGAATCAGCTGGTACTTTAACTCCATCCTCTCTGGGTGGGAAGAGACGCCCTCAGGCGACCTACACACAGAGGCGGGGCCAAATCCAAAGCTGAACCCCAGGAGCTATGCGAACAAAGAGAAAGGGAAATTTCTCCCAGCAGCCTCAGGAGAAGCAGATTAAATCTCCACAATCAACTTGATGTACCCTGCACCTGTGGAATACCTGAATAGACAACGAATCATCCCAAAATTGAGGTGGAAGACATTGGGAACAACTGTAGACATGGGGTTTCCTTTCTGCATCTAATTTGTTTCTGGTTTTATGTTTACTTAGTTTAGTATTTAGACTTTATTATCATTGGTAGATTTTGTTTACTGATTTGGTTGCTCTCTTTTTTCTTTTTTAATAGATATATATTTTTTTCCTTTTTCTCTTTTTGTGAGTGTGTACATATATGCTTCTCTTTGTGATTTTGCCTGTAAAGCTTTGCTTTTACCACGTGTCCTAGGGTTCTGTCTGTCCGCTTTGTTTGTTTTGTTTTCTTTTATTAGTATAGTTTTTATCACTTCTTATCATTGGTGGATTTGTTTTTTGGTTTGGTGCTCTTTCTTTTTTTTCTTATTACTTTTACATTTTTTAAATAATGTTTTTCTTCATTTTAATAACTTTATTTTTTTTATTTTTCTTTCTTTCTTTCTTTTTTTCACCATTTTCTTCTGAGCTGGGTGGCTGACAGGGTCTTGGTGCTCCAGCAGGGTTTCAGGCCTGTGCCTCTGAGGAGGGAGAGCTGAGTTCAGGACATTGGTCCACCAGAACCTTTTGGCTCCACGTAATATGAAACCACGAAAACTCTCGCACAGATCTCCATCTCAACGCTAAGATCCAGCTCCACTCAAAAACCAGCAAGATATAGTGCTGGACACCCTATTTCAAACAACTAGCAAGACAGGAACACAACCCCACCCATTAGCAGAGAGGCTGCCTAAAATCATAATAAGGTCACAGAAACCCCAAAACACACAACTGGATGCCATCCTGCCCACCAAAAAGACAAGATCCAGCCTCATCCACCGGAACACAGGCACCAGTCCCCTCCACCAGGAAGCGTATACAACACACTGACCCAACCTCACCCACTGGGGGCAGACACCAAAAACAACAGGAACTACACAGCAGCAGTCTGTGAAAAGGAGACCACAAACACAGTAAGTTAAGCAAAATGAGAAGACAGAGAAATACACAATAGATGAAGGAGCAAGGCAAAACCCACCAGACCAAACAAATAAGGAGGAAATAGGCAGTCTACCTGAAAAACAATTCAGAGTAATGATAGTAAAGATGATCCAAAATCTTGGAAATAGAACAGAGAAAATACAAAAAACATTTAACAAGGACCTAGAAGAACTAAAGAGCAAACAGACAATGATGAACAGTAGGCTTCTCAAAAGAAGAAGAGAAAAAGAAAGGGACTGAGAAAATATTTGAAGAGATTATAGCTGAAAACTTCCCTAATATGGGAAAGGAAATAGTTAATCAAGTCCAGGAAGTGCACAGTGTCCCAAACAGGATAAATCCAAGGAGAAACATGCGAAGACACATATTAATCAAGCTATCAAAAATTAAATACAAAAAAAAAATATTACAAGCAGCAAGGGAAAAACAACAAATAACACACAAGGGAATCCACCAAGAAGAAGATATAACAATTGTAAATATTTATGCACCCAACACAGAAGAACCTCAATACTTAAGGCAAATGCTAGCAGCCATAAAAGGGGAAATCAGCAGTAACACAATCATGGTAGGGGACTTTAACGCCCCACTTTCACTAATGGACAGATCATCCAAAATGAAAATAAATAAGGAAACACAAGCTTTAAATGATACATTAAACAAAATAGGCTTAATTGATATTTATAGAACATTCCATCCAAAAACAACAGAATACACTTTCTTCTCAAGAGCTCATGGAACATTCTCCAAGATAGATCATATCTTGGGTCACAAATCAAGCCTTAGTAAATTTAAGAAAATTGAAATCGTATCAAGTATCTTTTCCGACCACAACACTATGAGACTAGTTATCAATTACAGGAAAAAAATCTGTAAAAAACAAAAACACATGGAGGCTAAACAATACACTACTAGATAACCAAGAGATCACTGAAGAAACCAAAGAGGAACTGAAAAAATACCTAGAAACAAATGACTGAAAACATGACAACCCAAAACCTATGGGATGCAGCAAAAGCAGTTCTAAGAGGGAAGTTTATAGTGATACAATTCTACCTCAAGAAACAAGAAACATCTCAAATAAACAACTTAACATTACACATAAAGCAATTAGAGAAAGAAGAACAAAAAACCCCCAAAGCTCGCAGAAAGAAAGAAATCATAAAGATCAGATCAGAAATAAATGAAACAGAAAAGAAGGAAATAATAGCAAAGATCAAAATAACTAAAAGCTGGTCTTTGAGAAGTTAAACAAAAATTGATAAACTATTAGCCAGACTCATCAAGAAAAAAAGGGAGAAGACTCAAATCAATCGAATTAGAAATGAAAAAGGAGAAATAACAACTGACACTGCAGAAATACATAGGATCATGAGAGATTACTACAAGCAACTATATGCCAATATATTTCAGAACCTAGAAGAAATGGACAAAATCTTAGAAAAGCACAACCTTCCGAGACTTAACCAGGAAGAAATAGAAAATATAAACAGACCAATCACAAGCACTGAAATTGAGACTGTGATTAAAAATCTTCCAACAAACAAAAGCCCAGGACCAGATGGCTTCACAGGTGAACTCTGTCAAACATTTAGAGAAGAGCTAACACCTATCCTTCTCAAACTCTTCCAAAATACAGCAGAGGGAGGAACACTCCCAAACTCATTCTACGAGGCCACCATCACCCTGATACCAAAACCAGACAGAGATGTCACAAAGAAAGAAAACTACAGGCCAATATCACTGATGAACATAGATGCAAAAATTCTCAACAAAATATTAGCGAACAGAATCCAGCAGTTCATTAAAAGGATCATACACCATGATCAAGTGAGGTTTATCCCAGGAATTCAAGGATTCTTCAATATACACAAATCAATCAATGTGATACACCATATTAACAAATTGAAGGAGAAAAACCATATGATCATCTCTACAGATACAGAAAAAGCTTTTGACAAAATTCAACACCGATTTATGATAAAAAGCCTCCCAAAAGTAGGCATAGAGGGAACTTACCTCAACATGATAAAGGCCATATGTGACAAACCCACAGCCAATATCGTTCTCAATGGTGGAAAATTGAAACCATTTCCTCTAAGGTGAGGAACAAGACAAGGTTGACCACTCTCACCATTATTATTCAACATAGTTTTGGAAGTTGTAGCCACAGCAATCAGAGGAGAAGAAGAAATAAAAGGAATCCAAATCAGAAAAGAAGAAATAAAGCTGTCACTGTTTGCAGATGACATGATACTATACATAGCGAATCCTAAAGATGCTACCAGAAAACTACTAGAGCTAATCAATGAATTTGGTAAAGTAGCAGGATACAAAATTAATGCGCAGAAATCTCTTGCATTCCTATATACTAATGATGAAAAATATGAAAGAGAAATTAAGGAAACACTCCCATTTACCATTTCAACAAAAGAATAAAATACCTAGGCATAAACCTACCTAAGGAGACAAAAGACCTGTATGCAGAAAACTATAAGACACTGATGAAAGAAATTAAAGATGATACAAACAGATGGAGAGATATACCATGTTCTTGGATTGGAAGAAACAACATTGTGAAAATGACTATACTACCCAAAGCAATCTACAGATTCAATGCAATGCCTATCAAACTACCAATGGCATTTTTCACAAAACTAGAACAAAAAATTACACAATTTGTATGGAAACACAAAAGACCCCAAATAGCCAAAGCAATCTTGAGAAACAAACACAGAATTGAAGGAATCAGGCTCCCTGACTTCAGACGATACTACAAAGCTACAGTAATCAAGACAGTATGGTATTGGCACAAAAACAGAAATACAGAACAATGGAACAGAATACAAAGCCCAGAGATAAACCCACGCATATATGGTCACCTTATCTTTCATAAAGGAGGTAACAATTTACAACGGAGAAAAGATAGCCTCTTCAGTAAATGGTGCTGGGAAAACTGGACAGCTACATGTAAAAGAATGAAATTAGAACACTCCCTAACACCATACACAAAAACAAACTCCAAATGGATTAAAGGCCTAAATGTAAGACTAGGCACTATCAAACTCTTAGAGGAAAACATAGGCAGAACACCCTATGACATAAATCACAGCAAGATCCCTTTTGACCCACCTTCTAGAGAAATGGAAATAAAAACCAAAATAAATAAAAGGGACCTAATGAAACTTCAAAGCTTTTGCACAGCAAAGGAAACCATAAACAAGATGTAAAGACAACCCTCAGAATGGGAGAAAATATTTGCAAATGAAGCAACTGACAAAGGATTAATCTCCAAAATATACAAGAGGCTCATGCAGCTCAATATCAAAAAATCAAACAACCCAATCCAAAAATGGGCAGAAGACCTAAATAGACATTTCTCCAAAGAAGATATACAGATTGCCAACAAACACATGAAAGGATGCTCAACATCACTAATCATTAAGAGGAATGCAAATCAAAACTACAATGAGGTATCACCTCACACCAGTCAGAATGGCCATCTTCAAAAAATCTACAAACAATAAATGCTGGAGAGGGTGTGGAGAAAAGGGAACCCTCTTGCACTGTTGGTGGGAATGTAAGCTGATACAGCCACTATGGAGTACAGTGCAGAGGTTCCTTAAAAAACTAAAAATAGAACTACCATATGACCCAGCAATCCCACTACTGGGCATATACCCTGAGAAAACCATAATTCAAAAAGAGACATGTACCACAATGTTCACTGCAGCACTATTTACAATAGCCCGGAGATGGAAACAACCTAACCTCCCACCACTCAGAATGGCCATCTTCAAAAAATCTACAAACAATAAATGCTGGAGAGGGTGTGGAGAAAAGGGAACCCTCTTGCACTGTTGGTGGGAATGTAAGCTGATACAGCCACTATGGAGTACAGTGCAGAGGTTCCTTAAAAAACTAAAAATAGAACTACCATATGACCCAGCAATGCCACTACTGGGCATATACCCTGAGAAAACCATAATTCAAAAAGAGACATGTACCACAATGTTCACTGCAGCACTATTTACAATAGCCCGGAGATGGAAACAACCTAAGTGTCCATCAACAAATGAATGGATAAAGAAGATGTGGCACATAGATACAATGGAATATTACTCAGCCATAAAAAGAAATAAAATTGAGTTATTTGTAGTGAGGTGGATGGACCTGGAGTCTGTCATACAGAGTGAAGTAAGTCAGAAAGAGAAAAACCAATACTGTATGCTAACACATATATATGGAATCTAAAAAAAAAAAAAAATGGTTCTGAAGAACTTAGGGGCAGGACAGGAATAAAGACACAGACCTAAAGAATGGACTTGAGGACACGGAGATGGGGAAGGGTAAGCTGGGACAAAGTGAGAGAGTGGCATGGACATATATACACTACCTAATGTAAAACAGATAGCTAGTGGGAAGCAGCCACATAGCACAGGGAGATCAGCTTGGTGCTTTGTGACCACCTAGAAGGGTGGGATAAGGAGGGTGGGAGGGAGACCCAAGATGGAGGAGATATGGGGATATATGTATATGTATAGCTGATTCGCTTGTTATAAAGCAGAAACTAACACACCATTGTAAAGCAATTATACTCCAATAAAGATGTTAAAAAAAAAAAAGCCTGGAAGGACACATCCAAAAAGTCTACAGTGGCTCTAGCTGGCTAGTGGGATTACTAACTATTATTGTTTGCTTATCTTTATTCTCTATTATAAACATTTATATTTCTTTATAAAGTAACTAATAAAACTGACCTGATTACAGGAGGTGTTCTATGTAAACTACCGTTTCAAGTGGTGCCAAGTATTAAGTTCTCTTGGATATTGCTGGCTCTTTCCAGGAATCAATTACCAGGTCACCTGGCCCCAGGTTATACGTGTCCTAGTTGTGCTTCTCCTCCATTGCAACTGCGATCTTCCAAAACACTTTCAGTGAACATTAGGTGAATCCAGTGATACACTAACTCCCTGGTTCCTGCTGGGAGGATTCATTCAGTTGCAAGCTCAGGAGAAAGGTCAAGTTTCCGCATTCATTCATTCATTCATTCATGTATTCATTCAACAGTGTTTACTGAGACAAGCCCTGTCCTAGGTGCTGAGAGTGGAACAAAACAGACTCAACCTGACCTCATGTAATTTACTGGAAAAGAGAGCTATAGAAGACCCATGTTTCACACCTACAGTGAAGGCTACATATTATTACACATTTCTGCTAACACTGTGGTTCCATTTTGTTCCCTTTGTGTTTCCACGGTTAAATATGTCTGGGTTAGCCCAAAATATTTTTTAGATATGTGAATGAATTTTTTCTTTTTATTTAGTAAAAATACTATACATACAACGCAACCTATATGCATTCTTCTCCACTTGCATCTTTCACTTAAAAATGTATCTTGAAAATGACATGATATCAGTAAACACTTTATTTTGCACACGAGCAAGCACAAAGATGTTTCTAAAAGTAAAACGTGCATTCCAGATTTTGACAGACTTTACTAATTTGCTCTCCACAAATGTTGGTCCAATTTACTCTCCCCGCTGACCTCCACCCCCAGTGCATGCTGTCCAGTATCCTCCTGAACCCACCATCGTATAAAACTTTTTTTTTTTTAATTTATTTTTGGCTGCATTGGATCTTCATTGCTATGCGCGGGCTTTCTCTAGTTGTGGTGAGTGGGAGCTACTCTGTTGCGGTGCGCGGACTTCTCATTGTGGTGTCTTCTCTTGCTGTGGAGCATGGGCTCTAGGTGCGCGGGCTTCAGTAGTTGTGGCGCGCAGGCTCTAGAGTGCAGGCTCAGTAGTTGTGGCATGCAGGCTCAGTAGTTGTGGCTCAAGGGCTCTAGAGTGCTGGCTCAGTAGTTGTGGCACACGGGCTTAGTTGCTCCACGGCATGTGGGATCTTCCCAGACCAGGGCTCGAATCCATGTCCCCTGCATTGGCAGGTGGATTCTTAACCACTGCGCCACCAGGGAAGTCCACTATCAGACTCTTGATCTTTGCCCAAACAAGTTTTCATCTGCATTTCTATTGTGAGGGCAGAATATGCTTGATCAGGATTAAAGAGCCATTTTGCTAAAAGCCTATTTACTGCCACCAAACACAATCTCTTTAAGAGACAAGGACTGCAAACACTCCAGGGAAAAGAAACAAAAAACGCAACAGCAGGCAGTATAAATCTGTTCTCAACCACTACTGTGAAGCAACTGACTATGCTTTCCACATATAACCTGAGCATTCAAAAGCTGCTTTCTAGACCACAGTAGAGAAATCACAGAGGAGACAGAAACCAACATGTGAGTGCTTACTCTACACCAGGGCACCAAGCTCTTTATACACTCTCATATAATCCTCCTAACACTTTTAATACATGAGGCTCTGAGAGGTTAAGTACCTGCTCAAATTCATATAGATTATAAATGGCAGAGGAGAAACTGAACCCAGATCTAAATTCCAACATCCATATTTTACACACTACACCACAGGCCTCCTGCTATGTCAAGATGTTTGAAGCCCACTGACCTGCATCCTGAGATTCATATGCTAAGAAGCTGTCTTCTGACTTTAATCAGGACCCTGTAAGCAGAAATATACTATAGGGACTTCCCTGGTGGCATAGTGGTTAAGAATCCGCCTGCCAATGCAGGGGACACAGGTTTGAGCCCTGGTCCGGGAAGACCCCACATGCCACGGAGCAACTAAGCCCGCGTGCCTAGAGCCTGTGCTCTGCAACAAGAGAAGCCAGCGCAGTGAGAAGCCCGCACACCGCAACGAGGAGTAGCTCCCGCTCTCTGCAACTAGAGAAAGCTTGTGTGCAGCAATGAAGACCCAGCACAGCCAAAAATAAATAAATAAATTTATAAAAAAAAAAAGAAAAGAAATATACTATAGTATTGCCTATCTGTGGAGCCCCAATATAGGCCTTGATAAGATTTCCCATGATCCCAGCTTCTCTCAAGACTTACCTGCCACTTAAGACTCAATATCAAATTAACTTGTAGAGTTATTGAAGACATCCAATCCTCAGCACCAGGAATTGTGCAGAGATTTAAATATTATCAATAAGAGCAAAAAAGTTGGCTGGAAATTGGTATATATATTGCAGAGCTGCACCACTTAGCTCAGCAAGGTGGCCCGGAGGATGTTTTTAGATAGCATGTTGGTTGGGAATGAATACAACAAAACCCTACAACAGTATATTGAGAGAACCAAATTTGACAACTGCAAAGCTCCAAATGAGAATTCTAGCCAATGATATTTCATTACTCACATCAGGGTTCTTAACACAAACATGATCCAGAACAATAGGAAGACAGCCTCTTACCCAGAAGCTGGGTAATAGCTGGATATTAGTTCAGGCAATCCAATCCCCGCCTACATTATGAGGAGTCAAGAGTCAGTAAGAAGGAAAGTTTTCTTGAGAGAAAATATCTTACACAAAAATCTTTTATGTTTCCAAGCAACCCACCCCCACATGTGGTGCTCCAGACAGGGGTGTTACGCAGGGTGTGGTCTGGGGACCATGTGCTCCTGGGCCACAAGGAGATAATTATAGAAATTGGGAATAAGCATTTAGAAACTTTTTATGGCAATTTGGCAGAGTAATTTTATGTCTGTTGAATCTAATAATAAAAAAAATGGGGGCTTGTAAAAAAATTTTATTAAAGCCATTAAAATGAAGAAGTATTTTGACATGTGACAAGTGTTCACAGGACAGGGTCGCAATTACTCAGGATAAGGAAGCCGAGGTGTTTTATAACATAATGAAGGATTTCCAGGGGCCCTTACATGGCCAGGAGTATATGACGCAGGGCACCTTCATGGTGGATCAATACCACCATGTACCACAATTCAAAAGTTGAAACCACCACCATGATTACCATCGCACAGTTGTTGCAATTGGAAGTTGCGTTAAAAATGTGCAAAGTGGCTCCTTTGGAGAGAAACTTCTACTTATCATTTTAAGAGTGGGCAGAGCAAAACCCTATGAGAAAATACTTGAAGAATTATGTCACATACTCCAGATATCTGCAGCCAAGACATTGGGATAGCTAAATTCCAGGGAGCTGGCAAGAATTCCCAAGGATATGTAAGCGAAATAAGCCAGACACAAAAGGATAAATATATGTGATTCCACTTATATGAGGTACCTAAGACTAGGTAAATTCAGTGACAGAAAGTACAGTCCCTGGTGGTTGCCAGGGGCTGGAGGGAGAGAGGATGGGGAGTTAATGTTTAATGGGGACATAGTTTCTGTTTGGGATGATGACAAAATTCTGGAAATGGATGGTGGTGATAGCGGCATGACATTGTGAATGTACTTAACGCTGCTGGATTGTATGCTTAAAAATGGTTAAAACTGTAAATTTTTATATATTTTAGCATAATAAATAAATAAGAATTCCCAATGTACTTTCTGAGTACTAATTGCTTATTTAAAAAAAAACAACTACTGAATAGCTGCCAATAAACCGGCCTCTTTCTGAGGCTGGACGAACACCAAAAATAAATTAGTTAATTAAAGCATAAGGGTCATCCCACGTGGATCCAGTTATTATACTTGAAAACCAGAAATATACCTTTTGCTCATAGGGAAAGACTAGGGAGTAAATATATATATATATATACACACACACACACACACACACACACACACACACATATATTATTTTTTAAAAAGCAATCAAGAATTCTACCAGTATTAAAAACCCAGTGATTGACACTCCTAATCCGCCCATCTTATTGGAATTTCCCCCACTCCCCTGCAAAGTCTTTCTCGTTGCCTATTGTCCGAGCTCACTCAGCTGATCAGGTTGTCTGGGTGAAACCACCAGGCTTCAAATGCAAACTTGCAAACACCCTGCACATAGCTAAAGAGGGTATCATCACATGAAGACAAATTCTATTTTTCATTTAGGATATGTAAGTAAGAGTTCCCTTTGAGAGTCTCCAAACAATCTCTCAACAAACTCTTCTCCATAAATTTCAATGGTTTTATATTCTTCTGGGACTCTTACATCTTTCCGCATCCCTCGGGCTCACAGTTAGACTAGACGTTCTCCAAGTACCCATTCACCAGCATCTGCCTGTCTCTGTATATTCTCTCTTGGCAATCCCACCTACCCCCTCAACTTCAGCAAGCCTAGTCTTTCTATGATTCTGACCTTCATCTCCATACAGCATCAAGTCTCCATTTTGACAGCCTCCTGAACAATTCCACAGTGATGTCCCACAAACACTTCAAGCTCAGCATGATCAAACATGTATCATCTTATCTCCCAAACTTGATCCTCTTTCCGTCTTAGACACGTCTACAAATGCAACACCATCATCCTCCTAGTAAACCAAACACAGAATCTCACTTGACTTCTGTGATTCCCTCTATGTTTCCCCCCTACCTTCTGGTTTTCCTTCCCTCAATCCATCTGGCACATTCCCTGATTAAATCACTCCTCAACCCATCTGAAGTGTCAGAAGCCAGAGCAATAGTTGATCATTCTCTGCAAATACTACAAAGTTTCAAGGATCTCAAATCACCACAAGCCAGGGGTTAGTGAAAGCACAGATACAGGAAGCTGTAAATTGCCTAGAATTCAATAATGGGCACCCAGAAGCTGGAGACACCCTACTTTTCCACCAAACCTAAAGGTATTACCCCTATTACTTAGAGGGGGAGTGGCAATTACCATACATCCTTCCAGCGTTATGAGACAGAAGTCAGCACTAGCATCAGAAGAAGCTGGAGAAGGGAGTTCCCTGGCAGGCCAGTGGTAAGGATTCCGGGCTTTCACTGCCAGGGTCCTCGGTTAGATCCCTGGTCGGGGAACTAAGATCCCACAAGCTGGTGTGGGAAAAGAAAAGGAAAGAAAAGGAAAGGGGAGGGGGAGGGGAGGGGGAGGGGAGGCAAGGCTGAAGGAGTTGTAGACTTCACAGGATAGGAAGGAGACAGCTATTCAATCTCTCATCACATATGGCATCATTTATGTGCCATTTATGTGCCAACCACTGTACTAGGAAGCCAGAGACACCGAGAACCAAGCCATGGTCTTTCAAGGAATTCCCAGTCCAAAGAAGAGACAAAGAATTGCAATAAAGGGTGATCTTGCTTTATTAGAGATACACACAGGACACAGGAAGGCACAGAAAAAAACTCTCAATACTGTTAGGAGCTTGTGTGAAGTGGTAGAGATTGTGGAAGACTTCACAGAGGCTGCTACCTCTGAGGTCTCAGCTGGGATTTAAGCAATAAAGAAAGAGTGCCTTAAAGGAGAGGGGCCTTCCAGGATAAGGAACCACATGGACAGAGTTGTGAGGGCAGAAGGAAACATGGGCTTTTAGGAAATAGCTAGTGTTATAGCATGGCCGTGAAAAGCAGTGGCAGGAAATGATGCTAGAGAGGCATTTGGGTCCACAATCACGCAGAACTTTGTACAGGAAGCTAATCCATACTCTTACCCTTTTCCCGTGGCCTGAGAAGCAAGGATTACAAATCACAAACAATTAGCCCTTAGAGGTGGTTGTGAACTTACACATCATCTAGTCGGTCCTTTCATTTCATAAGCCAGGAAGGTACAGGGAGAGGATGCAACTTGCCCAGGGCCTTTGGATGTCTTGCATACTACACCTTCTCATGAAATTAAAAAAACGCACACACAGAGTCTCTGTTAAGAGCTAACCATGTAAAACAGATTCAGTGGCATGAGAGGAGTGAGGATGTATCCAGGCACCTGCTCCAGGGCACTCCTCTTGAAAGCAAGTCTGAAGGGAGAAATCGTCAAGTGCAGAAAGCATAGATTGCACACAGACTTAACGAGGAAAAATAAACACCTTTCAAAGGCAAGCCGAACACTCCCCGTGCGTCATCCCAAGCCAGATGTGCCAAACCCCAGAATGTGCTAGCAGCACTTATGGTGCTAATAGCCTTAACCATTCATAAGATAAACAATTAGCCTTAGACATAATCAAGAACAAATGGTCAAGTACAAGCATATAAACTCTAATCTCAAAATTTTAAAGGGTCACTCTTTTTTGTTTGTATGTTTCGGCAGCAAAGGGGGGTTCTTAGTGCTTTGTGAAGGTTTGTAGATGCAGGAAACTTACACTAGCTATATAAAGACAGTGGGGGTACAATCAAGCACGAACTTTGGATCTACATGGAGCAAGGTTTGAATGGCAACTCATTCACTTACTAAGTATGACTTTGAGCCAACTTCTTACCTCTCTAAGCCTCTCTAAATTGCCTGGCACACTGCCAGGCACAAAGTAAGTGCTCAGATATTCATGGTTTCCCTTTCCACTTCTCATGCTCCTGCGGGAGAGTGTCGGCCAAAAGAGCCACAATAATTCACATGTCTATGTCCCTTCCCACGTGGACTCGGGGGCTTGCCAGGTGACTTGTCTGACAAATGTAACACAAGCAGAAACCTGAAAAGTATTTGTGCATTGGAGTTTTTCCCTTTTTTGTTATTCCTGGGATCTTTTAACCACCACCGTATGAGTAAGCCTGAGCCAGCCTCCTGGATGATGACAGACATGTGGCCAAATCATTTTATTATCCCAACTGACAAGCCAACCACCAGACACGTGAGAATGGCCATCATAGACCATCCGGCCTCAGCCAGGCCAGCCCACTCCAGAAGCCCCACCCAGCCAAACCATGAATCACGAGGAGACAACACATGCTGGTGGTTCTAAGTCTCTACATTTGGAGTGTTTTGTTACACAGTAAAAGCTGACAAATGCCTTCCTTAAATGTTAGGAGCTCCTGGTTTATGGCCTCGGGTGTCTCCTTACTCAACATAGGAAATGGATACATTAACGTCAAAGTGATGAATCTCAAAGCTGTGGGCCCAGAAAAGTCTCTCTTGCCTATGGAAATTTCATCATATATCTTTTAGGTACCTCAAGTCAAGGGTCAACACTAAATTCATTATATTCCCCACAAAACAAAATAAAAATGTTCCTCTTCTTGCTCTGTTCCCAACATAGGAAACATGAAGACTGTTCTCAACTCTCCTCTTCCTCATCTTCTATATCCAATCAGCCACCAAGGCTGGTCAACTCAATCTCTTAAACCCCTATTGGCTCCTTCCCCTCCTCTTTATCCCCATTATTTCTACCCCTTAGAAACCTCTTACCCTGCTTTACAAACTATTGCAATAACCCCTGGACAATATCCTGCCTTCAGAATGTTTCCTCTCCTGTACAGCCTCCACCTGAGCCTGCTACTTCCCTGCAGAAAGCTCTTCAATATGTCCCCATTGTTTATGGGATGACGCTCCAATGCCTTAATCTAGCACCTAAGTCCTCTTCCAAGCTGGCCTCTCCACTGTTGTTTCCATCTTCTATCAGTTCTCCCAGCCTACCAGGCTGCTTCATGCCCCAGGGCCTTTGCACGTGTTGTTCACACAGTCATGAACTCTGTCCTCTTAGGTCTCTTTTTGAATTTCTACTCACCATAAGAGTCAACTCAGAAGTCACATCTTACGTATAAAGCACCCTCCCAACCCTACCCCAGAAGTTGTTCATCTCTTCTCCCATGTTATCATTGTGCTTTGTATATTCCTTGAATGTTGCAGTTAACACCCTCTATACATTACAGTGGTATGTTGATAATTCCTCTCCCACCATCCAAAACCTTTCTGTGACCTTCCTATTGCAGCATCTGGAACAGTACCTAGCATATAATAAGCATTCAAAATAAGTTTGTCTCTTTTTTTTAGATTAGTAGCCCCTGGTGAATCGTAATTATGTACCCTGGCTCTCTAAGGCCATGTACAGCTTAGGTCCAAAGCAAGAAGTTCTAAGAATAAGGAGTCTGATGACTTCTATAGAAAATCTTACATTCTGAGGAAAGTTCCAGTTGAAGAGAGGAATAAGAGATATGAAGGTAAGCAGTAGATTCTTGATTAAGGAAAATAGCATCAAACTCTGGAAGGTCTCTCTTGCCTATGGAAATTTCATCATGTATATACAAAATATCCTAAATCCCAGTAGGGCGATGTCCTGGCAAGGGCATGAACACAAGAGTAAACAGGGTTTCATTCAAGTCCATGAAGCTATAGACCTCTATGTCCACTAGCAAGGCTCATAACTTCTCTTTCCTCATCCGTAAAATGAGGGAATGGGACCAAATTATTTCAAAATCCTATTAAGTTCCATAACTCTATGTCTATGACATATGATTCCTAAATCTGCCTGTGTAACAATGTCACTTGGGAAACTTTATAAATCCACAGCTCCTGAGACCTCCTTCCCACCAATCTTAAGAGAAGTGTGGGAATTTTATAGTTTTAGAAAACCCCAATGGGTAGTTCTGATGCAAAGCCCCATTTGGGAGCTGAGCCACCCTATAGAAACTTCATCTGCTATTTAGCTACATTTACCACTTACAGAATAATATTTTCCAATGGGAACACGTCTCCAATTGCATAATAATGGTTAAAGGGAATTTAAGGTTTATTTTACATAAAGTCACCTATGGGCACTTTGCTGGAACACATCTATTGCTCAAATATGGAAATTGCCTATAGAGTTTTATATTTCAACATTTGTATTATCTATTTTAAGCGTGTGATTTGGTATAATCTTGGGCAAAATATTTTCCCTATAAACTTATCTTAGGGCTTCCCTGGTGGCGCAGTGGTTGAGAGTCCGCCTGCCGATGCAGAGGACACAGGTTCGTGCCCCAGTCCGGGAAGATCCCACATGCCGCGGAGCGGTTAGGCCCATGAGCCATGGCCACTGAGCTTGCGCGTCTAGAGCCTGTAGGCCACAACAGTGAGAGGCCCGCGTACCGCAAAAAAAAACAACTTATCTTAGTTTTTTTAATGAAAATCAGTGGAAAAAAATAATTATTTAATGTATAAATATTTATAGCCACTACCCAGGGACATACATATACTGTAGAGTAAGATATACATCTGTGGCACAAACCAAGAGCAGGATAAAAATGTACCATCTACAGACAGACATACACTGTAGTTGCCTACGAACCCTCAGTGCTTTTCTCACTAGCAGGACCTATCCATTTCCAGGCAATGAATCGTGATGAGTCTAAGTCAATCGTGGACAATCCTATTTGCTTTGGCAAAATACTGATTTTTGCAGCCCATCTTGCAGCTAGGAATAGCCATGTGATCAAGCACTAGACAATGAGATTTCAGAGCCAATGTGTTGGTGAACTTCATGGAAATATTCTTTTGCTCCTCAATAAAGGGACGATCCTTTTTGTCACTCAGATCCCTGCTTCCTTCCTTGAATATAAAAGGCTACGGCAGCCACATGGTGACCATGCGGCATTAAGCGTGAGGTCCCAGTGTCCATACCCAGAGATGACAGAGTGTAAAATGAGAAAGAGCCTTGATGGCATTTGGAAGCCACTACTCCAACCACAGAACTCCTAACAGCAGACTTCTTGTTATGTGAGACAACTATCTTTGTTGTTCAAGCCACTGTGAGCCTCGTTTTTGATTACTTGCAGCCAAAAATACATCTTTACTCAATCAATTTCTAGGCAGGGTTAAGAATAACCTACAGGAGGCAACTAGGCATATTTGGAGTTGGAATTCCATGACATCATGGGGTAGGGAAATAGCTGTCACCAAGGAAGAGGCATTTCAATAAGCGCTTGAAGGTTGGGCAACAGATGGGAGGGAGAGGTGAAGGCAATAATAGCTTTTGTAGAGAAAGCTTGAAAACAAGAGAAAAGAATAAGAAAGCTTCACGTTTGTCATCTGACACTCTAGGAGGGGAGTCTTTACAATGAAAATGTAGAAGGATTTTTTTTTTCCAAAAAAGTCTAAGTCAAAAAATTGCAGGAGTCACCGAAACCTGCTTCACACATTCGACAACTTTCATTGTTCTTACTCACTACCCATCCTGAAGGCTCTGTCTGTGACCATGTGACCTGTCCAATGGCTCCACCCCAGAAGATGCTTCATCTCAGGTCATACAAACTCATTCTGGTACTGAGGTTGGTTCTTGGTCACAAGAGCCAGGTCACAAGCCTGGACTCCTTTGACTTCAGTGGTGCTCACTACAAGGCAGCCTATAGAGAGTGCCCCCGTGATTCTGAAAGCCACGTTATCATAAGAAACCAGTTCACGTCTGGAACTGGTTTCTGGGAAACATCAAGAAATGCAACCCGCATCTTATCCCCTCTCTCTCATTCTCTCTCACTCACTCTCATTCTCCCTGTAACACTTGAGGAAATTAAAAAAGAACCTATTGGTGTATAGCACATTGGTACATCAAAGTCCCCAAAGGAAAATATTTGAATTTCTTCCATCTATTTTCCTCTCCTGTTCTTTATGCTTCTCAATGAGAAGAAAGGTAGAGCTTACATTTTATGTCAACACAAAAGGCCTCCGTTTGTGTGCATTACTTATTAAAGTACTCAGCGATTCAATGTCAAGGTATGTATTATACATACTTTTTTTTTCTAGGCCATTATCAGCTTTCTTACAACACTATTATTCTTCAGCCCAGCTAATGCTTCTGTCAAAGATTTAGCAACAAGCATGGAAAATGTCAAACAGTGGGGAAGAAACCTAGCTGTTTCCACAACTGCACAAAAGGCACGAGTTGTCTTTTATAGAAAAGCAGCATAATTCAAAAGCCAACGGATGTTTTATAGGGGGACAGAGTAGTGGGATGCTTTGTTTGTTTTTCTCTGCACACCTGAGTCCATCTCCTCTGAATAGGTTTCCTTTCTTCTCTTGCCAATATACTTAATAAAATAGGGCCTACGTTGTTATCACCACACCCTCTCCCCAGGTGGTATCTGGCTTGGAACGTGACAGAAATCAGCCTAGAGAGTCAGCCCTGTTCTGTCTGCAGAACAGTGTGAAAGATTTAATAAGGAACTAAAAGTCTCCTCTAGAGAAAAGTACTTTCCCAACCTGCTTACCAGGGTGCCTGAAATTACAACCCTTCTGCTTTAAGGCATTGAGAGCCTCCATTAAAATGCAAATATGTTAGGTGAGTTATTTTATCAAACTTTCACATCTTAGCTTGAATTTGTTTATGGCTTAATTCAAAACCCTAAAGTGATGGGACACAGTTTGGATGAGAGAATAGATGATATGGAAGTTCAGGGTTTAAAATGTGTTGCCTAGGGTGCAGGCCCAGGTAGCAGGACAAAGTGGGAGAGCACCAAAGGCACCAAAAATGAGGTCCAGAGTTAATACACACATGCGGATGCTATCAACAATCCTGCATGAGCAACAGGCTGGACCATGTGGTCAAGAAGTTGTCATGTTCACACTTCAAAAAAATAAACTCAAGGAAGCATCAAGGTGCATATGGCTTATTTTCTCCCCCCTGGATTGGCATCCTCAGTTGGATTTACTTACCATTTCTTCCTGTCTGAGTGGGCTCAGGGCTCTTACCCACTCCCTCCCCAGCAGTTTCAGAGGTTGCCTAGAGCCTATGGCAGACACTCCCTGTGTTCTCCAATATTTCCATTTCTCCCCCATCCTGCCCCCTTTAAGTTCATCATGGCCATATGACCAACTTTGGTCAATGAAATGTAAGCAGAAGTGGTATGTGTCACCATTTCTGCTTCCAGGCAGAAGCATTTCAGCACTTAATCATGGTTTTCCATGCTCCCTTCCTCTGCCAGGGTGAACTCTGAAGCATGGTGAACTTGAGAAAAGACGCTACAATGTCAAAGCAGCCGAGAATGGTGGACAGAGAGAACAGCTACCTGGAAACCTGCTGAGACCTGAAGATGACCATAATTAAGCAGGAATAAGCTCCTATTGTGTAAACCACTGATATTCTGGTGTTATTCCTTCAGCATAACCTAGCCTACCCTGGCTGATCCATACCCCACAAATAGCACCTCAGGAAGTCTCATCTGGCCCTCTCCATTACCATACACTCATCATTCAGTAAATACTTATTGAGCACCTACTATGTGCCAGATAATATTATAGGTACCAGGGATTTAGTAGTAACAGTGAAGTTACCAACAGTAAAGGACCAAGTAAAGTCCCTGGACTCATGAAGGTTACATTCTAGTCAAGGAAGAAAGATTATAAATAAGTTTGTTAGGAATAGGCTTGGTTGAGTATAGCAGAAAACCCAAATAATATCAACTGAAGCAAATTAGAGGTCTAGTTTCCCTCACATAAAATAAACCTGGGGGTTGGCAATTCAAAACTCATAGGGTGGCTCTACAATGTCATGGGTAATACAGACTCTGCCAATCTTTCTGATCTACCATTCTTAGCATGTGGCTTCCATCTTTCAGAGCACCTCGTATTCCAAAATGGCTGCCACAGCGCCATTCCTTTTACAGTCTAGCAGGAAGAAAGAGAAAAAGGAAAATGCAAAAGGAGGTGCCTCCCCACTAAGTCAGGCCCCTTTAAAGAGCCTTCCCTGAAGCCCTAGCCCATATGTAATATGTAAAATGTACTGGCTACTCCTACCTTCAAGGGAGGTTGAAAGGGAAATATAATCCCAGCTGGATATATTTTGCCACAAAGAAAATAAAGTTCTGTTAGTAAAGAAAAGAATAAGCATTTAACAGTCTCTGTCACAAGAGGTAAACAAATAAAGATTTCATCTGGTGATAATATTTTGAAGGAAAAAAATATGATAAAAAATGGAGAGAGAGTAACTTTACCCACGGTGGGGGACGGGGAGAGAGGCCTTTCTAAACAGACAGCATTGAATAGTGGAAAGAAGTCCCCCATGGGGATATCTGGGGAAGGGAGCCCCAGGCAGCGGGTACAATGAGTGCCAAGGCCTGAAGTACTAAGGAACAGAAAACCCCGCCGTGAGTGGAGTGGAGTAAGGGAGAATATAGGGGAAGATGAGGGCAAAGAGGCAGGAAGAAACTATGTCAGGAAGGACCTTGTGAATTTCATTCTCAGTGTGATAGGAAGCAAGTGCGGGGCTGAGGAGTAAGCAGGGAGGGACATCATATGCTCTTTAATTCTGGGTGCCGTTGGGAACTGGTTTGTATGGGGAAAAGAATGGTGACCAGTTAGGAGGCTGATTCAGGCATCCAGACAAGAGATAACAGCTCTGTACCTACAGTAGGATGGATGGATGGGCAGTGCTAAGGATGCAGCTGCGATCAGCAATCATGATTTTTTTATAAACCCCACTGGCCTTGATGGGTAACTTTTTCTACCAGAGTTTGGCTGCTCATCTCTGGGGCTTGGAGAAAGTTCATAGACAGTTGGGTTTTTCCAGAATTGGAGCCTTGCTGGGAGAATATGATTGACTGGGCCTGAGAGAAGCTAGGAAGGAAGGCTGTTGTTGAAACAAGTCACGGAAATGAGAGACTCTTAGCAGGATGGGGAGGGAAGTGACAGAAGGCAGAGGATGAGGATGTGAAGACCCCACCCCCCGCCCCCAAGGGTCTGCCAATTCCTGTTTCCCACCTGTAGCTAATGCTTATAGCTTCTGCCTCTCTGCCCAGCTTTAGCAGGTGGACACATGGCTGGACTATCTTCCTGGCACCTGGTGACCAATACCACCCAGGCCCCATTTGTCCCATATGCTGCTGCTCATTGGTTGGTCCTGCCTCACCCTTATGCAACCCAAGTGCTGGGCTCCCAAGTGTCTTGGAAGAAAGAGCAAACTCTACTTCTATAGTGGAATGGTTAAGCATAACTGCTGAAGTTAGGCTGTGGGTTCAAATCCAAGCTCCCCCACCTTCCAGCTGTGTCACTGTGAACAGTTACTTAACTTTCATCTGTAAAATGAGGTTATTAATAAGCCCCGCAGGGCTATTATAAAAATCTAATGAATTAATGAAAAACACTCAGAAGAGTACACAGCACACAGTAAAGCTCTCAATTACATGTTATTATTTATCATCTTCCTGCATTACTCAGATCGAATCTCACTCCCTCCTAAAACCTCCCCTCCACACCCCAGCCTTCATTTATCTCCTTTCTCTAACTCATTTTATACTTACTATTCATAACATACAATCTTCATCTTATGACGTGCCGTCCTGTTCTCTAATTGTTGGTATCACTCAATCTGGCACTTGAATCCACACTAATTACTGTACGCTAATATATAAAATCACGCCTTGTCCTAATTCTTCATGCATGTGCCTTATCTCTTCTCTCCAACTATATATACTAGAAGACCCCCATAAGCCGATTTTATACTTCTCTCACATCTTCACAGTGGAGAATGCAGTGCTGGACACGTAACACAGAGGCACTAAGTACTAAGGTCCTTTCATCTGGAGAACTCTAGAAATCCTGTGCATTAGGGAACCAAACAGAAGTGGAAACGTGCTTCAGAACTGGTACTGATTTCTATAAACCTCTAGTTAAGCCAACTGTTCTTTGGGCAGTGCCTATGCCGTCCTGGGGAGAATACTGTCACGTATTATCTTCTAAAAGGTCTCCAAAATACTTCAAGAAATAGTCTGACTTATTCAAGATTAAAAACTCCCACTGAAGCCTGATCCTCAGGCCTCCTGGGCCAGCTGGCCCTCAAAAGAAATAAGCTCTTCCAAATCATTAGCCCAGGGCCTCTCCAGCTAGAGAGAGAAAACCTGTAAGCAGAACTGTGAGTCTGCAGAGAAGCTACCCTGCACTGAACCCACTCCCAGTGGCTTTGACAGGGGCGGGTGCTGGCTAAGGTGAAGAAATAGTCACACACAGCACCACTGAAAACTTTTGCAATGCACAGTAGACTGGTTTGCCCATCACACACAGCCTCTCGGCACATCCTTTTAATACAGCTAATACTGCTGAGGACAAGTGAGGGCTGGGGTAAAGGGCCAGAAACCGCAGCCAGGTGACCAGAATTCGAACCACTGCACTGCCACTCACTGGCTGCATGGCTTTGAGCTACTTTAACCAATCTGTGCCTCAATTCCTTCATCTGGAAGTGGTAGTTCTAACAGCCCCTGATTCTTCTGGTTGTTATGAGGATTAAAAGCTTTTCAATTGTCACAGTGCTAAGGACAGCACCTGGTTGTAAGCATTATGCAAGCGTCTGTTAAATAATTTTTAAATTGTATTTATATGTGTGTGTGATTACCCCTGCCCAGGGGTAACAGGAAAGGCTACTCAAAGCTGGCATCTGTAATTGAGTAAGACTCAAGGTGCAAGGGAGAGTCCTTTACAATAGCGGTTCTCAACTTACCTTGCGTTTAAATCACCTGGAAAGTTGTTAAAAACCCAGATTCCTAGGCCTCACCTCCAGCATTTCTGATTCAGTAGGTATGGTTGGGAACTGACAAACTATCAACACATTTCCAGTAAGTTCCCAGGTGATGCTGATGCTGGCCCAGAAACCCACTTTGAGAACCACTGCCTTTCAGACTCAGAGAGAAGCAGGTGCAGAGATGCAGGAATATAAAACAACCCGGCCTGCTCAGTGGAGAGAAAGTAATCTAACACAACTGGATCAGAGAGTGGTGATGGAAAATGGCAAAAGAGGAGGTGGAATGAGGCGGCAGGAGCTGACCCCAGAGTGAAGACACCTGGCACAGATACTGTGCGCTTGGAGGCCCTTTGGGAGTTTACAGCTTAAGTAACATGACCAGTTTGTTTCCAAAACCATCATTTTTGCATTAATGTGAAGAATGGACTGGAACAGGGGGGATTATAGAGAAAGGGATAAAAATTAAAAGAAACCAGAGGAGAAATAATGAGGTCAGAGCTGGCACAAGAGCAGCGAGATAAGAAGAAAGAAACAGCGAAATCTTAGGGCACAGAATTGAACAGATGTACAGAGACCTGTATGGGATGGGAGAGAGAAGAAAGGGTTAAGGGTTACTCCAAGCTGGCCAGCTCTGATGCCGGGATGGAGGAGATCCTGTCAACTGAGAAAGGAATGCAGGGGACAAAAGAGATGTGGGGGGAAAAGAACATTATAAATCCAATTTACAAGGGTTTGGAGGCATCCATGATGCCCATTAGGCAGCTAGAAATCCAGGTCTGGAGTTGCCCAAAGAAATCACAAACAGAAATAAAGAGCTGGGTACCCCCATAAGCAGGTCCAGGTTAGAATCAAGGCTGTGGGTAAGGTGGCCAAAGGAGAGAGAACTGACTAGGGAAAGAGCCCGGACAGAAACTTGACTTAACTTTTTAAAATGGGCTCAGCGATCAAAAGTGAGAACAGAGACAGGGAGAATGAGAAAAGGGTAGAGAAGCTGAGGGCCCGTAGGACGAAGCAAAGCTATGACAGCATCCTGGTGCTGGGGTTGTCATCTTACTAGCATTACAAACCCTTCTGACCTCACCTGGGTTGAAGGGAAAGTGTCTGTGCTGGTCACTGTCCATTCTTGGGTCCACTGGCTGCCCTTCCCTGTTCAGCCTGACTCCCTGCAAACTGCATTTCTCAGGCTCCTTTGCCAACTGGCTTCTGGTTAATTTCTGCCAAAGAGAGGCACTGGGAGGAGACTGGGGAGAGGAGGGGAGTAAAACCCAGGTTATCCTCCCCATTGTCTTTCTCCGTCCCCTGCCCCAGCTCTGCCTTCTGTGGCTTCTCAGCAGACATGTGCTTCTGGCTCCCTGGGGTCCGGGAACATTCCCTCCTAATTCTTCAGTCCCTCCAGCTGTGTGTGGGTGGGGATCTCTACGTCAATCCACCAGCCCACTTGGCTTTTCAGTGCTTCCAGCACCCCCTAACCAGCTCCTGTATGAATTCCCTCTACTGAAATGGCTGGTGCAGTCTCTCTGGTCCTTGCTGGTCCCTGATTGATAAACACACAATGATAATACATCAGTTTCTCTCCCCACAACTTATTTCAGTCTTCATAAAACTATTCAGGCTGGGATTATCCAAATTGATATTAACAAAGCCTTCTATTTAAAAATTACAGGGAGGACTTCCCTGGTGGCGCAGTGGTTGAGAGTCCACCTGCTGATGCAGGGGACACGGGTTCATGCCCTGGTCCAGGAGGATCCCACATGCTGCGGAGCGGCTAGGCCTGTGAGCCATGTCCGCTGAGCCTGCACATCCAGAGCCTGTGCTCCGCAATGGGAGAGGCCTCAACAGTGAGGGGCCCGCATATGGCAAAAAAAAAAAAAAAAGGGACACGGGTTCATGCCCTGGTCCAGGAGGATCCCACATGCTGCGGAGCGGCTAGGCCTGTGAGCCATGGCCGCTGAGCCTGCACATCCAGAGCCTGTGCTCCGCAATGGGAGAGGCCTCAACAGTGAGGGGCCCGCATATGGCAAAAAAAAAAAAAAAAAATTACAGGGAAAAGTAATTTTAAAAGAGGCAGTAAATGAAGATAAAAGCTGAAATAAATACATTGTAAAACATAAAGCTGTAGAATGATAAATTAGTTCAAATAGTGGTTTTTTTGATAAGACTACTAAAATAAACAAACCTCTGTCAAATATAATTAAGGGAACATTTTTAATTAGAAATGAGAAAGGAGATAGGACAAAATACAGAAAATAGATTTTTTTCCTCCAAATCCAAAGAGAATGTTATGCACACTTGTAGGCTAATAAACTGAAATCTTCAATGAAATGAATAATTTCTAGAAAGATATAGATTACTAAAAATAATTCAAGAAATATAAATCTAAACAGAATAACCGAAGAAGTTGAAGAAATAATTTGATAACAACTAAAAAAAATGCAGTTTGTCCCAATGTTTCCACCAGAACAATTTTCATACTTTTAAGAAACAGATGGTTTCAATGTTGCATAAAATATCCAGAGCACAGAAAGAGATAAGAGTACGTTTATGTCCATTAGGCAAAGCATGATCTTCTTCCTAAAATCTGATAATGATAAAATACACAAAAAGAAAATTACAGGCACATATCACAAGTGAATATGGATAGGAAAAGCTTAAATAAAATCCTCACTCTAAAAAGAAACTTGTCTTACTTTAACTCTTTAGTTGGTTTTTCTTTTTTTCTGGTTAACAGCTTCATTGAGATATAATTCTTATGCCATAAAAAATATAAAACACTTTATGAATTTATCCTTGCACAGGGGCCAGACTGATCTTCTCTATGCCGTTCCAATTTTAGCATAGGTGCTGCTAAACAGAGCACAAGAGATGATAACTTCATAAGTTAAGTTGAAATAAATTATGAAGGATGGTCAGTTTGTACATTACAAATAACCATTGGACAAAACTAATATAACTCAAATCAAAGGGAAAATATCATCTGGAGAAAACATTCACAGCAAATGTAACAAAGGGTTCATGTCTATGTTATGTAAAGAACTTATACATATTGATGCCAAAACATTAAGTCCCCAATACGTAAACTAGCAAAAAACTAGAGAAGACAATTCATAAAAACAGAAATACTACTAGTAAACAAGCATCTGGGAAAACATTCAACTTCTCTTGTAATCAAAGAAATGCCCCCTCAAATAATGTGGTAGCATATTACACTCACTACATCAGAGGAACTTTAGAAACTATCCAGAATTACAACACTGCAGTAAAACCAGTCCCCACACATGCCATATAAATTGATATCAACTCTTGGCGATACATATCAGGAACCATCTTAAAAGTCCATAATATCCCTTTATCCTGAGGATATTTTAAAGAATAAAAATTAAAGCTACATGAGATGTTCATTGCAATGTCATTTTAACAGCCAAAATAAATAAATGAAAGACCACCTAAATCCAACAACAGGAAGATTATTAATGAAAGGCTAAAAATGACTGTTTAGGGCTTCCCTGGTGGCACAGCAGTTAAGAATCCGCCTGCCAATGCAGGGGATATGGGTTCGAGTCCTGGGCCGGGAAGATCCCACATGCCGTGGAGCAACTAAGCCCGTGCGCCACAACTACTGAGCCTGCACTTTAGAGCCCGTGAGCCTCATCTACTGAAACCCACACGCCTAGAGCCCGTGCTCCGCAACAAGAGAAGCCACCGCAATGAGACGCCCGAGCGCCACAATGAAGAGGAGCCCCCGCAGCCGCAACTAGAGAAAGCCTGCGTGCAGCAACAAAGACCCAACTCAGCCAAAAATAAATAAATAAATAAATTTATTTTAAAAATAAAAATTACTGTTTAGAACTATAATAAAAACTACACTTTATCAAGCACCCTCATATACACAACTCCTTTCAGTCCTCAAGGGTCCCAGGAGGTGGGAAGGAATCACACTAACCGAGACTCAGAAAAATTAAGTGATTTGCACAAGTGACTCTCAAACACTTGCTACCAAATTCCAGGCTCTCTCAATGTTAAAGTGGGTGGTTGTGAATATCTGCTCTGAGCCTCAGTTTTCTTGTCCAGCAAATAGGGCTAATAAGAATACCTAAAGAGTAGTTAAGAGAATCCAATGAAGCTCTTAAATGGCTGTGAACTCTTAGCACAGGGTATGGTACACAGTAGCACTCAGTAAATTTTAAGAATAATGATAATACAAAGTTGTATCAATTCAGTACCATTACAGCAATGTAAATATGTCTGCAAGCAGATGAGGACCAGAAAGAGGAAGGAATAATGCAAATGTATGCTGCAAAAGCAAGGCAAGAGCAAAAGAATCACTTTTCTTTTTGGAATTATTTTGGTTTTAGTACAATAAGTCGAAATCTGGAGAGAAAAAGAATATACCAAAATCTCCTAAAAAGGAATTGGCATCTTTGGAGGAGCCGCATATTAAATCTGGGATCACTGCCTCCAGGACACTTGAAATAATAAACTCAGCATATGTGCCCCCTGGAGACGTCACATGGTGTGGGGAACTGGCCAGCGGATGGCGCTGTTTCACTTACCCAAGGGACCAAGGAAGCATTTATTGGCCTCAATAATATATTAGTGCTAGTTGTTCGGTCTTCCTTAAAGATTCTTTTTTTTTTTTTTTTTTTCCTTTTTAAAACTGAGGCTCAGAAGCATCTCAAACAAATCTCCATGTAGTTGGGAAATAGATCCAAGTCCACTCCTGATGAACAGCAACATCCCACGGGAAATGCTTTGCAGTGAGGAAGGTCATCAGCAGGGCCAAGGAGAATGTCGTTACTTCTCCCTTTGGTCCTGTGACTAGAAGCTACCATCAGTGTTCAGCAAAGACTTAGCTGGTGTTAGCCCCCCAGGTTTTTAACCTACAAACTGGGAACAATTCAAACCACCAGAGAGAGAGTTTTCAGAGTAATGAGGGAAAAAGCTAGAGGTGTCCCTTGGCTTTTCCTCCCAAAAGTCAGCAAGTCCTGAAAATCTCTACTACAAGGGCATAGGTAGAAAGTAACTCCACTCTCAGCATCTACATTGTGACAGGCTTGTAAAGGACAGGTAGGAACTGGTGTAGCTGTGGTATAGAAATGAAGTCGATCCAGGCTGTTGTCTTGAGCTTGAATCGTCAGCAACTGCCTGCATGAGTCAGAACTTATGCAGTTGGTATATGAGCTCCAATAAAGGAAGTGACAGTTCAGCAAAGGATATAAATTCAGAAGAGAAATGTCAGGCGATGACACAGAACCCAGCATGACCAGAGGCTGAATCATACAGAGCGCAGACTCAGGTCCAAACAACACTCCCCTACTTGGGACGTCAAATAGGCATCTCAAATTTAATATGTCAAACACGAAGCTCCAAGTCTTTGCCCTCACCTGCTCTGCCCACAGCCTTCCCGTCTCAGGTAACAGCAATGCCATCCTTCCAAGCCCTCAGCTGGAGTCTCGTTAACTCCTCTTTTTCTCTCATATCTCACATCCAATCCATCAGAAAATGCATGGGCTCTATCTTCAAGATACACCCAAATCCCTCCTCTTCTCATCACCTCCACTACCACCCCCGCTGCAATCCAAACCACCATCACCTCTTGCTGGTCTTCTCGTTATAGCCTCTTAACTGGTCTCCCCACTTCCACCTTTGCCCACCATTCACTTTCTTCTCAACACAGCAGCCAGAGGGATCCTTTTAAAATCAAAGTGGGAGGACACCTTTAAAAAACGAACCCATTAAAGAGCTAATAAACTGGTTTTCATCAAAATTAAAGCGACTCTCCACAAAAGTAATACAACATGAATGAACCTTGCTAAGTGAAATAAGCCTGTCACACAAAGACAAAACTACATTATTTCAGTGCTATGAGATACCTAGGGTAGTCAAAATCATAGTCAGGAAACAGAATGGTGGTTGCCAGTGTCTGGGGGGGAAGGGAGAATGGGGAGTTTTTGTATAATGGGTGTAGAGTTTTCGTTTTGCAAGGTGATACTGGTCACACGACAATGTGAATAGTCTTAATATTAATGAACTATACACTTAAAAATGGCTAAGATGGTAAATTTTATGTTATGTGTATTATATCATAATTAAAACTTTTTTAATTCTCAAATTGCACATTTTAAATATGTATAGTTTACTGTTTGTCACTTTACCTCAATAGAGCTGTTTTTTAAAATTTTTTAATTACATTTTTTAAAACTAAGTAGGATCATATCCCTTCTCTGCTCCATGTCTTCCATGAGCTTCCCATCTCATTCAGAGAAAAAGCCAAAGTTCTCGGAATGACCTACGAGGCCCTACACAATCTGGCTCTGAAACCAGTGTGCCCTCATTCCCATTTCTCTCCCATTCACCCCACTCCAGCTACACCGGACTCCTTGCTGTTTCTCAAACACACCAGGTGCACTCCGGGGGCACTGGCATGTCCTGTCTGCTTTGCCTGGAAAGTTTTCCCCCCAGGTAACTTTGTGGCTCACTTCCTTACCTCTTCCAAATCTGTACATGAATATCACCCTCTTAGAGGGGCCTTTCCTGACATGGTATTTAAAACCGAAATACTTCCCCACCCCCTGAGTCCCCATCCCCCCTCTCTGCTTTATTTTTCTACATAGCACTTATCACGGTCTAATATACCACATTTTTCTTATTTATTTTGCCTGTTTCTAATCACTAGAATTAAGCCAGAAATACAGGAATCATATTGTTTTGTTCACTAATTATACCCTCAGCAACTGGTACAGTGCCTGGCACATAGCAGGTGCTTGAAAAATATTTGTTGAATAAATGAATGAGTAAGTGAATAAACGAATGAAGGAACATTTATCTGACCTTGACAAACAAGTGTAAGGATCCTTTTTGAAGATACCCCAACCCAGTCTATATAGCTGGATATCTATCAAGCTTTTCCAACCGTCATGAAAGTACTCTGATACGACGCCGTCAGCATTCCCTTTCTATATCATCAGTGGAGGCTCAAGATCACATGGGCCACAAATGGCAGAGCCAGCATTTAAACCAAGAATTTCTCATCAGCTACCAAGTCCCACCATGCCACCCTGAGTACCTAAACTTTTTTCAACTTTCATATCCTTTCATTTCATTCATAATGGCATTGCTGACAGATCTTAGTTGAGCAGTTAACCCTCGTGCCATAAATTTCTATTTGTCACACCCAAAACTCAATATATTAGAAGGCTACCCTTCTGGTTTTTAAAATGGAAATTGATGACATTGTATGCAGGAGCATAGGAGCTGCAAATCCTCACCCAAATCTCTCCATCTACCTGAAGGCAAAAATAGAAAAGTCGGAAGCACTCAGAGCTGCAGGCCCTCCCCGCTGGAGATATTATACCACCATTCCAGGCCCAGGTACCCCACACTTAGGAGGTCCAGGGTTTGGTTTAGCAGCTGGGGCGTACAAAGAAAGAGGTGCAGCTGGAGCCACCCATGCGAGGACAGCACTCTCCCCCTCAGCCCTTGAGGTGGCCTGACATCCCTGAGCATCCAGAAAAGAACACAAATAGACAGGTTTTTATGAGGGCTGTAACCCAATTGACAAAGGCGAGCTCTCTCAGCCTGGAAATGTCCCTGCTCTGAACCAGTTGCCTTGCCAACAAGCCACATGTTTCTACTCTGCAGAATCCAATTTCTGAGCAATGTGACAGTGACAGGTCCAGAGACATGATACAATTCCAAGGTGCCTTTGAACACCTGCTGAATAGCTAAGAACAATGTGGATCCCTGGATGTACTTAGCAACATGGGAGGCACACTAGGCAAAGGCAGGTAGTGCCCAGTTTATGCAACAGCCCCCCACTTACTCCACCCCATCCCAGCATTTTACAAACTAGAGGTAACATGTAGCCTTGTCCTTTATCACCACCATCATTATAATCTTTGTAAATACTTGCATGAGACTCACTCTTTAAATGTATTAAGTTATTTAACGGTCATGACAACCCTATGAGGTAGGTATTATTAGTATCCCATTTCAGATGATAATTTGAATAATTGCTAATTATTTGAAAAATTGATAATTTACCCTAATTCACATAGCCAGAGAAATGTAGAGCCAGGATTTGAAACTGGACAGTCTGCCTCCAGAATCCATCCCCTTAAACACTTTGCTATACTATCAATCTCCAATATTCCCTAAATGGTAAAACCAAGAGATTGTTCTAGTTATCATTACTGCATAACAAAGCACCCCAAACTTCATAAAGTAAAATACCCATTTTATTATGCTCATGGACAGTGTGGGTCAGGAATTTGGACATGACACACTGAGGGCACCTTGTCTCTGTCCACAAAGTCTATCTGGGGTATCAGCTAAAAAGATCTGAAGCTGAGACTGACTCAACAGCTGGGGATCAGTATCGTCTGACGGCATCTTCATGCCTGGCAGGTGATGCTTGAGATCCACTGGGACCTCAGTTGGGTCTGTCAGCACCTACCTGTGGTCTCTCCGTGTGGCCTGGGCTTCCTGTCAGCATGGTGGCTGGGCTCCAAAGCAAGTGCCCCAAGACACAGAAAATAGAGCTGTCAGCTTTTTTTTTTTTTTTTTTTTTTAACAAGTAGGTTGTTTGTTTGGGGTTTTTTGTTTTTGTTTTTGTTTTACATTTTAAAATTTTTTGACCACATCACGTGGCATGTGGAATCTTAGTTCCCCAACCAGGGATTGCACCTGCACCCCGTGCACCGGCAGCACGGATTCTTAACCACTGGGCCACCAGGGAAGTCCCCAGCTGTCAGCTTCTTAAGGCTAAGACCCAAAAACTGGCACAGTGTCATTTCCACCATATTCTATTGGTTAGGAAGTCACGAAGTCCACATTCAAGGGGAGGGGACACAGACTCCAGCTCTCATTAGTCCAACCCCTTCAAGTTCTAGCTGAACAGCTGAAGTTCAGAGAAGTTAAATGATTTGTCCAAGATCATATAACGTGTGTTAGTGGCAGACAGAACCCAAGTGCCTCTGTGCCCTGTCTCATACTCTATGCCACTGCTTCTCACTTGGCTGCACCTTGGAGCTGTCTAAGGAACTTTTAAAAGTGCTGATGCCTGGGACATCCATGGTGGTGCAGTGCTTAAGACTCCGCTCTTCCAGTGCAGGGAGTGCAGGTTCGATTCCTGGTGGGGAAACTAGGATCCCACAAGCTGCATGATCAATTACTTAATTAATTTAATTAAAATGCGGATGCCTGGGTCTCATCTGCAGAGGTCCTAATTTGTTTGGCGTGCGACCTGTTTGGTGGGCATGGAAATTTGTAAAATCTCCCCAGGGTCTGTAATGTGCAGCAGCGTGAGAGCCATGCTCTGTGCAATTTCCCACGATGGTTCCATGCAGGCGACACAGGCCACTGTTTCACTGTGGCTCAGCATTCGCAGAGGTCCTAGCCTGCCATGGGGACAAGCCTCACGAGGAACAGATTTCTGACACCGTCCTCTGGATCACAGACTCCATCCTGAACCATTCTCCTTTCTGAGATACCTCTCCTCAGCTCCTTCCCCTCCCCACCTCCCAGGTGCCCCTCAGAAGCCAGACTCCTTTCACACTCAACTCCTCAACTGTGAGTCAAGTCCACATCTTGGCCACCACCTGCCAACTCCAGGAATTCAGTTCTACCTTTGGGACCCTCAAGAGTAGAGACCCAAAGGCCATGTCCTCCTGCTCCATCCACCTCGCCCCCTGGATGACCGCTAAGCCCATATTTGGAGCCCCCTCCAGCTCCGAATATGTCTTCCTTCCTCCTACTGGGCCATACAGCACTGCTGTAAGAGTGCTGTCTAAATCATGCTTTAAAAGGTTGCTTCTGTGAAACCACTGGTCAATTTGCTGGGAAACTAAAACTATCAACTTGGTTATTTCACTGAAATAATTGGTCAGTTGCATCATATGTCACGCATTATAACAAACTGGCCAGAAGCATTGGCCTAAACAAATATTTTCAGTGTTTCTCCTCAGATTTAAATTCTCACGAGGCTGGATTTAAAAAAAAAAAACAACAAAAAACATACCAGTGGAGAAGCAGCCTTTCTGATTTTGCTATTCTACTGGATTTACTGATTTATATTAGGTCAGGAGAAGATCTCCTGAGAATAATTTTATAAAATATATTTACTCTTCACTTTACACAAAGATGAACCTTTCTAAACTTCCCAGGCAATTATTTTTTTGTAAATTGAACTCTGCTGTAAATGTTCCAAAGAAGAGGCATTTAAAGGAACGCTTTATCAAGGATCATTATACTAGTTTCTCCAATTTTGTGTTTGCTTGAAAATTTCTATAATAAGATTAAAAAGGAAGGAAGGGAGAGAGGAAAGGAGAGTGGGGGTGAGTGGGGAGGGAGGGAGGAGAGCTGGTCACCCAAGGAGAGTCTATGGTAAAGTGAAAAATCTCTGTGTAAGGTAATGTAAATAATACCCTCCCTGCCCAAAAAACAACAACAAAAAAACCCAAACCTGCATTATTATTTCTGTGTGAGTATGTATATGTGTGTGTTTTCAAGCTGTATATATGTATATGTCAACACATATAAAACATACACATGATTTTTAGCATATATATGATATATATCATATACATTTTATAAATTCTAACTTCTCTAGTCTAAAAATCTAAAATAATTATTCTTATAAAGCATTCATCTCCATCAGTCTTCATT
Source organism: Neophocaena asiaeorientalis asiaeorientalis (assembly GCF_003031525.2). Taxonomy (NCBI): domain Eukaryota; kingdom Metazoa; phylum Chordata; class Mammalia; order Artiodactyla; family Phocoenidae; genus Neophocaena; species Neophocaena asiaeorientalis. The sequence continues at coordinate 905,763 of NW_020175079.1, forward strand.
TCTCTCTCTCTCTATTTAGGTCTCACTGCTGGGCAAGTGAGAGGCTCACATCCAGCCTGGCTTACAAGAATCCCATCTGCTTTACACATGCGTATATACTATAAGACATAGTCGCTCTTTGGGTGGACAGAGCAACATTCCATGCAGCCTGCAATCACTTCTTCCATGCGCCCTTTCATCTGCCTTGGTTTTCCTCTGTAAATTCTTAGTCCCACTCCAGTCCACGATAGAGTTAGTCAATTCTTCCTCAGTGCCCCATTCACTGACATAAACTCTGAAAGGCACTGCTTTGCAGATCAAAGGGCTTACGAGGTGCTCACCTAATGTGGATTCCAAGGGATTGGACAGACAACAAAGGGAAGCCAGTAAGAGCCCGAAGACCTGTGGGTCCTCACAGCCCCAGAAGGAGCATACGCTGTGCCAGAAACTAGGGCTCGGCAACGCCTTCAGGACGTCCTGGAGAGCCACGGTGGATTCTCACTCCTGCTGTTATGTTTTTATTTCCATCCTTCTCTCCGCGCACATAGCCTGGCAGGCACTTGAACGCCCAGTCATCAAAATTAAACAGCGGATGACATGATTCCCTGACTCCTGACTTAGGTTCCCCTGACAGAATTCTTTCCATCAAGAACATGAGCTAAAAGACCCAAAGGCGATGCTGAATCCTTGGTCCCTAAACGTATTTTCCTCAGAATACACTTCAGTCAAAAAGAATCCAGTCCTCTTCTACTCCTTGTAGACCCTTCAAAGGAGAAACTGCTAATGATAATTCCCAAACGGGAGAGCTCTGCCATGTGAACCTGACACAGTATCTTAGTCTTTTTTCAAATTTCTCCTTTCCACCAGATGTATCATTGCTGGTATCACCACATCCCTTCACCCATTCTTAAGTATTAAAATAGGGAAATTTTTAAAAAATCAGTCAACAAATGTGCATAAAATAATTTCCAGCAAAATCTTTCCAGCAGAAAAAGATATAACTATAAATGTTGAAGTTGTAAGCCATGGGATGGTCATTTTTATATATAAATACATAACAATATATTCCATGAAGGGTAGAGACCAGCCAACGGCTGATATATTAAAAGCCAGTGTTTAAGCTGATAAAAATTATATGAGGGGCTGACCAATGTCTAAGTTAACAAAAATTATAGAAAATACTAACTGGGATGGTTTTCTTCAAAATGGAAACAATGTTGAAATTCTCAGTTCTTTCTTTCCAAACTCTTTATTTATTACTCTCCCAAGAGAAACCTTTGAATGAATGCCTCCTATCGGCCTGTGGCAAATTGTGTTGTCTAAAAATTGCCTCCGTAACACTGCTTATCTCACATGTACTTTGTACAATGTGATTTCTGAACCCCTCTCATTGAGATGTGGGGATGTGGTTTCTCCTCCTGAATCTGGGAGGGCTTGTGACTGGAGTAAGTGATGTATTGCAACTTCCAAGGCTAGGTCAAAAGATGTGGCTCTCTTGATATGCTTAATCTGAAATGGAGTCCTCATGCTGTGGGGAAGCCCAGGCAGAGGCCACATGTAGTTGTTCCAGTCAACAGCAATAACCACCACACAGACATGTCCTGAGGGAGCCTTTGAGGTGACTCCAGCCCCAGCTGAAACCATATGGGAGACCCTGAGCAAGAACCATCTAGCTGAGCCCAGTCAACCTCCAGAACCATGAGAGATAATAATAAAATAGTTATTGTCATTTTAAGCCACTAAGTTTTCGGGTAGTTTATCATGTAGCAGTAGGTAACTGGAACATATTGTAAACCATCAGCCATAACACAATTGAACAGTATGCATACAATGATAGTATTAGAAGAAAACTTAATTTCATCAAGACTAGTTGTCCATCCAGTGATGAGCCTCTTCAAATAAAACCTTAGTCCTGGGACTGCCCTGGTGGCACAGTGGTTAAGAATCCACCTGCCAATGCAGGGGACATGGGTTTGATCCCTGGCCCAGGAAGATTCCACATGCCGCAGAGCAACTAAGCCCGCGCGCCACAACTACTGTAGCCCATGCGGCTAGAGCCCGTGCTCTGCAACAAGAAAAGCCACCGCAATGAGGAGCCCGCACACTGCAACGAAGAGTAGCCCCCCGCTCACTGCAACCAGAGAAAGCCTGCATGCAGCAATGAAGACCGAACACAGCCAAAAATAAATAAATTAAATTAAATTTTAAAAAAACCTTCATCCTCTGCAGTATTCAGAGCAACCACATATGCATCTGCTATTTTGATCCTGAAGAGTTATAACAAGCATAATAATTAAGAGTTTAGACTCCAGAGCCAGACAGACCTGGACTGGAGTCCCAACTTTGCCAATTTCTAACTGTGTGAACTTGGGCAAGTCACTCCAATTCTCTGTTTTCTCACATGTAAAATGGGTTAATAATAGTACTTATCTCATATGGTTATTGTAAGTGTCAAATGAGATGTGTGCAAAGCATGGTGCCTAACACGGAGTAAGTGTCCAATAAATGAGGTCCCATTGTTGTGGTAGTTGATGATGATGTTATTACCAATATTTTTCAACATCAGCCTGTAAATATATTTCACATCATATACCTTCCATAATCCTGAAAAGTAGGACTTATTATTATTCACAATTAAAGAAACCAGTTCAGAAAGGTCACTTGACTTGCCCAACATCACACAGCCTGAGGACTGTCTCCCAGTTCACTTCCCTCTTTCACCACAGCAGCCTCTCTACCAAGTGGCTTTCCAGCCTATGATGAAGCACTTTCAATGGTGGGGAACTCACCACCCACTCAGGCAGCCCTAGTAATCCATCTTCTAGTAGCATGTTTATCCTACAGCTGGAATCTATCTGCATGCAACGTCCACCCACTGGGCTAACTGCCCTGTAAGGCCACCAGGATCAAATCTGCTCTCTCTTTCACATAATGGCCCCTGAACTTCTAAAGACTCAATAGTGCAACCCCCACCAAGTCCTCTTTCCTCCAGCCCAACAACCCCAGGTTCCTTAGCCATTCCTCCTCCGGCACATGCTGACGAATCTCCTTCCCATCAAGGCCTCCTTCTCTGCCTCAGGCTTGACAAGAGGCATATACTATTGATGATGGAAAAGCTTTCATCCTGCCCCTGGAGGCTTGTAATACATTTATGCTTTCTCAGGATGACACATACTCCAGGAGTACTAAGAATTACTGTCAATCTCTGTGGCATTGTAAAGGATTCTGGCATTTCACCATATCATCTTTTTTCTTTTCTCCCAAGGGTCTGCCTGCTTGAGAAAACTGTCATATTCTATAGCCAAGAGGAGCCAAAGTGTTCTGAGGCAGATAAGCATACCTCTGCCATGTAGTTTCTTCCAAACACTTTCCTGATGCATCAGCTGTGGGAAAGGAGGTAAAATAACCTGCAGTCATAGATACTGCAGGCCTCAACAGCCTCAGAAAGAAGGAAGTGTCTTTGTCTAGGTTATGCTGCAGTAACAAAGAGCCCTACAGTCTCTGTAGCTTAACAATAAGATTCCACTTTTTATTCAGGCAAAGTTCACTGTGGATCTGGCAACACCCCAAGGCAGCCTCACGGATCCAGAAGGTTTGCCATTTTATAGCTGCACACCTGAAAGACATGGCTTCCAGGACACTGTGGCAAGGGAAGAGCCAGCTCTTAATTGCTTCAACCTAGAACTGACATAGATTACTTTTGCTGATAGCCCAGGGGCCAGAACTAGTCACATGGCTGTGGGTGAGCCCATGGATAGATATTCAAGGAGCAGTAAGTATTCTACCACACAATCTTAGAGGCCCTTTGACCCTGAAACATCTCCTGCTTATCTGGTTAATCATCATGACACCAAGCTTCCCCACATCCCCTTCTGATGACTCACAGGCTCCTCAGCAGCCATAGTGTTTGACGGCTGCTGTCACCAGTGTCACCCTCTGAGCCCCTGCATGCTGATTTTTATTGGCAGCTACAGACAGCTCCCTCCCATCTCTCTCTGCTGCCACTGACTTCCTTAAGGCCCTCATCATTTCTTTTCTGAATCTATCATCATAGTGTTCTTAACTGGTTTCCATCCCTCTCTCTGCAACACCACCCTCTATTATCTTTTATAAATTCTAATCTGAGTATACCTTTATTCTGCTTCAAATCTTGCCATAGCCACTGTGCCAAAAGGACAGATCCAATTTCCCTAGAACTGAGTGAAAAACCTTTTATAGTCTGGTTCCAAAGTCCCTTCCAGCCTCAGCACCCAGCGCCTGGCTCCTGTGTTCCCTGTGCTCAAGCCAACACAAACTCATGCCCACTCCTCTAGGTGCTACAGCACTGCCCAGAGTGCTCCTTCCAATCTGTAGCAGCTGAAGAAACTCTATTGATCCTATAATACCCAGCTCAAGTATCCCACCCTCTATGAAAACTTCTCCAATACTCCCCAACAGAGTTAGCTACCCGCTGCTCTGGGTTCCAGATACCCTGTTAACGTGCCTCAATTGTGCTTCTCTGTTGGCACATTCATCTCTTCCACTTGGTGGATCTCTTACTGGCAGTGGCTGTGCCTTATTCATCCCTGTATCCCCAGGGGATAGAATGTTTCCTGGCCCAGGGTATGTATCAATAAATGTTGAATAAGCCCATGTTACAAATTGCTCCATTCTATCTAATACTGCTGAGAAAGAAGTTATTCCTTCATACACTGCTAGATTTTTATTCCAAAACAGGAAATGGAGAAGATAATAATTTTCTAGCTCAGAGCCTGGGCTAAGGGTTTGAAAGGAGAGCGTTAAACTCCCAGGAATTTTCCCAGCATCATGAAGACCAGAAGCACCAGGGCTACCACTCTGACTTTCTGGATTGTTCTAAAGTGGACTCTCTACTCCATTTGGGAAATCCTATGAGGATGGACTGAAAATAAATAGCTTTTTGATTAGCCCCGTATTGCACCAGTTCAATGCATTCCCCCATGCCCTGAAATGAAAGGAAAGCAGGTATAAAAGCCCTGGTTATTCCGAGGAGGGGTAGGAAAGACTTAAAAACTCTCCAGAAAGCCTTCAGCACTGTAACTAAATGTTAATGTTTAAAGATATACCAATATTTCAGGAAGCCATTGGTAGTGCCACACTAAAGCTCATTCTAATTTTGAAGAGAAATATTTGAGTTGGAGGGACGGACCCCATGCTGGCTCCAAGATAAACTTTCCTAGCGCTCTCAGGCCAATTTTAATGCTAAGAGCAGCTCCACTGGAGTAAAAGTTCATTTTTGAGAGCCAAGCTGTGAATTATGCTACAGGCTGAGCTGAGCAGTTGGTCTTCTGCTGATGATGGCAGAAGCCTGAATATGATACAGAAGTAGAGGGGGGAGCCAGGGACATCCGAGGGGGATTATCACAGAAGGTCAGACTAATTAAATCGAGAGAAATCACCAGAGAGCCAGAGCTCCCACACACATCATCTTCAAATGCTCTGACACATGCAGGGTTTGATAAAAGAGGGTTGAATTGCCACTTTCATCTGCCTGAAAGGACAACAGTCAACCAAATAAAACTTTTTAGTATTGGTTTAAGCCCAGGTGTGGAGGGAAGAATTGAAAGTGCTGCCAATTCCTAATTACGCAGTTGAATCACAGACAGAGAGAGTGGGGAGAGGTGAAGTACAATTGTCTCTCTGGTTAGCCATTTAACGCACGCTTGTTGAGCACCTACTATGTGCCAGGCAGAGCTCTGGGTGCGAGGGATAAGAAAACTAAATGTTCCTTTTCCCTCCAAGGAGCTCACAACAGATAAACATTTATGTAACATTATTATGCAGTGTGATCAATGTTCCAATAGAGCTATCTAAAGACTGCAAGGAGCACTTTAGGGGGAGTCTAACTGCCCAAGTGGTGCCAGGGTTGGTACCTTAAAGAAGGCAACACATGAGCAAGGCCTTAAGACTAAGAATTCTACAGGTGGTGAGTGGAAGAAAGGCAAGCAAGGCAGAGGTCACAGCACTTGCAAAGGTCAGGAGGCTTGACACTGGACATTTTGAGTGGTTTGGAAGTGCAGATCAGATGGGACATAGAATCCATGTCAAGGAATGCTGGAGGTGAAATGGATAAGGCAGTTGGTTATCTGACACTGAAGGACCCCGAATGCCATGCAAAAGCATCTAGAACTCATCTTGTAGGCAACAGGGAACTACTGAAGATTTTAAACGGTGACATGATCCAAAATGTATCTGAAAGATTCCTTGGCCACAGATGGAAGATGGGAAAGACACCTGGCAGAGGATCTCTTTCCAAAGGTGCTAACAACAAATGCCCCCGGTGATGCATACCTCACCACCCTTTTCCTGCTCATCCTCACAGGGAGGAAGCTGCTGATAAGCAATTCCTGAGAACCTACTGTGTGTTCCCAGCACTGTGCTATCTGCACTCAGAGCCATGAGAGTGTGCTGAAGCCAGCTCCTACTGGCTTATACTGGCTCATACCAGTTCATACTGGCTAATGAGAGCCAATTATGCCCATCTCTTTTTGGCTTCAGTGACATCCCATTGGTAGCCTGAAATCAGCCATGATGCAAGGCTTTTTCCACCTTAGAAATCTGCAAACGCTACAAACCAGGGCTTTTTTTCTTTTCCAGAGAGCCATTTATGAAACATTTACCAGCACACCCCTTGAAAAGACCCAGTTCCAGCCCTCCATGAGAGCAATATCTACTTAAAGAGAACAAACTAATACATATGAAAGGATGCAAGAACAGTTCAGTTCAGCATTTGTGCCCACTAAAGAAGGAACCATGCAGCACGCACGGGCAGGTGGTGCGGGGTGGTGGGCAGAGAGAAAGAAAAGCCTGACAAGCCCAGGCTCTCCGCATCCCTTGCCCAGCCACTCTCACCCAAGCTGGGGCTTAATCAATTAGGTCCCATCTGGTGTTAGTTATCATGACTAGTGATCTCCAATTATAGTTCTCAGGGGTGACATGTGACCTCAAAACTAAGCATGCTGTCAGAGATCTACAGACGTAGAAGGAGCCTCAGAGAGAGAATCCAGCCAAAACCCCACTTCATTCATCCATAAAATGGGGCATCATATGGCAGTGATTTACTGAAGTCCTCAAAACAGTTAACAGTGAAATGGAAACTTGAAAACAGTCCTCCTCTCAGCTCAGCCTGTGCTCCAGTGCCCACGTCATTTTTACATTTGTAAACAAGTATCCCACCATGACAGCCTACCCTTTCCATGGACCCTCAGAGAACACATTTTTACAGTATTGTCCAAGACTGGCATAATCTTCCTGTCCTCAGCACTCCTGGGGAGGCCTGGTAGCCAGGAAAGGCATCTTAGATACTGTTAACTGAATGGAACTCTACTCAACAACATATCAAAGCATCAAATGAGTAAATATGTGTGCAGACTGTCTTCTGAGGCCCCATGATAAGTTTGGCCATGGGTCCTGGGCTCAGGTTCTAGGGCCTAGGAGCAGGCTGAGAGCACATGAAAGGAGGGGGCTCTCAAGATCAGCATGCAGGGATGACGGCAGAATCAAGAACCAAGTGGGTGGTTAAAGGGCCAGAAGAGGAAGACAGGTAGACAGGGAAGAACAAGATGATCTGGAATGGAGGGGAGGTAGGGAGGGACAGCCTCAAGAGTGTCCCTGGGGCCTAAGCCACATCCACTGATGTTTTCACTAAATACCGAGAGCTTCAACTGTGGCTCCCCAGAATTTGGACCTCATGCTCCAAAACATTTTCCTAAAAAGATTTTTGGAGCTAAAAGAGAATTGCCAACTTTCTCCTTTGACAAAGCAACAACAACAACAACAGAAACCTCACTAGCACCATTTCATGAAATAATAGATATTTAAACCACCGAAGTTTAGAAAGAACAAATTCTCAGAATCAAGGACATTTATTTAAATTGACGACATATAGCTTTATGAAAAACACTAGCCATGACTTTGTTCACTGTACCATGGACGGCTGCACTAGATCAGGAGGAAGTGCCAAGCCAGCCTAGACATATGTGCAAATCACCCAGTTTCTATATGTGCATGTCCCTTATCTCAATTATGGTAGCTGAAGAGGGGGAGCATTCTCCTGGGTTATTTTCTCCAGCACCAGGTGGTAAGCACCATTGCTAGTCTTTCCAGAATCCCTTAGGCCTCTTCCATTTACAGTATCTTGAGCCTGGCTCCCAGCGTTGCTGCGACATTCACTGCTCACACCTTACAACCTAATATGAGAAGAGAGAAGAAACCCTAGTTCCTTTGCCTTGTGTAAGACCATCTTTGCACCTCTCTCACCCAGGTATTACAGATTTCAAAGAAGGACAAACTAAGCCCAAAGTTAAGAGAAGGAAGGAAATAACAAAGAGCAGAGAAGAAATAAATTAAAGAGACCAGAAAAACAATAGAAAAAAATCAACAAAACTAAGAGCTGATGTTTAGAAAAGATAAACAAAATTGATACACCTTTAGCTAGTCTAAGAAAAAAAGAGACTCAAATAAAATCGGAAATTAAAGAGGAGCCGTAACAACTAATACCACAGAAGTACAAAGGATCATAAGGGATTACTATGAACTATTCTATACCAACAAATTGGATAATCTAGAAGAAATGGGTAAATTCCTAGAAATATACCACCCTCCAAGAGTGAATCATAAAGAAATAGAAAATCTGACCAGACCAGTAATGAGTAAGAAGATTGAATCAGGAATCGAAAAATCTCCCAACAAAGAAAAGCCTAGGACCAGATGGTTTCCCTGGTGAATACTACCAAACATTTTAAGAATAATTATCACCAATCCTTGTCAAACTCTTCCAGAAAACTGAAGAGGAGGGAACACTTTCAAACTCATTTTATGAGGCCAGCATTACCCTGATACCAAAACCAGATAAAGACACTACAAGGAAAAATTACAAGCCAATATCCCTGATGAAAAAAAAATTTTAATTCTCAACAGAATATTAGCAAACTGAATTGAACAGTACATTAAAAGAATCATACACCATGATCAAGTGGTATTTATTCCTGAATGTAAGGATGGTTCAACATACACAAATAATTAACGTGATATATCACATGAATAGAAAAAAAGCTATAAAACATATGATCATCTCAATAGATGCAGAAAAAGCATTTGACAAAATACTTCTTTTCATAATAAAAACTCTCAAGAGGGAATTCCCTGGCAGTCCAGTGGTTAGGACTCTGGCTCTCACTGCTGAGGGCCCAGGTTCTTCCCTGGTCAGGGAACTAAGATCCCATAAGCTGCACGGTGCGGCAAAAGGAAAAAAAAAAGAAACACTTTCAAGAAACTAGGTACAGAAGGAATGTACTGTAACATAATAAAGGACATATATGACAAGCCCACAGCTAACATTATACTCAACGGTGAAAGGCTGAAAGCTTTTTTCTAAGAAAAAGGCATTATGCTAAGGGAAATAAGTCAGGCAGAGAAAGATAAATACTATGTGGTCTCACTTAAATGTGGAATCTAAAAAAAAAAATAAACCCATAGAAACAAATAGTAGAATGGTGGTTGCTACGGGTGGAGGGGTGGGTAAAACGGGGAGATGCTGGTCAAAGTGTCTAAACTGGATATGAGATATAAATTCTGGGGGCTAATGTACAGCATGGGTGACTATAGTTACAATACTGTATTATATACTTGAAAGTTGCTAAGAAATGAAATCTTAAATGTTCTCAACACAAAAAAGAAATGACAGTTATATGAGATGACAGAGGTGTTAACTAACCCTACTGTGGTAATCGTTTTGTAGCATGTAAATGTATCAATTCATCACATTGTACACCTTAAACTTACACAATGTTAAATGTCAATTATATCTCAATCAATCTGGGGGAAAACAGTGCTAGAGATTTCATAAACAGAAAGACATCCGTTGGCTCTCTACATTTAGATGTACTAAATTCATAAAACATGACCTCAAAGCTCAAAAGGTTTCTAAAGCTTTAACTCTGCGCTGTGCTGGCACTTGAGTTTAAAATTCAGACTGATGTTTCACGTCTCCCCAGTCCTGGAGAGAAGGGGAAAAAATGGCACGTGAACATAATGACCCATCCTAGGTCCACAGTTGTTGGTAAGTTACAGAACCCTAAAATGTCAGTTAGAAAAGAGGTCTTTTGAATTACCTAACCCAAAACTCACAGATTGGTTTCACTGCACAGATATATATGTATCATCTGAGAAGGAGTGGCTGCCTGGGGTGCTGGGGAGAAATGAGGCTACATCTGAGCCCAAAGGGGAAAAAAGGCTGTGACTGAATTTATCACATCTGACATGGGCTCTGGAAGAAGAAAGGCAGCACTCACCAGGAACTCAGGCAAACTCCCTTTGTACAATTAGAGAAACCAAGGCAACAAAGGGTTGCAGCCAGTACAGCCAGCTTGCCAGGGTCCGACCCTTCTCAGTTCTTGTTTGCTCATCAATTCCCACACCTGAACCCTGTGTGACACCTGCCAGCAATTCCCCCTTCCTGGTCCTCCCCCTTCCAGGACTTGCTTTCTCCTTCTAAAACAAGCTGAAAATTCAGAGTCTACAGTGTTCTACCTGCTCCATGGGGCCACACAGGGAGTTCTGTTTCTGGAAGTTTCCACCTGTCCTACTTGAGCTATTCTTGGGTTGGCAGGGTTTTGATGTGACACACCTCATCTCCTTAACCTAAGTCCCAATCTAGGTAAAGTGCCCTTACCTAGATTGGCACTTACCACACTTGACTTAACTAGTGTTTGGGTCGTAGCTATTCCTGTATTTCTAAGCCATAAGGTCCTTTAGAGAAGGGGCTGGATCTTTGTATTCTGCACAGTGCATAACATAGAGCAGGGACTTCCCTGGTGGCGCAGTGGTTGAGTCCCCCTGCCGATGCAGGGGATACAGGTTCGTGTCCCGGTCCGGGAAGATCCCACATGCCCCGGAGCAACTAAGACTGTGTGCCACAACTACTGAGCCTGTGCTCTAGAGCCCGCAAGCCACAACTACTGAGCCTGTGTGCTACAACTACCAAAGCCCACGCACCTAGAGCCCGTGCTCCGCAACAAGAGAAGCCACAACAATGAGAAGCCTGCGCACCGCAACGAAGACCCAACGCAGCCAAAAATAAATTAATAAATATATGTGAAATGAGAACATGAGAGGCTATAACTAAGTCTCTTGTTACTCTTTTGTACTTCAGAGCTTCGAGACCAAAGTACACGTTTTTAAATCTGACAGAGCAATGCATTTCACCTCCTTCCTTCTGTACAACACACCTCACCCACACCACTGAAGCTCCCGCACCATTTTTCCAGGTAGTCACCATGCTTGCCTTACAGCCCTTCACTCTTTTTTTGCTTAGTGCAGTAGTTTTCCAATTTTATTTTAGCAGCAGAACTCTTGGGTCAACTCGTTGGTGAAATACTTCACCAAACCCCAAAGATAAAATGGCAAAAAGCAGTGCAGTGAGGGTACCCTGCTCACATCTCCCTTGCTCCTTTCAGCATCCCTACTGCACTCCCAGGGCCCCCAGATCACTAGAGTTCAGAGCATCTCTCACCAGCTTGTACCATTCTCTCCAGTATCCTATCCCCTAGCCCAGCCTCTACTTAGCTGCCAGCCTAATATTAACACTGGTCTAATCTTAACACCCCTTTCAGCCTGCCACCAAGTTCACTCCTTGGTGCCATCAAGTTCAAACCCTTCCTGCTCGTTCCTCGGCAAAAACTTAACCGGACACACCTTCAACCTATGCCCCCACTTCCCTCCTCTACTTATGTCCCCCTGGCTTCAGCAGAATCTCCTATACACACCATGCTGCTTTCACTCACGAGACTTCCTTCCAGATCCAGAGCCCCCTCCTTGACGAAAAAATAGCCCTTTATCCTCCCCACCCCCAGTCTCTTTCAGATTCCACTGCTTGACGCCACCCTTCACTCACACCAAAATCCAGGGAGTCACCCTAAATCCTCCCTCTCCCCGACCCTGCACATCCAATGAATCACCAGTATTGGGATCTGGCCTTGTGAATGTAACTTAAACCCATACCCCTCTCCCTCCTCACTGCCATGGCCTCATTCTTAGACTCTCTTACCTCTCTTAGGGATTCTTGGAAAAGCTTCCTGATGGGTCTCCCTGCCTTGCCAATTCACCCTGTCCTAAGCCTAAGGTCATCCATCCAAATTATAGTCCCTTCCAATGGCCCCCTTGCTTAAAATCCTTCAACAGCTCCCACCGGCTTTGCGTTAAGGTCCAAGCTCTAAGCTGAGTATAAAAGGCTATATATTCATCCTCTGGTCCCCATCTACCTTTCTGACCCCACCTACCATGCTCCCAGGCTCAGCCAGCAGTTCAGCCACCCCAAATCATCACCATTTTTCCATAGGGCCCTTTCTCTCTCACCTCAGAGAAAGTTGACGTTCCACCAATACTCACCGGAACACACTTAGCTGTTAAATACAGAAAGACTTTTGAACAGGTTGGTAAACAGCCACTGCCCCAAACCCCCAAGTGCTTCCTGCTGTTCTAGCCATTCCACCCCCCACCTCCAGCAATCCCAGGGTGAACGTCTAGACCAACAAGGAGGAAAGTTGTTAAACACCTTGGCTCTCACCCCTGCCTGGGGGCCTTTGCATGTACCCTCTGCCTGGACCACCCTTTACCCCAGCCCCTGGTATCCCCTACTTCTCCCCCACAACATCCCTGTCCCCCACCCCCAGGGAGAGGCAGGAGACTCCTCCAGTCTCACTGTGTCACCCCCTCCTCTGTCTCCTCATGGAGCCTTCTTTGTGCTTCTGTTATATAACCTGCCCTGTTATACTGCGACTTCTTACTCATCTCTCCCTCTCCCACTCAACCAAGAAGCTCCCTGGGAGCTACGGCCACGTCTCATCCACATCAGAGATGCTCAGTATGTGTTTGGTGAACTAGGCCTCCTAGCAATTTAGAAAAGCCCCACCTCCTTATAGCTCTTTATCTCCTCTCCTTCACGTAATCCCAGACTTTCACATCTCTAGCAACACCCCAGGGCTTACTTTGTGTGGAGCTAAGCACACAGAAGGTGCTCCATAAATACTATTTCTAAGGCTGATATGTATGTACCTCCCCCCTCCAAAATGAGGACATAACAGCCCTGCTTAGCTGAAATCAAGAGATCCAGCTGGGGCCAAGTGAACCGGGAACTAGCTGCCAAAAACAGCTAAGCACACTCGTCCATGCAGCTGGCGGAGCCAAGAACCACTCGTTCCAGCTCCTCCTTGTAAAGGAGGAGCACTTTGCCCAGCACCCCCTCCCCAACCCGAGCTTTTCCTCCTGCCCTCAGTTGAGATCCCAAATAAGGCAGCCCAAAGCTGGGTTACAGAAAGATAAAGGAGGGGCTCAAACAAGCCTCTGGTTTCAGCTGCGTGGTGCTGTGTGTTTTTAAAGGAGAGAGAAAACAGAATCAAAAGAATGTCTTTTCTCTTTCAGAGACAACCACAGACAAAATCACCCAGGCTTTCCCACCTTCAGCAGATTTTTTCCTAACAGGACTTAGAACACAGGGAGAGGGTGGGTGTTGTCTCATGGGCTTGGAGCAGCGAAATCTGATAAACAGAAGTGTCATCAGTGCTTCCTGGGCAGGCTGGGGAGGAGGGGAAGAAGGAAGGAAAGGAGGGAGGGAGGGAGAGAAGAAGGAAGGAAGGGAGGGAGGGAGGGAGGGGGGGAGGGAAGGGAGGACACATGTAATCAGCAGCTACCACAGGCCAGGCACTATGCCAAGTGCTTTGCACGTGTCCTCTCCCTGAACCATGAAAACAACCCTCTGAGCTTGGTATTATTCCTATTTTAAAGCAGAGGGAACTGAGGCTTGGGGAAGTCCTTTGATGTGCCCAAGGGTAGAGGGCTAGCAAGTGGCAGGGCTGAAATCATAAGCCAACATATCTGTGATTCTAACACGCTCTCTGCAGCACTGGCCCCTCTGTCCCTTCCTTTGAGTTTTCCCAAATCTCCAACAGGATCAAGCTCTGCTTGACATCACTCTCCCCGCTTTCTGCTTGACGGAGCAGGTCTACACCCGCTGTGGCTTCTCAACATCAGGGGAATTTACTCAACACCCACATGCATGCATGTGCTTTTCACAAGGCCAGAGCTAAAGATTAATAGTGGAAGGGGGATTAAGGACAGCACTGTTTCCACATGCCCAAGGAAAGTGGAGCACTAGAATTGCCCCTTATTTGAGCATCTATTCAAAGTATCACCTACGCTGCAGGCCTTCCTTGGCTCCCTATCTAGTGTTCTTCTTACCCATCCCCCACTTCCCCCGCTATTACAACACACATAGTTTCTCCTTTCCCCTTACCACAGTGTGGAATTACTCTTACCCACGTTTCCTTGTCCAGTATCTATCTGCCCACTAGAATGTGAAGTCCAGCTATGAAAGAAGCAAAGCATGCTGTCCAGGAGTTCTGAGTCAGACCAGAACCCCAACGTGGTTTATTCCACAGGCTAAACCCCTCTACCTGGTAGGTCTCCCCACCACTCAATTCACTCAATTTACCTGGCCTGAAAGAGCTGTATATAATGTACTACCTAACATGAAGCTGGTCTCCAGCTGGATGTAGAGTCTCAACCCTGCTGGCTTCTATCTCTAAGAGATTCTTCCAGCAGCATCAGACTAGATCTTTCCTAGATCTTAGAAGAGCCACTGCAAAATGAGACAAGGGGTCCTCCTGAAGGACGCCTTGCTCTGGCTGCCTACACCTTGCATCAGGTTGACGGAAGCACTACCTCATTTTCCCATGAACTGCTTGTTTGCCAGTCATAGGTATTTGGCTGTAAGTTTACAGCAGTTCCTGAAATGCCAGCCAAATGCAGATTCCAGGGTCCTGAACTTCTGATTCTGGTATGTTGTAACTTCAAATCTTTCCTTCTTACTAGACCCCTGGAGAAAGAGAAAAGAGATTAACCCCGTCTCTGCACTTGTTACCTGTGGACAAGCCATCAGCACTGATAACTCAGAGTTCATTCATACAAATAATGGCTGGTCCAACGTTACTTTAAAACTCTCGCACTGGTGATTTTGGAGAGACCAACAGTTCAGTCACTCACCTCCACTAAGGGGACAATGTCACACAGCAATAGGTTCCCACCCATCCCCAGTCCTTCAGACAACTTGCTATTTCTGAGCACAGTCAAGATTTCCTTCTCCACTTGAAGCTCCAAAATCTGTGTGTGGATGGGGCTAGACAGTTACACTCAGTGGAGAAATCAGATCAGGCTGATAGCTACTGCTCCTGTCACTTATCTCCAGGAAGCTCTTTAGGACGAAGACCTTGAAATATCACTCAGAAAAATCTCACCCAGCCCGTCCCTTTGCAAAGACCAAAAGCTCTGATCTGGGGAGAAAGCATCGCCACAACAAGGTCTCTCCAGCCCCACACACCATCATATCCCTGACTTCTGCTGCTCCACTTCACACACTTGTTTCTCTCCACGTGGGGAAGCTGGGTGGTACAACCGCTGTACAAAATCATCCCTGGCACAGTCACACTTGAGAGAGAAGCCGAAGAAGCCATAAGCTACAATCACCCATTCCAAAATCCCAAACCTAAGAGAAGCCAAAGACTAAACCCTTGTGACATCACAAAATTGATCACACAGGTGCCACAGAACCTGTCTCATTGATAAGCATAGTGTGGATTCCCTGCAACTATGTTCAGAAGAGATCCCTGGTTCAAGGCTTCCTCCCACAGTAGAAGCACCTCCTCTTCCCAGATGGCTCCCATGACTCCACTCCATTCATAAACCAGAGCCTGAGCTTATGAATGAGCTCACACACAGAGCTGAGAAGTCTTACAGAGAATATGACTCCTGTCCCACCACAATTTCATTCATCAAGTACGGTTATTGGTTTCAAGTCTACTTTTAAGTTAATTTTGCATATACTACTTCCCACTCCAAAGTAGAAAAGAACTGGAGTGCTACCCAGTTAGAGGAAACAACTCATGGAAGTCTTTCTTAGAGTTAATCAAAGGTACCCTTGTTTCTCATATAAAATATGCAAAATTAAGCAAATTATACCAAGATTGCTCTTTATTCTTTTCATTTCATCATAGGTTTGGGGTGTCACCAGAATGGCGCTATATTTCTAAATGGCATTTCTCTCCCCAGCACAAGAGCTATTTTGTCTAGCTTACACAGCTGCCAGCTACAGCAGTGTCATACACTTGGCATTTCCACTCCTCTGAGTTTCACCTTCCCAGCCAAGAACTCTGGCCTTCTGTACCTGCTCCCCACTAAAAACACTCTCTTGAATGTAACTTGACAACCCAATTCAATTCAATCCACAAGCATTATACTTCCATTCAGTAAATTTGTACCTCTCAGTCCGCAATTAAGAAGGAAATATGGTCCATGTACCCCCTACATCTTACAGCAGGAAGAAAAATGTATGTATCTGGCTTAAATGAAAACTCCCAGCAAGCTAAGATTCAAAAATCAGATCCCGAGTAAAGGGTTTGCCCTTCTCTAAGTGGTTTCTGAACCAGCCAAGTGTTCCTTCCCCCTGTCGCTCACACGGGGGACCTTCCCAGCCATCCACCTTCTTAAGGGGAAATTCAAGGTCCAGAAGTAAGCAGTGGGTATGATTTAGTTGCAACCCTGAGCCCTAACTCCAAGACACGACCTGTCCAAATATGTTACTGCCATCCGTGCATTTACCCAGAGGCTGATCTCCATCAATAGTTCTTTTGTTTGGAGTTTTGCAAACTCTACTGTCAAAGGCAGCTACCATCGGCAGATGTGAACAACAGCAGTGTTGGCTAGTGTTTCTCTGACCTAACCAACCTGCCAATTCCTCCTGCTTATAAGAAGTGCCTGAATGACACCTCCACTGGCCAGCAATCTGCTGGGCCTCTTCTTCCAATCCTCTGCTTCCCCCACCCCCTTGTCTGGGTCATGTTTCAAGTGTTTTTGGTTACTGTGGCATGTTGCCTGTGAATGTTAAATGTTCAGCAATCTGTGGGCTCCTTAGTGCTTTTGTGCAAATAGGTTGGCTTTGAAAAAAAAAAACAAAAAAACTGATCTCAACGAAAGAGAGCAACACAGCAAGTCAACAGTTCAAACGAAGTTACAAAGGAAGAAGGCTGCCTATTCAAGAAGAGGTACACACCACAACACAGCACAGCATGGCGAGGAACTAGGGTGTATCTTCTGGGGAGGCAGGATGCATGGGGGAGTAATGACTGCCTGCCAGGAAATGAATCCTGCAAGGCCTTGGGGAAATATGAGAATCCCTGGGTCTTGGTGTCCTCAAAAATGGAGAGATTTGTACCAATCTGACGGCGCTGTTTGTGAAGATTTCATGAGGGGAGACATGTGCTTGGCTCAATAACTGTGAGATCAGATTAGTAACTAAAACACACTGCTGAGGGGAAACCTGAAAATTATCCAAAGTAAGTCTCCATCTGCAGATATTTCAAATCTGGATGTTCAAAAAGGGATGCATATGCATATGTTTTGTACACACACACACACAGAGTTAGCCTGTATTCTTTTTGTATTCTTTGGAATAAACAATGATTACCATAATAACGGTAATATGGCTACCACTAATTGAACACTTACTACTTGCCAGGCACAAGCACTTTATCTACACTCCTTTCATCTTCAGAACAGCCTTTCTGGGGATGACTAGGGTCCCAGTTCAGACTTGAGACTCAGAGAGAAGTAACAGACCTCTGAATATACAAGTAGTTAGTGGCAGATCCCAGAGTTCACCTTCTGGACTGCCTGACACCCATGTCCAGGTTCTTCTCACTACACTGTACAACCTCTCTTCTTATGGAAAAAAGGCTGCTAAGTATAAGAAGAAAATGTCCAGCCAGCGGGGCCTCCTGTTCCCCAGATACCGGGAATTATGGAAAAACTGCTAAAGCAAGCTTCGGTTCAGAGAGAGGTGGATTTCTCCTTGTTCGAGCTGCCAGTCTGTGCTGACAACCAACATGTTCCAACAGAATTACCCAAATCCCTGTCCTACCCAGTGAATCCCCCTCCCCCATGTGGCAGCCCCAACAAACAGCCCAGGGTTGCCTAGTTCAAGGGCGTGACCTCTTTCCAGTTTGCAGAGACAGCAAACGTACCCAAGGAGCACGGGACACTCTCAAAGCACAGACACACGCCAGGCCTAATTAGCTTATTTTTACCTATGCTGCTCCTCCCAGCAGGGTCCAATCCCTGCAGCCAAAAGGCTAAGAACCCTGCTGCCAGCATCTCTGCAGCGGCTTCTCAGAGCCTGTTCATAATTAATTTTATAAAGGGCCTTGGCTCCCCATCCCCATTCCATGTGCCTGATTCAGGTGAGATCATGACAGTAATCATTGCCAAAGCTCTGTCCAGTGGAATATGTGCCCACTGGTGTGCATGAGTGTGTGTGTATGAGAGAGACAGAGACGGGGCGTGGGGGCAGATTCTTCAACACACCAAGAAGCTAACAAACGACGCTCTCATGCTTTTCAAATCTAGGACTGGCCTGAAATTCCGGAATTTATCCAACTAATTGGGTGCTTTTGTGTGTGTCAGACACTGCCCTCAGCACTGGGGATGTAGAAATGACTCAGACATAGGATCTCTGTCCCCAAGGAACTTACCATGAAATAGAGCATCTACACATGTCAATGACAAGACAGGTAGTCAGTGCTGTGAGAGGCATCAGGACAAGCTGCTACAAGACCACAGAGAGGGAATATCTCACTCAGTGTTAGGAGGTCCAGGAAGACTTCCTGAAAGCCATCAAAAACTCAGAACCGGGCTTCCCTGGTGGCGCAGTGGTTAAGAATCCGCCTGCCAATGCAGGGGACACGGGTTCAAGCCCTGGTCCAGGAAGATCCCACATGACACAGAGCAACTAAGCCTGTGCACCACAACTACTGAACCTGCGCTCTAGAGCCCGCGAGCCACAACTACTGAAGCCCGCGCACCTAGAGCCCGAGCTCTGCAACAAGAGAAGCCACGGCAATGAGAAGCCCACGCAACCGCAACAAAGAGTAGCCCCCACTCGCCGCAACTAGAGAAAGCCGCGTGCAGCAACAAAGACCCAATGCAGCCAAAAATAAATAATAAATAAATAAATGTATTTTAAAAAAGCAATATGCACCTGTTCCAGGAAAAAAAAAAAAAACAACTCAGAAGCTAGCACAGACCCTGGCACGATAAAGGCACTCAACAAATACTTTTGTATCAAATAAAGTGTCTTCTGTATTGACTGAAAGTTTCTCTATATTGACTCCCTGAAAACCTAATAAGAATTAGCTAGGCATATTTGTATCAGCTAGGAATGCTTTCGCCTACCTCAAGTAGTTTAAACAATTAGGGGGTTACTTTTTCATATAATAAGAAATCCAGACATAAGTGGTAGTTGGTATTGGTCCAGCATCTCAATGATGTCAGAAATGACATCTCAGTGATTCTCTCGATCTTTCCCACATGGTCACAAGATGATTTCCATAGCTCCAAACATCACATATAACACCAAAGCACAAAAAGAGAAGGAAGAATGGCACCAATTTGGCTTCTCTTTTTAAAGAAAATCTTTCTTCCAAAATCCGCTCCCCCCCCACCCGCGCCGTAGGTTTCTGATCACTCCTTGGCCAGACCTTGATAAATGGCTACTCCCAGTTTCAGAGAACCCAAGAAAGTCAGTTTTTAGGCTCCATAGTGAAGACAAGCAGTATCTTTTTGCATCTGGCTTATTTCACTTAGCATAATGTCCATTTTGTAACATGTGTCAGAATTTCCTTGCTTTTTAAGGCTGAATAATATCCTGTTGTATGTATGTACCATATTTTATTTATCCATTCATCTGTTGATGGACATCAAGTCCTACCTTTTTTTTTTTTTTTTTCTTTTTTGCAGTACGCAGGCCTCTCACTGCTGTGGCCTCTCCCGTTGCGGAGCACAGGCTCTGGACGCGCAGACTCAGGATCCGCTCTGCGGCACGTGGGATCCTCCCAGACCGGGGCACGAACCCGTGTCCCCTGCATCGGCAGGTGGACTCTCAACCACTGCGCCACCAGGGAAGCCCTCTACCTATTTTTTATGCCCGCGAAATAATGCTTTCTCCCATAATCAGAACATTCTAGCCCTTAGTAACCTTTCTTAGTGTATTCACCATCTCTGTGAGAAACACCTATTTTGTTTAAGCTGTATTTTGTATTAATCAAAGTCAAATCTGATCTTTATTAATATACCTCGTTTGTCAAATGAATATATTCACAGTACCCACCTCTGAGGGCTGATAATCATATGGTATGTAACTGTGTGACCATACCAGTTGTTAAAATACTTCCACACCAGGACTTCCCTGGTGGTCCGGTGGTTAGGACACCATGCTTCCATTGCAGGGGGCGCAGCTTCAATCCCTGGTCAGGGAACTGAGATCCCATGTGCCATGCAGTGCAACCAAAAATTTTTTTTAATTTCCATATCAATAAACAGAAGTCACCTCAACACCCGGGGAAAAAAAACATGAAAAATTAAGAATTGATTTAGGACTCACTGATTTTGCTTCAACTTTATAAATAGTTACAGTTAGTGGGTTTTTTGTTTTTTCTTTCAGTAAGAACTTTTTCTCACCTCTCCCAGGACGTCCACGTGCTTGTGTGCACTTTGTAGTACAGTGTTTAATTTTATCCATCAGCAATACTAATCCTGCTCACTTGTTTGCCTAAGTAATGCCAAAACCATGGGCTTGGTTCAATGTTTCCCTCTCAGTCAGTGGTCTTGATGTTTTCCCCACCCCTGTCTTTCAGAACAGGGATTCAGCCTATGTGTCCCAAAAAAGACGTTGAATTCAAACTTGAGTTCACCTGGATTCATCTTTGCTGAAACTGTGGCTTTCACACCTTTTTCTCTCTCTCTCTGTGCTGCTGATTACAATCTTAAAATTTCCCCCAAGATGTAAGTCAAATCGGTAGGAGAAGAAATGTTACAGAAATGATTTGGGGTGGGGAGTTTGTCAGGAGGTCTGACCAACCAAAAATGCTACATGCCAGTGAACGCATGAGGGTGGCCTCAGTGTAACAAGAACAGAGAACCTTGGGCCTAAGGGTGCTGGCTCTGCTCCCCACAGCAGTAGGCATATAAGTACAGTGGCTGATAGAAGAACAGGGAGCCTAAAATGACCTGATAAGGAGCTGGTCCCACCACAGAATCTTAAACAGAGCAGGAGCATGATCAGAATAGAGACGGGGACTCCGCTGCATGGTGTGGTGGACTGGAGAAGAGAGAAGCAGAAGGAAGGACAGCCAGGGCAGAAACTGCAGCAATCAGCTACGAAGAGGATGGATCATACCTATGCTGGGTGACAGGAGGAAGAGGTGCAGCTGGGAGTCTGCACAGGAGAAACTGCAGGGAAGGACAAGGATTTGATGACTGTCTGAATGTGGGGTACCGAAGTCACAGGAATCACAACTGCCAGAAGTGTCCCCCTGAGGAACAAAGAAAGTGGTGGGGCCCAAATTCGGGCTCTTGGAAAACAACTGAATGGAAAGGGCTAAAGCCTGACATTCAAGGAAAGAAGCAGAGAAGCTCTCTGAACTCAGGTTAGTAGTAAAATAGTCTACTGTTTAAGTCTAGAGCAGCAAATCTAGCCCAACCTCAGGATATAATAACAGCCTACAAGGTGATGGAACAAAAAATGGGTAAAGGTGGCCAAGACTTGCCTTAAAGTTATAGGGGTCCTGTAGCCAGCTCTTACCAGAAATGCTGCACAGCCTTTCTTAAAAAATAAATTATATAAATTTACAATTAAATAAACTATATTAAAAACAAAGGTGATGAGGGACTTCCCTGGTGGTGCAGATGATAAGACTCCACGCTCCCAATGCAGGGGGCCAGGGTTTGATCTCTGGTCAGGGAACTAGATCCCACATGCACGCCGCAACTAAGAGTTTGCATGCCACAACTACGGAGCCCGCCTTCCACAGCTAAGACCCCACACAACCAAATAAATAAAAAAATTTTTTTTAAAAAAAAGGTGACAAATATTTAAAGCTCATCACTTCCTAATTATTTTACCACATTTTACTGTTACTACAGTCTATGCCCTTGAGGTCATTTACGTGTGTTGTATCAACACTGTCAAAATACTATGGAATGGTGGGCTACTGCACATATCCGCCGGACTCTGGGTTTGGTGATGTCACATGAGTAGTCTTCAATCAGAAATACTGGGATTATTTACACCATGGAAATTGGCAAGTGCTATGAACCAGCTCTTCCAGGTCAGGGTTCTGGAAAGCAGCCTTCCACTAGGGTGAAAGCTGGTGTCTCTCATTCAAGTAGGGGCACTTGACTTTGCAGTGCCTTCCCTCACCAAGGCAATACTCAGTCCTTGGAAGCCTCTTCCATCTATCTGCCTTACATCCTCTGGCTTTTGGGGTGCCAGGCTTGGGATGGCACCTAGACCTTAAATGGCCTGCATTAAAGCTTTTGGTGTCTTCAGGATCTCCAAACTCTATCCAAGTCTCTCATTTGTTGTTTAAGAACCCTTCTTTAGGGCAGCAGTACATTTTCTGCTCTTACCCAGGCACCTACAAGGATGTAGACTTTGGGTTAAATTAAGTTCCCAGAGATATGTTGTCAGGGCCTGCCAATCTCCTGCAGGACACTCCCCCACTACTATGCCTTATCTGTTCACACCAAATGGTTTTCTGTCAAGAAACCTTGTTATCTCTAATAGAAGAACAAAGAAAGTCACCAAAAGGCAGCTTAATGGGCCTTTTTAAAAGTTAGGTGGAGCTGTTCCAGCCATGCAAGAGGGTTCTGGAATCCAAGCCCCTCTCCCCAGCCCCCACCATCACTACCACCCCTTCCATTCACACCCTTTATCATCGCTGCTGCTCCGTTTCTGTAACAAACAGCTAGCTCATCTCCCTGATGCTGTTTAGTGCCCTTCTGCCCACTTCATCTGTTCTCCACATGGCAGACACCAGTCCTTCCTAGATGTGAACATGATAGGAGGCCACTGCCTTCGGCTCACACTCTGTGGCCGGGATGATCTGGTCTCCATAACCTCTCCAGCCTCCCTTCTCAGCAGCCTCCCCTGCTCCCCTCACTCCTTCTTAGAGCACCATCCCCTGGCTCCCCTGGCCTTTCTGCAAGTAGACTGCTCTCTCCATAAGGCCTCTACCCACTCCTAGCCTTTGGCCCATCTTCAGGACTCAGCTCAAAGGGTCATCTTCATCCCAAGACTGGGTTGGGGGCCTCTCTTTGGGACCCCCAGCTTCCTAGGCTTCCTGCCATCATGGTACTGAACACATGGTATTGCCACAATACCTTCTCATGCTGAAGCCATCAAACCCAACACCACATGCCCCACAGCCAGAATAGCATCTTATTTATGGTAAGACCTTATTCTGGGCATTTGGCTTGGCCTGGCACACAGTAAGCATTCAGTAAATGTTTGAATGAATAGATGGATGACATCAGAGCCTTGGTGTGCTGGCACTTACAAGTATGCCATCTCAAGGGCGAAAAGGTCGGTTGTTTAAGAACACATGCTTTAGAGGGACTTGGATGCATATTCCAGTCATGCCTCCCACTCACTGAGTGACCTTGGGACCATTCCTGATGTGAGTGCTTATAAGAATTCTCTATGTATTAACTCATTTAATCCTCATAATCACTCTACAAGGAACACACTGTTGTAGTTATTACTATGATTACTTTTTTAATAATAGTAATAACTATTAGTTATTAATAATAATAACTATTACTACTAATAACAGAAGAGAAAGCTGAGGCATGAAGAACTTGCTAAGTGGGAAAATCAGCATGTGAAACCTCACACTTAGGCTTCACTGCACATCAGCAGCTTAGAACAAGGCCAGACACGTGGTAAGTGCTCAAGAAATGTGAGCCTCCCCCAGAACACAGCTTTGGGGAACTCCAGAACTCCAGTCAGTTTCCCGTATCTAGGAGAGCACTCTCTCTGCCTGATCAATCTGTTGCTATCATCCAGGACCAAATCTTCTAACATTTGTGCCATTTGGTTCCCAGCGCCGGCATCGTTGGGAAGGTTTCTGTCCCACAAGGGAAGCAGTGTGGGTTGCCATAAAAATGACCCTGAACTAAGAAGACAGGGCAAGGCAAACTTCACATTTCTAAAGCTCAATTTCCTCATCTGTAAAATGGAGTGGAAATACAGTTGTCAACAACTTCACAGGGTTGTCCTTAAATTTAAATGGGTATAAAATGTAAAGTATTGTATAAATCATGGAAGCTATAAAAGACATTAGTTATTAGTCACAGGGGAAGACCAAGGGGGTAGAGTGGTGGTTCAGGTGTGGGTGGGAGTGATTGTGGGGTTGTTCAGAAAGAATGACTCCTTTTCATACCCCTCTCTTTTCTCCTCCCTTGAGCCTGAGCATGGGCAGAACAGCAGCCTGCAGGTCTGTTGCTACATACAGATAAAACAGAATTTCCGTGTTGGGAGTTGCTATAGACTCAACACTTGTATCCCCCTCAAAATTTGTATGCTGCTTTCTAGTCTCCAGTGTGATGGTATTAGGAGGTGGAAACTTTGGACGCCGATTAGATCACAAGGGCAGAGCCCTCATGAATGGGATTAGTGCCCTTATAAAGAGGCCCCAGAGACGTCCTTTATGCTCTCCACCATGCAAGTTTATATCGAGAAGACAGCCATCTATGAACCAGGAAGTGGACTCACACCGGACACTGAATCTGTCGGTGCCTTGATCTTGGACTTCCCAGACTCCAGAATCCTGAGAAACAAATTCCTATTGTTTACAAGCCATCCAGTCTGTGGTATTCTGTTATAGCAGCCCAAATAGACTTAAGAAAGGAGTTTTGTACAAATTATTTTGAATTGACATGATTTCCAAAAGCAGATCTGCCATATAACTATTTTAGCCTCGACATCATGAAAAAAAAGAGCTCCAAAACAACAACAGTCATAACACACACACACACACACACACACCTCAAACCATTACTTATAACTGGAAAAAATTTCTTGATGAAGTCCGATTCATACTCATTCCATATAGGGTTTTGTTTGTTTATTTGCAATGCAAACCATTAGTTGCTTGTTTTATAGGCTTTGAATTACTAGAAAAGCTATTACCAGCAAATAGGATTGGCAGCCTGACTTCACCAGGCAGACCTGAACATTTGCATTTTCTGGCTTTTGTATGCTTAAGTTCACAAACTAAAGTCCTCATCAACAAGCTTTTTACATTTGAATAGATTACAAAGTGTTTATAGGTCCAGGTCCTTCCAAGACAGTAGTTAATTGGACTCACAAACAACAGCAGGAGAGTCTCATTATCCTGATTTAATGAAGGAAGACACTTCATCCAGAGAAGTTAAGGGACTGGATCCAGGCCTGAGCGCTGAGTCTAATCATTATTGTCATCAGCATCATTACCGTAGTCACTAATTTTTAACATGCTAGGAGGGCACTCCAACAATCTGTCCTTGTCCTCCAGGAGCTCAGAGATTAACAGACCTTTGATGTAACCATTTCTCAAAGAGCTAAGTAGGTAATAAAACATAAATTGAGAGTCATGTATTGAGAGTCATATTCTGATGCCTCAGACCTCCATTCTTCATTAGAAGAAGTCAAAGGAACCAACTCCAAAACCATGGGGAGGTCAGTGCTCTGCTGGGTCTCGGTTTCCCCATCTGCAGTAGAGAATCAGTACCCCCGATCATGACTTCTTTTCCTAAGGATCACCTGGCACACTTGTTAAACACTCAGATCCCCAGGCCCCCACAGTGCAGGTATGGAATGGACCCAGGATCAGAGTCTAGGGAAAATACTCTTTTAACTAAGGATGCAATAGAGGACAGGACGAAAGCTTTGGGGCTAAATGTGTCCAAGGCACTGTCATTGTTCAGTGCCGCCCTCACAGCTGCTGACCCAGAAATATGGTTTATTTTTGAAGTTTAGACAAACCCAGAGCCTAAGAGATCGCTTATCTCCATAGTACATAGAATTGAGTTCAGCTAAGAATGCTGAATGGCAATGATCACCCAAGTAGGACCATGATGAGGTGCCTTTTCCACAGGGCACAGTCTATCCAAGAGTAGTCAGGAGGGCATAAAAATGAGGAATGGTCCAAGCCAAAGAGTTTGGGCTCCAAGTGACCTGGAACAAGCTCCTTACCTTCCTTGAGCCTCAGTTTCCTCAGTGGTAAAGTGCGATTAATATACAGCATAGGGCTTCCCTGATGGCACAGTGGTGAAGAATCCGCCTGCTAATGCAGGGGACACAGGTTCGAGCCCTGGTCCGGGAAGATCCCACATGCCGTGGAGCAAATAAGCTGGTGCGCCACAACTACTGAGTCTGCGCTCTAGAGCCCGCGCGCCACAATTACTGAGCCTGCACTCTAGAGCCCACGAGCCACAGCTACGAAGCCCAGAAGCCCGTGCACCTAGAGCCCGTGCTCCGCAACAAGAGAAGCCACCGCGATGGAAGCCGGCGCACCACAATGAAGAGTAGCCCCGGCTCCCCACAACTAGAGAAAGCCTGCGTGCAGCAACGAAGACCCAACGTAGCCAAAAATAAATAAATGTTCTTTAAATATATATATATATATATATATATATATATACACACAGCATAGATAAACCTTGAAAACATTATGCTAAGTGAAAGCCGCCATTCGCAAAAGACTACATATTGTATGATTCCATTTATATGAAATGTCTGGAGTAGGCAAATCCATAGAGGCGTAAAGCAGATTAGTGGTGCCAGGGGCTGGGGAGAATGGAGAATGACTGCTTCACGGGTACAAGGTTTCCTCTGGGGGTGATGAAAATGTCCCAGAACTAGAGAGGGGTGACTGGCTGCACAACACTGTGAACGTAATGAATTCCAGTGAATCGTACGTTTTAAAATAGTGAATTATATATTCTGTGTATTTTACCACAATCTTTTAAGAATGCAAATTACAATAACTTGCCTCCACACTCTCTCCCCAACTAGCAGTTAGGAAGTCAGTGACAACAGAAGGGACACCCAGCCAGGCAGGCTGGAGCTACTGTGTCCTCCTCCTCATAAGCATCTTAGAACCAGACTGATTGCCTATATGCCCATGAGGATATTTCCTTCTATAACCCAATTCTCCACGTGCATTACCATTCAGTCTTTTAATCTTCTAAACTGCCGTACAGGAAAGCAAGGCTCAGAGCATCTAAGAGCTTGTAAGTGGGTGACGTAGCCAGATTCGAATCCAGGTCAGTCTGAGACCAAAACCTGAGCTCTTTCGATTATAATACACTGTCTCCCAAGAGCAATGATATTAATTTTTTATAAACATACACATACTTTGTATACTTTTTATACTTTACAAAAGGCTTTCATTCAAACTCTTTGCCTTTATTCTCCTCATAACCCTGTGGAGTAGGTACTACCTCCATTTTACAGATAAGGCAAAGTAATGTGTTCTGCCCAAAGTTACTGGCCGGATCCCAAGAGTCTGCTCCTCTTCTTCCCCTGAGAGCAGTTTCCATGCAGAGAAATTAGATTACAAACAGAAATAGGGTAGGTCCTGTGAGAACTTTCTAGATCAAGGGTATGGGGGATAAAAAAGAAAGTTTTTTTGTTTGGGGTTTGCTTTGTTATTGTAAACCTTGTATTGCTAGTCATCTATTTTCCCATCAGATATGGAAATGCTGACCCTCCTGAGTCCCCAACTGAACTAATGTACATTAGCTCAGTTAAATGCACATTTCTTCCCTAAGAAAGATTCCAGGGGAGGAAATATGTTTAATCTGTTGCTTCTAGCATCTGAAAAAGAGCAGAAGGAAAAAAGGCAATAGACAAGAAACTCATAGAAGCATGATGTATTGACTCCTTTCATTAAACTAAAATTTATTGAGCATCTACTATGTCCTAAGCATTCTAGGCAGATTTGGGACTTCCCTGGCAGTCCAGTGGTTAAGACTCTGCGCTTCCAGTACTGGGGGCTAAGATTCTGCATGTGCCTTGCGCACAGCCAAAAAAAAAGATACAATGGTAGACAGGGTGGATACCTGACTTCTGACCGCTGTAGTATTTTCAATCCAACACAGTATTACATAAACCAAACGGATCACCTAGAGAGCTATTTTAAAAACAGATTCCATGGGATTCCCCGGTGGTGCAGTGGTTAAGAATCCGCCTGCCAATTCAGGGGACATGGGTTCAAGCCCTTGTCTGGGAATATCCCACATGACACAGAGCAACTAAGCCTGTGCGCCACAACTACTGAGCCTGCCCTCTGGAGCCAGTGAGCCGCAGCTACTGAAGCCCACGTGCCTAGAGCCCATGCTCCGCAATGAGAGAAGCCACAGCAATGAGAAGCCCACACACCACAACAAAGAGTAGCCCCCGCCTGCCACAACTAGAGAAGGCCTGCACAGAGCAACGAAGACTCAACACCGCCAAAAATAAATAAATAAAATAAAAATTTAAAACATAAATAAAAATTAAAAAAAATAAAAACAGATTCCAGGGCCCTGTCCCCAGAGATATTAAGTGAAGCCTAGGAACCTGGATTTTGAAAAGCTTTCTCAGTGATCAGAAGAGCCAAATCTGAGAACCTAGACTAGTCCTTCCGAAACTTGCCCAGTCATAGAGGTACCTGCAGTACTTGATGAACATACAGATTCCCAGGCCTTTCTCCTAGGATGGAGCCCTAGACTCAGAATGTTTAAAACAAGCACATCCGGTAATTCATGGGATCCAGCAAGCTTGGGAAACAATGTTCTGGCAGGGTTAGAAACACCACATAACCCAAATCTCATCCCCCCAAGCACTAATCACTTCATACAGGAAGAGTAACAGTCCCACAAGGCATTATGGAGCCCCCATTATAAAATGAAACCAGTTGTCTATACCATTTGGGAAGCACTCCCTTCTCATAAGATTCTGCCCCTTTCAACAAAAATTCAAAAAGAAAGAAGACACACCTTCTATGTGTTTGTGCTATAAACCATTACCATCAAATCAACTTGAAAGAATTCTGATTTCAAATAAATTGTGCCTCTGTGCTAAGCCCTGTGATGCCAAGTTAACCAGAAGGCATTTCTCTTGTAAGGCCATGAACCTGAGTGTACCTCTAATACCTTATAAATAAATAATGGATGTTAAAAATAGCAATAATGAACTCAGAAAAATACTAGCTAATTTACACCATAATAGAAATACCCAGGGATCTTTAACTGAAGGACAGATGCCAGCCTCCCTAATAAGTACACCAAACCATAATATTCCACATGTAAGTGTAATTTCTAAATTGCAGTGTATAATTCAGAAGGGTGTATGTTCTCTGAAAGGCAAAAAAGTATTTATATGAATGGTATTACTCAGCTGCATCATCCCCTGATGAGAAAAATCAAAGAAATTATTGGAACAATGTATTCCTTGAGACCCAGGAGCAAAATGTCTCAGAAAAAGGCTATCATTAATCTTTATACAGTCGTGGAGATAAACCAGTGCTCCGTGGTACATGAAGCACTCAGAGCGGTGAGCCTTTGTGTGAGTGGCTTCACTCCTTATACCCCCAGAGGGCTAAGAGAGCTGCCACTGCTCAGCATCTGTGTCCCCAGAAAAGCCCTGTACCAAGACCGGCCACTGACTGACCACAAGAATGATGGGGCAGCTGATGGGGTCACCACACACCAGAGTCAATTTCCCAAAACCCAAATCTGATGTCCTTTGATAAAACCTAAGTTCCTAATTTTGGCATATGGGATCCCACCAAAATCAGCCTCTACCTACCTCTGCAGCTGTATCTTTAGTCATTTTCACTCCTCTTCCCCTGCCCTTTATTTCCTTACTTCACATCTTACACTCCAACAATTTTAGAATATTTTGAGTTTTCTGAACATACAATGGTACAGTGGTTCTCAAAGAGGGGCAATTTTACACCACACACACACACACACACACACAGTACATTTGGAAACTCTGAAGACATTTCTGATTGTCACAAGCACAGCTGTTCCAAGCATCTGCAGGTGGAAGTTGGGATGCTGCTAAACGTCCTACAGTGCACAGGACACCCTCCCCCACAGAAAGTAATAATCCAGCCCAAAATGTTAATACTGTCACTGCTGAGAAAATCTTCCTTGGTAAACTGTATTAATGACCCCAAATCTTCACCTGTCCCTGTATCTATACCCTCAGCCCTTTAAGTTTGCAGTCCTCACCCATCATGGGCAGGGCTTTGTTCCCCACCCCTTGACTCTGGACTCAGCCACATGACTTGCTTTTGCCAACTGAATGTAGCAGAATTGATAGAGTACACGTTTCCACTTGGAGCCAGTTCCCAACTAAGCACAGGCTAAATCCACCATTGTACAGGAAAACCCATGAGAAATAATGATTATCATTTGACACCACTGAGTTTCTCAGTGATTTGTTACACAGTGATAGCTAACTATTACACACGTGCTGCTTCATGCCTTTGTATACGCCGCCCCCTCTGCTTAGGAAGCCCTCTACCCTCATGCCTATTTTACTTGAAAAATTGTTACTAATCTCTCAAAATCCAACCTGGAGATCTCCTTTTCTAGAAAGTCTTCTCGGATTCCCTGCAGAAAAGTAATCTGTCCCTTTTCTTTGACACATTTTTACTGTTGTACTGTACTATGCATATTAACTTGTCTTTCTCTTTTACTAAATAGTGAAGTCCTTCAGGGCAGAGACTTTGTTTCAACTCTCTGGTCTTAAGGCAGCACAGCACTTAGAGTGTACATTCAGGAAATATTTATGAAATGCAAAGGGATGGATTGAAAGTTTGGGGGAAGGTGATTATCAAGGACATTTATCAGCTTTGCCTCTCACACTGGAATGGTGCCTGGAACGTGGCCCAATCCTTGTGACAAAAGAAGAGACTGTTTGGCTCCAGCCTGCAGTCTGGATTTCCCTGCCAATCAAAGTTGTCATGGAGAGGAGCAACCTCTGCCATTACAGTTTAGCACAATGAAACTGTTTAGAGGAGAGCCTTACCTTCAGGAAATTCCAATGAGCCTGTTTTATTGTTAGCCTCCAACAGTGATGACTCCTATGGGATTAAACAGAGTGTAAAGTAATTGCTAAAACATCCCCTGCTGTGGACAGAGAAGGCTGAACAGACATAATGCTCCCACTTCACTTGGGATGGAGGGGACTGGCTCATGGAAACTAAGAGTATTATTGGAGCTTTACAGGGTAGGAAGAGGTAACCAAGAGAGGAGAAGATGCATGGTGATGCAAAGGAAAGAGTCCAAACTTTGGAAATGGACCAGCTCAGGGTGAAACCCCAACCACACCTCCCATCACTTCATGACTCTGTATCTTGATTTGCTCATCTGTAAAACAGGGATATAAAACACTTCTCCTCTAAAGGGTGTGATGATAAAAGAGATAATACACATGAAAATGCCTGATGCAAAGGGGCTCAATAATTTTAGTTCCCTTTCCTCCTGTGGAAATTTGGAGTAAAAACATATCAGAACAAATATGCCAAAATTATGGGACCCAGACCAAGAAAACATAAGCTCCAAAGAGATAGTCTTACCAGAAAACTGAGTAGGAAACAACTCAGCGGGAATTGTTAGACACTAGCAACCTCCTTCCCCACCAATAGAGAACCATGTGGCTGGATTCTGGCCAGAAGGCAGCAACTCTCATCTGCTTCTCTCTTGCAAGGATGGCTTCATGAACAAATGACTTGAACAGTCATAGAGGGTTCCCTGCTCAGAGGAGCCTCACACTTGGTTTAACGGTCTGCTGTTACTGTCTTGAAATTCTTTACAATTTTTGAACAAGCGGTGCCAGATTTTTATTTTGCACTAAGCCTTGCAATTAGGAAGCCAGCCCTGGGGCTTCCTTGGTGGTGCAGTGATTAAGAATCCGCCTGCCAATGCAGGGGACATGGGTCCGAGCCCCAGTCTAGGAAGATCCCACACGTTGCAGAGCAACTAAGCCTGTGTGCCACAACTACTGAGCCCACGTGCCACAACTACTGAAGCCCATGCGCCTAGAGCCCATGCTCTGCAACAAGAGAAGCCACCACAATGAGAAGCCCAAGCACCACGATGAAGACTAGCCCCCGCTTGCCTCAACTAGAGAAAGCCCACACGCAGCAATGAAGACCCAACTCAGCCCCAAAAAATGAATAAATAAAATAAAGAAAATTTTAAAAATATTTTTAAAAAGAAGAAGAAGCCAGCCTAGCTCTCTTGTTCTTCATTCCCTATGAATAAGGGACAGCCTAGCTTTTCTCCAGGAACTCCTGTCTGCTAAAAGGTATGTGTACCTCACAGGACCCAGCCCACTGGGAAATTCTAGCCTGAAAATTCAGAGTCATCACTAGCAGAAATCCCTAGGAGAGGACTCTCAGGGGTGGAAGGTTGGGGAGGATGCAGACTCCTGTAGACCAGGACTATCAGATAGGGTGGCTTCAGCTGCAAGTAACAGAATATGGGACCAAGAGTGGTGCTAGAGACATGTAATTAGTTCATCTAAATAGAAACCTGGAAAGAAGCTCTACCAGGGTGTTTCAGCATCTCTGTGACTCTCCTTGCCATGACTTCATCATCACAATGTGACTGCAGCCATTCTAAAAATAGGTCTTCCCACAACACCACTCAGAGGACGGGAAGGAAGGGAGCCTCTTCCCATACCTATTTTTATTAGAAGAAATTATCTTTTCCAGAAGTCCCCCAGCAGACTGTCAGGTAGGTCTCATTGTCCAGAACTGGGACAGATGGTCACAGCTAGTTGTAAGGAGAGCTGTTAGGCAATACAGATCTACCATAGGGGAATGAGATGACCACAGCTGCCTTATGCCATCTGAACAAGGGTGGGTCCTGTTATCAAGGAGGAAGGAGGAATGTCAGTGGACAAATGACCTTGGATTTGGTGTCATCCCAGTCCCACACCTACTCCTCCTACTCCTCCTCTGAGGAGCTGATGGAAGCCTGCCTTCCCATCTCTTAACAAAACTGTTCGTGGTTGCCCAAAGCCCCCCGCGTAGGTGTGGCAGAGGGAGTAAGGAGTCCAAATCCCATGTGGACCACTCAACTAGTTTCAGAAAGATTCAGAAGCTCTCTCATTTACCACCAGATCCATGTTCTTAGGTAATTTCTATACACCAAGCTTCAGTTTTCTCTCCTGTAAAATGGGAATAATAATGCATGCTATATAAAGGTGTGGACAGGACTAAATGAGATCACTGTATAAAACACTCAGTAAATGTTAGTTCTACCTTCCCAATGTGTTACAAGTGAAGATAGTTAAGCCCCAGAGGAGTTAAAAAACTTAATGAAGTGGGACTTCCCTGGTGGCACAGCAGTTAAGAATCCGCCTACCAATGCAGGGGTCACAGGTTCGAGCCCTGGTCCCAGAAGATCCTACATGCCACGGAGCAACTAAGCCCATGAGCCACAACTACTAAGCCTGTGTTCTACAGCCCACAAGCCACAACTACTGAGCCCACATGCTACCACTACTGAAGTCTGTGTGCCTGGCGCCCGTGCTCCACAACAAGAGAAGCCACCGCAGTGAAAAGCCCGTGTACCTCAACAAAGAGTCCTTACCACAACTAGAGAAAGCCTGTGCGCAGCAATGAAGACCCAACGCAGCCAAAAATAAATAAATAAAATAAAGTTATTGGGGAAAAAAAACAAACTTTACCAAAGCTTACAAAGCCAGAGTGCAGCAGAACTAAAACTTGAACCCAGGCCTTGCTGATGTTGGGTCTGTGCCACCTCTTTGCTCCTGGGGCATTTTTCCACCCAGCACATTTTTCCAACCCTTGCCTTTGCACCTGGATGACTTTTAGGTGTTCAAGAGTTTCTTGCTAAAATGCAAATGCCCTTGGGAAAGGTATCACTATTATGAGCAATTTCCTCCTGGAAGATGGCTGTTCTCCTGACAAAGGAAGGTCTTGTGGGAGCTAAAAGGCCAAGTGGGAAACAGAAAGAGTAAGAAACAGGCTGAGAGGCCCCACAGGCATATTTTCCACCTTTGCAACCTTGTCTCCAAAAATCACACCCAAAGAAGTCAGGCAGGTGTAACCCCAGGTGTCACCACCTCAAACATGGTTGTATTTTCTTTGAGCTGACAGAACAAGGATAGAAATGTAATATAGAATTATGTTAAGTCATATTAAATTAGGGCACTATTCAGATCCTGGCATGGAACTTTAGATAATAACAGTTTATTGATTTGTAAATTACATTCAGTCAGAATTAGGTCTGTCAGCATAAAGCTGGATTTTGGTAATGCAATTATTTTCAGCAACACAGCATTTGGATATCAATATCAATAACATTTAACTTTAGAGAAGAAAAAAATAAACACCTACTACCATGACCATTAAGAATTATGAACCTCCCTATATAAGGCATTAGGTGGGAAGGTCCCACAGGCTGTGGCCCCCGAAGCCTGGAACATCCATCCACGGGGAAAATACAGACTCACTGATTCAGTGTCTGGTGAGAACCCACCTCCTAGTTCATAGATGGCTGTCTTCTCACTGTATCCCCACATGGTGGAAGGGGCAAGGGAGCTCTCTGGGGTCTCTTTTATAAGGACACTGATCCCATTCATGAGGGTTCTACTCCCATGACCCAATTACCTTCCAAAGTCCATGCCTCCTAATATAAACACACTGGATACTAGAATTTGGGGGGTGGGGGGTGGACACAAACATTCTGCTATAGCGCCCTTCATCTGCCTTCACCATGATACAAGTAGTAAGAAACCCACAAGCTGTGATTTGAAGAAGCTTAAGAGACCAGTTCCTCAAACTTCATTCTCCCCCGACGTCAGGCCTGGAATTCAACCCTTGATGCTGTGTATTCACTCATTGGTGGCACAAATATTCTGTTCCAACCCTAACTGTTTACTGCAATTCAATTCTGGCACTACCACCTGCAGTTAGCACAGATGCACAAGTTAAAGGCTCAGTGCTCTGTAAGACTCTCCTCACTTCAGATGCTAACTGTGCTTCAGGGTTTCTCAGACTACCTATGCTTTTGACTGACTGACTATAAATTTGAAGGTTCCCATGACAGGCTTGATAATTTGTTAGAATTACTCACAGAACTCCATAAAGTGTTATACTTATGATGACAATTTTATTACAAAGGATACAAATCCGAACCAACCAAATGAAAAGACACACAGGACGAGGTATGGGAGGGTCCCCAATGCAAATCTTCCACACCCTCTCCGAGTGGAATCAGGGCATTTCACCCTCCCAGTACATGGATGTGTTCAACAACCAAGAAGATCCACTGAGCTCTGGTGTCCAGAGTTTTCATTGGGGTTTCACTGTGTCAACACGATCGATTAAATCACTAGCCATGTGATTAAACTCAATCGCCAATCCCCCTGCTGCCTAGAGGTCAAGCTGGCTCAAAGTTAAACCCTCTAATCATATGGTCAGCCTTTCTGGGGACCAGCTCCCATCCTGAAGCTATCTAGGGGCTAACCAGGAGTCATCTTATTAGCATAAACTCAGGTGTGACAGGGGGTTCATGAATAAAAAAGACACGCTTGGGCTTCCCTGGTGGCACAGTGGTTAAGAATCCGCCTGTCAATGCAGGGGACACGGGTTCGAGCCCTGGTCTGGGAGGATCCCACATGCTGCGGAGCAGCTGGGCCCGTGCACCACAACTGCTGAGCCTGTGCTCTAGAGCCCATGGTCTGCAACAAGAGAAGCCACCGCAATGGGAAGCCCGCGCACCACAATGAAGAGTGGCCCCCGCTCACCGCAGCTAGAGAAAGCCCATGCGCAGCAACGAAGACCCAACGCAGCCAAAAATTAATTAATTATTTAAAAAAGATACTCTTTTCATTTGGGAAATTCCAGTTTTAGAAGCTCTGTGCCAGGAACCTGAGACAAAAACAGACAAATTCTTTATTATCCAACACACATGAGCTGCCTTTGCCAGCATAAATATAGCAAGGCAGGTAAGCCATGGGGCCCCCGAGTCTGTCATTTCCCTTTTAAGAAGAGACACAAAAAGAGCTAGTTACCTTGGCTTTTTGTTTTTGTCATATTTATTTCTGTTTATTTTTCTGAACTGATATTTCTTTTCCTGATACCCTAAACCAAATTCTGGACCGCTGAAATTCTGCCTGCCCAAAGTACCAAAGTAGGACCCCTCCTCACCCCCAGATCCAACCTCCTACCACAAATACATCAGCATCAACCACTAAGTATTGTTTCAATGATATTATAAACCCACAGAAATTTTTAAATAGGATACTCATTTTGTATTCCTCACAGCCAGCACATATTAAACTGCCAAGAACTTATCTGGTGCTCAATAAACACTTGTTCAGTTTAATTAGCTGATTAATTTGAATATTAGCTATAACATATCCAACTCAGAAAACCACAAACATTTAATGAACACAAACTGTAATCCAAGCTCTTGAGAAATAACAATGAATAAAGCATAGTCCCTGGTCCCAAGGAGCTGACTATGGCATAGAGAAGACAAAAAATGACAATAATAGTTTCATTATAACATTTAAATTCTGTAATAGAGTCAAAGTACTATAGGAACCTTAGTAATGATTATTATTTGAGTAGCAATGTGTGTGTTGTGGCATTGGAAGGTAAGAATGCAAAAGACGGAATTCACAGAAGAGAAGACGTTTGAGCCATCTTTCATTGGAAGAGTCAGACACCAGTAGAGGAGCACAGGCAAATTTTAGGCAAAGTAAAACTGTGGAGTGGGTGAGAAGGGGGCTACAAAGGGGAAGCAAAGAGTAATTTAAGGGTGATAGCATTATTCTGTATGGAACTAGGGTACATACATTTTTCTGTGCATTTGTCAAAAACCGTAGAGCTTTACATCACAAACGGTGAACCGTAATGTATGCAGATTTTTTTTTTTTCTTTAAATATCAACCAGGAGATGGGAGGATCATAGGATGAAACACAGACTGTGACAAAATAATTGAAATGTTTTACAGATATATGAACAGTGTTGGAGAAAAGAATCACTCATCTAAGTAACTTTGGAAAATGCAAGGCAAGAGACAAATGGAAATCTACATAAATATGGTACTCTAGTTGATAATGTTGTTTCTCACAGGATTACAGGTTAAAAATTCTGAAACCATTTCACATGTACACTGGGACTGAACTAATGGATAAATAGATGGGGGAGTGTGGGAGCCAGGTTTATCACTATCAGTGAGGGAAATTACAGATAAGCAGGAGGGAAAGGCTAGAATAAACCACTGGGTGCTAAATTCTGAGACATTATCCTGAATTCCCTTTTAGCGTATTATAGACACAAGTGGACAGAAATCATTACAGGTATGTGTGTAGTCATGAGTTAGTATACACACACATATTTCTTGGCTCTGTCAGCTGGGAGGGCCTAGAAGCAATGACATTCCAGTAGCAATGAGCACACCATGTACCCACATCTTAATTTCTAACACCATTCCCCAATAAAAGGAACCAGGGCTCCTTGGAATATGGCTGAGTCTGAGGCTAGGGCAGGGAAGATACAAAATGAGCCCAGAACATCTTGTAGTGCCAAAAAAATTAAGTACTCAAAAAACAAAAGGATAGGGACATTTAAAAAAAAACAAAACAAAAAAAAAAGAATGCAGGAGCCAATTTGAAAGATCCTCAGTGGTCAAAGCTGTAATAATTTAGTGTAGTACTGGATGTTAACCCAAAGTATACAATAAACATTCATGAGTCCATAGCGATATAAACAAATGACCTAATAAATAAATCTAGGCTTAGAGACAAGGTTTCCTTACAGAAGAATTCCAAATAATTTATATAGATACTCTCCCTTCCAGGAAATGCAGCTTTGCAGCTTTATCTCCTACACGCACACACACACACTTCTTGAGTGTATGACGCACTTAGTGACTTGCATCTAAAGAAAAGAGTATACAAAGGGAAAAAAACAGAAGTAACTTTACAGTGAAGAAATCTCGCAAACACTTCCTTAACCAAATGGTCAAGGTTAACATCAGTAAACCATGTTAATAGTTTATACCTTTGATGTGATGTGATGAGAATGGTACTTCACCTCTACAGTCTTCTTCCCAAAAACCCACAGCACCAGCCTAATCAGGAGAAAAACATCTGACAAACCCAAACGGAGAGAATTCTACAGAATACATTCAACATGAGCGTTCCTCAAAACTGTCAAGATTATCAAAAACAAGACTTGAAAAACTGTCACAGACCAGAGAAGACTAAGGAGAGATGACATCTAATATAATGTGGGATCCTGGATGGAACCCTTGAGTAGAAAGAAGACATTAGTGGGGAAAAAAAAAACAAACCCAAAATACAATAAAATCTGAAGTTTAGCTAATAGTCATATGCCAATGTTGGTTTCTTAGTTGTGACAAGGGGGCCAATCAGTCAGGTAGTCATAGAAATGAGGGTAAACAGACTAGAGACAATCTGAGCTAGAAACAATAGCACTTAGTATGTAATTAGATAGGCTAATTAGGTTGGTTTGGAACAATCAGGGAAATCAAAGATTACTGAGTACTTTTATCTTAAATAACTGAAAGGTTGGTTATGCTACAAACCAAACAGGGATTTCGGAGAAGATTAAGGGGACAGATCATGAGCGTGATTTGAGCCTGCTGAGTGTAGAGTACGTCTAGTAGACCCAGGTGCAAACATACAGCAAGAAAAATGAAGTCCAGACCTGACCTCAGGAGGGAGGTTGAGGCTGTATAGGAAGCAGTGGTCACCAACACACCAAGCGCTCTCCAGCGTAGTCCGATTCAAAGTGCCCTGGAATGGCAGTCTCCCCGTTTCTACATTCAGTTCGAAACCATTTCAGACATGATGATAGATTTCTCTCAAGACAAAGCTCTTTTTAAAAATGATTATGTAAAAAAAAAAATGTTTAAAAATAAAAAAAATAAAAATGATTACGTGACCTTCAAGAAATTCCATCCACCTCTCATTTCAGCCTTGAAATCCGAATACGCTCCCTCCAAATGAACTTTACATGTCCAAGGTAAAACTGACACCATGGGCTAACGATCTTATAATTTTACTCTTAAATGATGGCTGAGCAAAGCTATGTAGTATAAGTTAGTGTAAACATGAAAACTAATTAGAAATCATTTGAAGAGGCAATGTAACATGGTGGTTATAAAGACAGGCATTGACAAAGGATAGACTAGGTATGGACTGCGGTCAGCCATTGACAAAGGATAGACTAGGTATGGACTGCGGTTTCAACACTGACTAGCAGTGTAACTTGGGCAATTTACCAAACCTCTTACAACCTCTATTTCCTCACCTGTAAAATGAGGTTTAAAAACAAGTGTTTAGATATAGTTCCCCACAGTAGGATAATTGTGAGAAATCAATGACATGCCTGGCATATACTAAGTCCTTGAATAAATGTTAACTTATAGTGGTAAAAGTATAGTAATAGTAGTAATGCTTGCCTACTCGGTTTCGTGTGTATCGTAAGTTTGTATCATGCTAGCTTTCTTGAATTATTGTAAGAATGTTTTCAGTTATACAGTCACTCATCAACTTGTTAAGACTGTAATATTTCACGGTAAATGAGTAATAAAACATTGGATCGATTCATTTTGTCACTGGTTTACAACTTTAGGAAAAAGGAGCCTGGTTTAAAAGAGGGGAAGAAAGTGAGTCAGTTTTATCTTTTTATTTATAGTTTGTTTCAGATGGCTGGCATTTTGAAATCCTCATTTTGAGAGGAAAAGTCAGTCTCACAGCTGTGATTTTTTTCCCATCTTTGTAGAAAAACATGCCTTTCCTAACACCTGGAAGGACTCCAGAGGGAAGCTAAGGTGATACCCGTTGTGATGCCACAGACCTTCTGCAAAAACTTGATGAACATGCCAGGCCAAACAGAAAGGAACGTTGTAGGCAAGATTACAAGGTTTGTAAAACAACAGCAAAAACAAATCCCACCTATTTAAAGGACGACATTTGATGGAAGTACAATGGAATTAGCTCTCTTTGTGACAAAAATTTAAGCGCAGTTACCTTGCAAGGAAAGAAA
Organism: Neophocaena asiaeorientalis asiaeorientalis; assembly: GCF_003031525.2. Taxonomy (NCBI): domain Eukaryota; kingdom Metazoa; phylum Chordata; class Mammalia; order Artiodactyla; family Phocoenidae; genus Neophocaena; species Neophocaena asiaeorientalis. The sequence continues at coordinate 945,747 of NW_020175079.1, forward strand.
GAAAATGCAATTAATTAATGCCGGTGATGGCTGACCATAATGGAAAAGACATAATGTGCCACCAACTGAGCTCATTTGCATCCGATTCACAGGACACTTCTAATGCAAATGCATCCATTTTATTGTAAGTTATTAGTTAGGTGACAGACTGAAACCAGGAATCTTGAACATAGCAAAGAACATTTTCTTCTAGTCCCTTTTTTTTTCTTTTTGCGGTACGCGGGCCTCTCACTGTTGTGGCCTCTCCCGTTGCGGAGCACAGGCTCCAGACGCGCAGGTTCAGTGGCCACAGCTCACGGGCCCAGCCGCTCCACGGCATGTGGGATCTTCCCGGACCGGGACACGAACCTGTGTCTCCTGCATCAGCAGGCGGACCCTCAACCACTGCGCCACCAGGGAAGCCCTCTTCTAGTCCTTTTTATACACACCCAGCGTGGTGTCTTACACCTTGTGGGCAGCTAAGAACTGTTGACAATTTTGACCTTGAGATGAGTAATTAGAAGAGAAATTAATTCTAAATCTTGAGTGTCAACAAATAATTTTAAATCTTGTAATTGATTTCAGACACCGAGGACAAAACAGAGCAGGGATTAAAAGCCACTAAATAGGGACTTCCCTAGTGGCTCTGTGGTTAAGAATCTGCCTGCCAGTGCAGGGGACACGGGCTCAAGCCCTGGTCCAGGAAGATCCCACATGCCACAGAGCGACTAAGCCCGTGCACCACAACTACTGAGCCTGCACTCTGGAGCCCGTGAGCCACAACTACTGAAGCCCACGTGCCACAACTACTGAAGCCCGCGTGCCTAGAGCCCGTGCTCTGCAACAAGAGAAGCCACTGCAACGAGAAGCCTGCACACCGCAACGAAGGGTACCCCCCACCCTGCTCACCACAACTAGAGAAAGCCTGCATGCAGCAACAAAAACCCAAAGCAGCCAAATAAATAAATAAATTTATTTCTTTTTTAAAGCCACTCAGTAGCTGTGAAGTTGTGGGCGACTGAGCCTCAGGTTCATTATCTGCAAAGTGGGAATATAATAGCAGGGCCTACCCCATAAACTCGATCTGAGGATTAGGAGAGGACAGCTATCACACTCAGCACACGGCCTACAGAGATGTCAGACATCAGTAACTAGTCCTCTTTGTAAATAATTAGCAAATACCTCTCAGTGGCTGTACTAGGGGAGGTATAATTTCTCCTCTACCTTTGTAGGGTCTCTGGCTGGGCCTAAGAATTAAATTGACATAAAACAGATCAACAGGATAAAAGCATACACATTTACTTAGTAATTTTTACATATACATGGGAGCCTTCACGAGAAAAATGAAGACCCAAAGAAGTAGTTATGGCCCAAAGCTTATATATTAGGTTGGAAAAGAGTGGTGAACAGTGAAAATATGACAAGACAAAGGGGTGTGGGCTAGCACAGTTAACTGTGGAAAAGTAACTAAAAAAAGGCTAATTTAACAAGGTCTGTTTGTACAGATTTCTCTCTGCCTTGATTCCCTGTCTCTGGTGATAGTGTTTCTTTCCTCCTAGTACAGGAAGGGCACCTTGCACAGGGGTGTTTTATCTCCTGCTTTCAAGAAGAGAAAGGAAGATCAGAGTGCCCTTTTTGCCACTTCTTCAAAGTGCCTTTAAAGTAATCAATATGCCCAAATGGCATGTTCTGGGGTGACATATTCTGACATCCTACACTGCCTTTACACACTAGGGGCACAACCCAAATCAAAGGCAATAAAATGAGAAGTACTATTTCACTGACGAGGAAACTGAGGTGCAGAGAAGTTGACTTGCCCAAGGGCACACAGAGCCAGAATTGAACCCAAATTCCTTTAACTTTAGAGCAGTTCTTCACAGTATTCAATGACTGCCTCTCTCAAAGGGGTACGAAGGTCATCGGAACACATGCTTTTTACCACCCACAAAACTTCCAAGGCAACGAAGAAGAGGTGAGTTTGGGAAAGGAACAGAGTATCAGAAGACATTTCAGAACCCTCTCCATGAACCCCCCTCCACAAAGGCAGCTGATATGATGATCCCCATGGAATCAAAGACTCCCAATCCCAAAGATCAAATGACCCTCAACCCCAAAGATGCACCGACAGCAATTCTTCAGAAGCTGCCCAGGACAGAGTGGAGAAGGGAGGCCCAGGAGAAAAGAACCCGGGCTGTCTGGTACTCAGCCTACTTCAAGCCTAAAGATGGAGGGAAGGAGTATTTCACATTGGAATAATCATTATAATACATGAATTTCATTAAAGATTTTTCTCAAGCCTTTTTTTTAATCTGGTTACAAAAGTAATACATATTCATTAAAACAGACTTGGAAAAAATACAAGTAAAGGGAAGAAAACAAGTCACAATACTACTACCAGACACAACCACACTTAACAGTCTGATACATTAATTTGTTTTATGTAAATATGCATATTTTAATAGCAAAAAAGGACATCATCCTGTTCTTGCTATTTTGTAACCTGCTTTTCAGTAATATTTCATTCACCTTTCCCCAAAGCATAAGTTTTCCCCTCCAAGTCCCCTGATAGCTCACTTAATGGTTGATACTCTCCTTTGTGCATTTATTAGAACTTATTCAAACAGTCTCCAATTCTGAGATGTCAAGGTGGTTTCTAGCTTATTGCTACTACAAACCATGCTTTTTGTACAAACATATTTAGCCCAGTCATGATGATCTCCTTAGTATAAATTCCTGGATGTAACTATTAGGCCAAATTATGTGCTTATTTTTAAGGCTTTTAATGAATGTTAACAAAATGACCTCCATAAAGAATGCACTGATTTATACTCCCACTAGCAATGTATGAGGACCCTCTCTTCAAAAACAAAGACCAGGGCTTCCCTGGTGGCGCAGTGGTTGAGAGTCTGCCTGCCGATGCAGGGGACACGGGTTTGTGCCCCGGTCCGGGAAGATCCCACATGCCACAGAGCGGCTGGGCCCGTGAGCCATGGCCACTGAGCCTGCGCGTCCGGAGCATGTGCTCCGCAACGGGAGAGGCCACAACAGTGAGAGGCCCACGTACAGCAAAAAAAAAAAGCAAAAAACAAAGAACAGGGACTTCCCTGGTGCCACAGTGGTTAGGAATCTGCCTGCCAATGCAGGGGACACGGGTTCGAGCCATGGTCTGGGAGGATCCCACATGTCACAGAGCAACTAATCCCGTGCGCCACAACTACTGAGCCTGTGCTCTACAGCCGCGAGCCACAACTACTGAGCCCACGTGCCACAACTACTGAAGCCCGTGCACCTAGAGCCCGTGCTCCGCAACAAGAGAAGCTACTGCAATGAGAAGCCCCACGCACAGCAAAGAGTAGCCCCCGCTCGCCGCAACTAGAGAAAGTCCGCGCACAGCAACGAAGACCCAATGCAGCCAAAAATAAATAAATAAATGCCAAAAAAAAAAAAGAACAAAAAGCTGCTCAATTATTGAATGCAAATAGTTTTGTTAATACATTTTAACAGTCAAAATATAACTAAATAAGAGCAAGAATAAGTTTATTTTGTCCTCTCTACAGGGGCCTACTCCCCCTTCCAGGAACTCCCCATCCTCCGTCTATCCTCAGCACTTCAAGAGAACAGCCCTAACTCTTGTCACTGGCTCATCCAGGAAACAATGGTGCCCACTCCCTATATATATTCCTGGATACTGCTGAGGTAATCCATTGACCAGATTTTATCTAACTTTGCAAATTCTTATCCTTTTAAAGACAGGATTACTTTCTGGGTTGCTGACTCAAGGGAACATTCCTTTGAAGGTAAAAGATCTATTAACATATAAAAGAACAGTACACCTTGGCAAATCACCCATCACCTCAGATAATCTGTCTTCCAGGAAAACCACTTAACACTATGTAAAAGTTCACTTCTCAAATCCCAATGGTTTTGACCTATTTGGGTTCCTTTAGTTATAAGAAAAGCTCATTGATCCTGAAAACCTAAAAAGCCTAGTAAGTAAATGAAAGATTGGAAACTACTGATAAAATAAGTAGTTATTGGAGTTCAGGATCAATTCACTTCCAGTCTGTTGGAAAAAAGCTAATTTATGGCAGAAAACCATGATTAATCTTAGAATAAACAATATTATGATGCAAGTGAGTTATGAGTTACTGGAGATAGGAAGAATATTTAGTAGAACATGACTTATTCAGACATGTAATTCTTTCCTTAGCTTAGTAAAGCTGTGTGGCAAAAATGTCAAAAACAGCTTTGCAACTGGAAAATGCAATTTAAAATAAGTAAAGATTACTCCCAGGTAGTTTATTGCTTTAACTACATCGAGCCATGTCCCTGTAACAGACTGCATGACGACTCTCATTTCATTTTTTGGTTTGTGCCAAATATCTTCAGTTAGTTTTGCTTTATTGGCTTCACGCAATTTATTGCAGCACTAGAATGTGATTGTAATACAACTAGTATTTTAGTTTTAAAATATCTTTAAAATACCTTTTTATCTTCCACTGGTAATTTTTCGTCTTTATGGTGACTATACTGTCTGCATTAATACAAGCCATAGAAATTATACAGTGTGGAACCTTGTTTTCAGCAGCTCCATTTCTCATGAAGAGCAAAATCGTAAGAGCCAACTCCCATAACATGGGTGAGAGCCAAGTTTGTGCCCAGGGAGAAGCAACAACATAAATAACAGAATTTACAACTCAGTCAAGTGATTGATTTGACTACAAATTACTAGAAAGCCTAATTTTCCCATTGATTAGAAAAGAGGTGAAATGTCCTTTAAGATCTTCTATTTATAAGTAGTCTTCAAATAAATCCCTGAAATGAAGACCCAGTATCCAAAGTGGTAGCTTTTGGAGAAGACTAGAACCCTTAAGATACTCTTCGAAAATATATATAGTTAGCCTGGTTTGTATTCATTAATTTGACCAACTTCCCAACACGACTGTAATCTGCTAAGAAATTTTTTAATTATTTCCAATTTCCTGAAAGTTGGCTAAGTAATGTGCTAAATATGATTTTACTTATAGTTAAACCAAATCAGTAATATACAGCATTACCTTAGTGGTGGTTTTGTAGGACAGGAAGAAAGAGGACTGTATCTTCCAGTTCTAAGAGCTCCTTATTCTAGGCACCTTTGCAGAGCTGTACCAGAAAAGAAACAAATCAAGTCAGATTAGTCACTTAGGTTCAGCTGAAAACATATTTCTCAACCATTTCCTTGTACCCTGCCTAAACTTTGCTGTGAGTAATTTATCCCATAGACTAAGGTATCCCACAGACTCTTTAAACAGCCTCTTGTTAAAATTCAGAATTCCAGGGAGAGGTAGCATAGTAGACTATTATCAGTCATTACTTCTTAATAAAATGAGTTTATTAAATTGATATATAAACACAGCAGAGTCGTAATGGAATAGCATACAGGATGGTTATATTTTGAAGGAGAAAGGGAAAGTTCAAAATATGAGTTCTGCACACAGTAATCTCAGCTCACACACTGCAATAGGGGCCAAGGGGCAGCCAGAAAAGAGCCCAACAAAGGACCGGAGTGCCAGGAAATCACAGGAGAGCACAGAAAGTGAAAATAAAAAGGCTTCATTAAGAACTAAGAGTAATTCAAAAATAATAACAAGCATTGGCAACTATTTGAAGAAACTGAAATCTTCACACATTACTGGTGGGAATGTAGAGTGGCACAGCCATTGTGGAAAACAGTCTGACAGTTCCTCAAAAAGACCCAGCAGGGCTTCCCTGGTGGCACAGTGGTTAAGAATCCGCCTGCCAATGCAGGGGACACGGGTTTGAGCCTGTGGAAGATCCCACATGCCGCGGAGCAACTACGCCCGCGAGCCACAACTACTGAGCCCACTGGAGCCTATGCTCCGCAACAAGAGAGGCCGCAATAGTGAGAGGCCTGCGCACCGCAATGAAGAGTGGCCCCCGCTTGCCGCAACTAGAGAAAGCCCTAGCACAGAAACGAAGACCCAACACAGCCAAAAATAAATATATTAAAAAAAAAAAATTTAGCCATCCTCATTTAAAAAAAAAAAAAAAAGACCCAGCAATTCCATTCCTAAGTATACAGGAGAATTAGAAATACATGTCCACACCAAAGCTTCTACGTGAATGTTCAGAGCAGTATTATTCATAACAGCTAAAAAGTGGAAACAACCCAAATATTCATCAACTGATGAATGGATAACCAAATGTGGTATAATATATTCATACAGTGGAATATTATTTAGTAACAAAATGAAGTACTGATATACGCTACAACATGGAAGAACCTTGAAAACGTTATGCTAAGTAAAAGAAGCTAGTCACAAAAGAGCACATATTGTAAAATTCCATTTATATGAAATGTTCAGAATAGACAAACCTATAGATATACAAAGTAGGTTACTAGTTGCCTAGGGCTGGGGATTCAGCAGGTAGGGAATGTCTGCTAATGGGCTTGAGGCTTCTTTTGGGCAGCTGAAAATGTTCTAAAATTAGATTACGGTGATGATAGCACAACCCTGTGAATATACTAGAGAACAATGAACTAATAAGGACCTACTGTATAGCACAGGGAACTCTACTCAATACTCTGTAACGGTCTATATGGGAAAATAATCTAAAAAAGTGGAGATATGTATATGTGTAACTGATTCACTTTACTGTACACCTGAAACTGACACATTGTAAATCAACTATACTCCAATAAAAAATTTTTTAAATGAACTGTATACTTGAAATGAATAAATTAAATGTTATGTATATCTCAATATACCTATTTAAAAAACTAATTATACCTGGAGTTGACCCAAGTTCCTCATCCAGTCCTATTACCTATATTTCTAATTAATTTCTAACTAACTTATTCTGAAAGAGCATAGAAATGGATAACCCAACAATTAAAAATGTAAAGAATGTGAACCCCAAACCAAATAGAACTGGATTGGAATCTAAGCTTCAGGAACACTTTTTGGACCCCTGAGGTAGACAGTTTGTCCGGACCATGACTGGTTGCTCTGCCCCTGATCAAACACTGAGTACAAGCCCCCCAACCTATTTGCCATCCTATCTTGCTAAGTAAACAACTATATTTTCAAAATAAATTCTAGATTTTAAGTTTTCATCAATAACATTCTAGGATACAAAAGTTTAAAAAAATAATAATAAAACCCAATTGCTCATTAGAGGCAGTTTAATTAAACATATTCTTGAGTGTCTTCCAACCCATGTGAACCACCAGGAGAATGATGACCTGGCCTCTTAGTTGGAATGCCAGGGAAGAAAAAATACAACCTTGACATAATTATGTGACTGAGATCACGACTGGAACACACAGGAAGCTACATAGAAATTCAAGCTCAAAGCCTCTAATAAACAATTTCATTTGCCAAAATCTTACTTTTAATGAAATTTGGATTTAGCCTTAATAGATTTGGTGGCATAGCTGCCCACAACATGACTTCTGTAAGGAACTATAGAAAAACAAGTAAATACTGACCACTGAAAGAGTTAGTCTTTTGGAGCTTACAGTCTGAAGATGAACTCTCTAGATTTCACAGAATCCAGAATGCTCTGTATCTGCTATAGGAAACTCCTCCATAACAACATATCTCATTATCTTTAAGACAAAGTGTAGGTGTTTACCCCAGCCCTTAACAAAAATTTTACACAAAATGACTCTTCGTATTACAGATTCCCTCAGACTGAACATAGAGTTTACCCCATCTTTGAAAAAAGCTTTCAGTCATCCAGCAAATGTTATAGACTCCTTAACTTGGCAGATTTATTCTCAGAATTCCATATCGTCTTTCTGCTCAGCAAGCCTCTGAACCAAGCACCTCGTGTGAAGAGCAAAAAAGCTTTTGGGTACAACTCTACACTCTGCTTCTTACATGTGATAAATCTTCTTGAGCAGTTAGTTATGAACAACGAAGACTTCATACCACATTTATTAGTCTATCCTCAGCCTTCGATTCTGTGGACAGGGACTGTCTTTGCACTAAACCAAATTCCAATTTTAGACAGAATAAAAGAGGGCTTTCTGAGTCCTGCTTCATTTTAGCATGTACATAGTAGGCAACTTTATTCCTATTTCAGACACATGGGATGCCTGCCCTTCCACCATTGTTAACAGGAAGATGGATGAGTACTCTAGGGTGAAGCTTTTCAACAGGAAGAGCCTTAAGACCCAATTCAAACTGTAGGCTAATCACTGTCAAAAAAAAAAAAAAAAAAAACAG